>NC_139815.1:11297226-11609726 GCF_963457635.1 Microchirus variegatus | reverse complement strand
AGCTTGTGTTAAGAATGTGAACCCTCAGCTCTGATCTGTAATCAATCAGATTTCTGGCTGCAATCTGATATAGAAAATTATGTAGCAGCAGAATAATTTCAGAAAACCTCAATTATTGGTTGCATTTTGAATTTTACCAGGATGTTACTACTAAGAATAATGACAGTGGAGAGATGGGCACATTGTCTGGATATTTGTGCTTTTGTGCCTTAATGTGTAATAATGTTTTTACGGTTTATTTATCTTTGATTTGGTTTGATATGGGTTCTAAAATGATTTCCAATGGTATTATCTGTTGGGTTTTATTTATATAAAGGGTCTCGCATCTAAGAATTAAATGACTGTGATTTGTAGTAATGTGCATTTTGTTAAAGCTGTTCACAATGGTACCCATTTTTTCCCACCGTCCTTCTTTGTGAAATGTTAAGAATCACGTTTTCCATGCTGATAAATATGAACTATTTTTCTTCTTTCTTGTTGTTTTTGCACAACACTATGAAGAAAATGGTCTTATTTTTAATTCAGCTTGTAATCATTCTATTACAAGTTTGTTACTAAACATATCGTGGGGGAGATGAGCGCGACAACACCTTCAGCTGTAGCAGCTGATGTGTTAAATGTGGACCATTTCACGGCACATGTTCCTCTGCGGGGGCTTCAACCCCTTCTCCTTCAGGTGTCGTCGCTGCTTACAGCTGTGACTGTGGCGAATTAATACCTCCAGTTGTATCCTGTATTCCTTTTACAGAGTTTATTTAATACATTTATTATTAAAATGCAATAATTTTTCTGATCCCGTCTCAGACTGCTTTTTGCTGTTTTGTGCTACAGCTTATTATGGAGATTTGATTATCAAGTGAAACGACCGAGGATGGAGATTGTGGAGTCAGTGATGAATGAAGTTGAAAAGTTTTATTGGAAACGTCTAAGATCTGAGCAGAACTGAGACATTGTCAAACGTGAACATGGAGATATTAATCAGGCATCCTCTGTCATTCTGCCTGTGAATCCCAGAGTTGTGGTATATATAAGGTTTTGGAGAGAGGTGGGAGAGGGAGGAGACGTCAGGTCAAGATGTCTGGCGCCTTCCTGTCTGCTGATACCTGAGTTGACCTTGGGGAGGACTGCGTAGTTGTGTTATTGTGGTAAATTATGGTTGCCAGGGTTACACAGAGGCCTTGGTGTATTTGCCAGTTTCAGCTGATCAATACTGAGTTGTTAGGTTTGTGCTTGGGAATATAAGTTGCTAATTTAAAGGAAGCCGAATTATGCGTTTTTTTTCTCTTACAGTGGTGAATTATACTTTTAATTTTTTTGTCCTTCTGCTGCTCCACAGCAGATCATAAGCACATTTATTTTGGCAGAGATTTTTACGCTGATTGCCCTTCCTGACGCAATCAGCCCATATATACAAGCTTGGGACTAGCACTATACGAGTACAGGCCCCTCATGTACTTGGGATCATTGGGGATTGGGTACCTTGCTCAGGGGTACCCCAGCCCGTAAAATCAGGGACAAAAACAGGCAATCCTTTCTTATTATTATTATATTTCTAGAGCGCTTTTCTAGACACCCAACGCGCTTTAAAAATTACCCATTATTAATTAACTCATTCTCACTGGTGGTGGTAAGCTACGTGTAGCCACAGCTGCTATTACACACTATTAGCATCAGTTAAGCATGAATATATATTGAATTCATCATTTATAACGCATGAATACTCATCAGTATGTAGTTTAGAAACACAGTTATAAATCTCCCTTGTAAGTCGATCAAAGAGCTCGTCTGTTGGAGGTGGATGCTGATTGGCTGCTTGAGTACAGCAGCTATTTGGACATTTGAGTAAAACATTTATAATTGTGTTTATAAACTACATACTCATGAATTTTCTTGTAATTTCCATGTATAAATGATGAATTCAATATTTATTCATGCTTAAAGGTGCATTATGTAATAAATCTAAAGCAACTGGCCATAAAATCCTTCTAATATGTCACAGAGACTCAGGAATAATGTTCATATAACAAACTGAACTCACCAACAACAACAGTACAGACAAAATATTTGCATTAAAAAAACATTTTGCAGACTGCAAATCATGTTTATGTTTTGAAATCATGTTTTGGCAGGTGGCCACCTACCGCTGTCTACCAATCATTGCAGTCATTAGAGTCTCAGCTGCCGAGCAACCACGGGTTGCCAGTGATGTCAGAAAACGAAACCTAAAAGACCCCTGTAATTTGAATTTGAATGTAGCTACCGTTTTTGGCCACATTCTTACATATGGCACCTTTAACTAATGCTGATAGTGTGTGTAATTATTATAAAGGGTTACCGCCAAGTTCTCTGTCCGGACACATTTTCTGGTACATCCTCACAACTTCAAAGGGCTTTTCAAAGGGTAGATTTGAACTTTGGTCAGTGATGGGTTAATGGTTAGGGTTATTTATGCAGTTGTGGTGGTTACGGGTGAAGGAATCATATCACGTCTGTGATTGCCCTCACAGAGAATGTTCCACAAAAATGTGAGTGTGTCAGAGAGAGAGAGAGAGATAGCGGCGCCAGAAGGGAGGTGAGTTGAAATATCACTGCTTAATCTGTGCTGTTTACGATGGAGAGTCTGTTGGGAGTTTCTATGGAAACCCACAGCCTGCAAATCACACTCGTCTTCATCCAGATGAGGTGGTGATGCAGCGATCTGCCTCTGCCAAGTGCGTAGGGTGCCCTCCCTCACAGTGGTCCACTTATTTGTTTCCAGGCGACAAGAGTGGGGTTCATTAAAGTTTAAGTCGATTCCGTCAAAAGAACTGATGAGAAAGGCTCACTCACCTGTAAAGGGTTACCCTTTTAGACCCAATCAAGCACACACACTCTAAACTTTGATGCTGTGGCTATTTTGAGAAGCAGCTTGCGTAACAGAGATTGTAAACGAAAATCTTTTCACCGTGACTGAAATGTTGCATGAGCGAATGTGAGGGGTGGATTTGAAAGTGTAGAGACTCTATTTCAGGCTCCCCCATGTTTAATTAATCCATTTTATATATTTTCGGATCTGTGGATGACAATGCAGGTCTGTTGTAAATGCAAGTGGTTCATGACTCAGAGTTGTTAGTGCCTGTGTGATTTGACAACAAGGATAAACAGGATGTCTGAGATTTTTTTTGCCAAAGAATCCTCTTTGTTCAGGGACCTTGGAGCTTGAGTTGGCTCTTAACGACTTTCTATTAATGTTTTTGCCATTGTTTTCGAAACATAAGCGATGTATCTTCTGATAAAAAGATAAAAATGCAATTAAAAACAAGAACCAACCAATCTGCCAGGTGATTGCTATCATAACCTACGACTTGTTTTCTTTTTCTTAGAAAAAATGTAATTGTGCTGCAGAGAATCTATTACTCCCACAAGGAGTGAGGCCTTTGCTTAGAGCAGAAGGACAGCTATAATTAAATTTGATCCCATGAGATGCACTTCCACAGCCAGTAACTAAGGCTGAATGGTTTGTAAATACCAGGGGTGTATTTACCTCATACAATTACAAGAGAACCTTTTGTTGCAAAAAAAAAGAAAGAAATGGGGAGGAGCTCTTTAGTGTCGGCTCAAGTAATCGACGCAACTTAAGTGCAATTACGACCGACTTTACGTTAATGTATATAATTGAGAACAATTTTCAAGAACTGAATCAATGATGTCTGCCACAGCTGTATCGACCATAGCAGACATGGATTTATTCATGAGCTCAGTCTGTTTTATATATAGAGAGAGGAAAGATAAAACAATACATGTTGGTGTAGTGGTTAGCACTCTTGCCTTTGCAGCAAGAAGACCCGGGTTCCTGGGCTCAAGCCCCATTTAGAACAACTTCAGAACAAGGGCCTTTCTGCGAGGAGTTTGCATGTTCTCCCCGTGTGTGTGTGGGTTTTCTCCGGGTTCTCCGGCCTCCTCCCATAGTCCAAAAACATGATTAGCTGAATTGGTCACTCTCAATTGTGTGAGAGTGTGAGTGAATGGTTGTTTGTCTTTATATGAGGCCCTGCGATGGACTGGCAGACTGTCCAGGGTGTACCCCGCCTATCACCCAATGTCAGCTGAGATAGGCACAGCGACCCTCCGGTGCAGGATAAAGCGGTAGATGATGGATGGATGGATGGATGGATGTTTTGAAGATTCACACTCACTTTGAGTCCCGACATAAACGTAAATGAAAATAAAAATATACGCCAAATCCAAGATGGCCAACTTCCTGTTGAGTTGAGGTCATGGTGTCAAGAGGATTTTTTGTTCGTCTCGGGCCGGACAATGTTCCCACCAAATTTGGTGAAATTCGGCGCAACTAAATTTCGGCCCGCTCCATAGGCGCCTGACCTGTGGGGGGGCGCTACTGAGCATTTTGCATTGGTTTTTCGCAAGTCCATTATTTTATACAATTTTTCGCCAGTTCTGATGTGTGTGGCAATTTCCGTCCGTTTTGCGGGTCAAATTTGAGACCAAAGTGGCAAAAGAAAAATAATAATTGTTAGAATTACAATAGGATCCTCGGTCCCTAATTAGGTGAAATCATAAAACAACCTGTATTGAGTGGATCCTGCGATGTTCTGTATAAGTTCTTCTAGTCCGAAGCCTAAATCTATCTATGCAGAGGCTTTTGGTTTTGGCAGCTTTCAGTTCACCTATTTCAGGATTACCTTCAAAGACTCTTACAACTAAAACCATTAAGGAGTTAAAGTATTTCAGTTTCCTTTCCATTTTTAAAACACTACTTTAACCACGTGGTGGTCACATTTAATCTAGTATTGGCCTCACGATAATTAAAACAGCTAGAAACCAAGAGGAGCTTTGACTGCAGAATGATTTTCCTCAAAGTACAAGCATGGTTTCAAGTGTGTTTCAAAGTTTTATTATCATAAATATACCTGACTGTATATGTACATTATCTGACACATACAAACCCTCTGTTCTCATGTTGCAATATATACATTCTGACTGCAAGAAAAACCCTGTAAAGGAACATCAAGATGCTTAGAGTGAACATGTGCATTTTTGAAGAAAAAGACTGTCTTATGTCTCTCATGCAGCACGTTGAGATTTGATGTGATGGGATGTCTGTGTCTAGCCTGAACCACAATCTGCCTGTGCAGGGGTTGTCATGTATTAAAACTGTGGACAATGCTCAAGCCCGTGTGATGTGAAGAGCAAAGGTGAACTGTGACATCAAATCTAAAGTTACATCTCTTGGACTCCTGTTCTTCTGCTCCTTTGATCACAATCACCCTCAGCTGGGATAAAAAAATCATACATTTAGTGCATCAATCAGCACAACATCGAGGGGGAATACTTAACAGGAGGCTGCATTTGTGCTTGAGCTTCGCAACACTAATCCACTTGGATTACGCTTTGTTTATATCATCCTGATGGCCAGACACTGTCACGTAATGTTGTGTCTTCCACCCCCATCCCCGAAAAAAAAAAGTCTGCTCCCTTTTGGCCCCACAGAATACGTTGTTGTGCATTCTCTCAGAACAGTTTTCATGTGTTAAGGGTGCAACACTGTCCAAGAAATTGCATTTTGAGTTGTAATTTCTGCAAGACGGCAGTCAGTCTGTCAGTCTTTAGCAGTCTGAAACATCTGCATGAACCCAGGTCATCGAGCCTGTTCCCTTCTGTCTACCCCACAGCCCTAATCCCACACCCCACACCCCCTAATCTGGCCCAGTAACCTCACTTCACATCACACAGGTTTAGTATGACATACTTTTTGCACACTGCATACCCAAGATGCTGCAGGACATGTTAATAAAAATAAGATGTGCCTTTTTTTCAATGAATAATAATAAGAGGGTGCCCCTTTTTTTAACTTGAGCCCCTGCCCTGTGAAATATCTGTGCACGCCACTGTCTAAGAGTGAAACACTAAGTTGTTGTTCTACCCTTAATCTAATGCAACTCCTCGATTGCTTTGTTACATTCACAAATCCGAGAAAGATGAATTCAATAACGTGTCCATAAAAAGCTCCTTTCTCTCTCTCTCTCTCTCTCTCTCTCGTGTGGAGCTGCAGGCATCTCTTACCCACGGTGATGCTCCCCAGTACCGTGGGCAGCGTCCTCGCAGGGATGTCTGTCTTCACTTGGTCACAGTGTGGTTCAGGACATGTTGATGACCAGATATCCTAGAACCACAGCGACAGTAACGATGATAAAGAATCCGAGCACGGCGCAGATGGACGCAAAGCCGGTGTCCCTGCTGCCTCCACCGTCTTCTTCCTTGGGCTCCTCCTCGCAGATGGAGATGACACCCACGGAGGAGTTGCCCACACTCATGTTGGACTTGAGCTCGGCGCCCGCCTCCTGCTTCGCCTCCACGGCCCACGGCGCCACCTGCACCTTCATCTCCATCTCCTCCATCATCTGGCTCACCTGGCAGATCTCGGACTGCAGGTCGCGGAGGTCGGCCGTGTCGATGTTGCTGTCCACCTCGTACTTCATGTTCTGCACGCTCATGGCCCGGGCCGCCACTGCGGTGGTGCCGCCGGTCATACCCGTCTGGATGAGGTGCCTCGTCGGCACCTTGAGGGGGAAATCCTGCCCTATCTCCAGGGACCTTTTCATGTCCACCTCCAGCAGCTCCATGCTGCTAGAGAAAAGCACCCACAGGCGCTCGTACTCGACCCGGTCATCTTTGCTGATAGTCTTGTCTTTAAGCAGAGAGGTCAGCTTAGTCCTGTTGGCCACGGCCAGCTCCTGGGCCTTTTTGCGGGTCCTCTTTAGCTCCTCCCGTAGGTTCTGCGAGTCCGAGGTGCTTCCTAGGGCGATGACTAAATGCCTATAGCAGGCGGTCACTTTGTTCAAGGCGTCCAGCATTGTTTTACACTCCTCTTTCCCCATTGCTGATTAAAAAAAAATATCTTAACAGAAATAAGAACTAAATCGGCTTGAAGAGAAATATCGAGCTTGTTAGTGGGTAAACGGTGCTTCAGACGTTGTCCTTAGTTTAGTTTCCACAGCTCTACATTCCCAGCAATACGAACACCCTCGGCGCACCAGTCAGAGCAAATTCCTCTCTATCCATGCTCTTCCCTGTGTGCAGGCGCACACCCGAGAGCGGCTTAGAAATTAATGCGTTCGTAAATGGCTTTAGGCTACCTTTGCGCCTCTCCACTCCACACAGATCAAACAGCGCCAGCGCACATCTCTCCTGCAGGACGCACGCGAAAGGACGAGAGAACGCGCTAGAGAGAGAGAGATTCAGCTACAGGTGTCAAAACATCCGCCGAACTGGTGTTTGTGCGGAGCAAGCAATTCCCTCTCTCGTGAGCAGCTCAAAAATAAGTCCCGAAATGTTGGATGAAAACGTTCAGAGTTGGAAAAAAAAATAATGGGTGAGATTTGAAGCTCCAGAGCCTCCACGAGGAGCCCCGTGTTTTGGTTTGGATCTGCGTGAGGAGCTGTCCACTTCAGCACCCAACGGACGATGCGGCGTTAAAGCGCCTTCTGTGATCACATGCGCGCAAAAACACAGAGGCATTCAGCGGCAGGCGGAGGAGAGCAGACAGAAGGGGAAAACACAACAGCTTCACTTTCATTGGTTTGATCGCAGAGTTAACGCTTCCTGTCATTGGCTGATCTGCGCTTAATGCGGGCAGGGCTGTGATGCCTATCACGAAACCATAACCTCCTATAACTGCAACTACAATCTGACATTTGTCAGCACGAAATGGGTGTTTTTACATTTGAAGCCAAGATATTATGAACTAAAGGCTGGTGTGATTTTGAGATTCAGGTCAGCAGAATCAAGTTTGGAGTTTAAAATGCAGCAGCAACTGTTAATGCTCACCTCATGATCACATTTGACTTAAATAAAATAAATAATAAACAGTATTGCATTCAAATGTATATTTGAACAGTGGCAGTGAATTTGACTTCTGCCTTTAACCCATCCTTATTGCACACCAGTAATAAACACACAAACCAGGCACATGTGCAGTGGGCAGCACATCTGCACCAAGGGAGAAATGGGGGATCTCAGCCCTTGACCTGTCCCAGTATTCGAACTGGCAATCTTCTGGTAACAGGCCCAATTTCTGCTCCACCGTGTTTTAGCAATATACAAAAAATATATAAATACAAAACTTTAAATACAAATAAATAAAGAAAATACCAACTCTTAAGAAGAGATTTAAATGATGATATTGAGTTTACAGCTGATCGACCTAAACAGCAAAAGATTGGTCACCTTTAGTAATATGGCAGACATGACATCACCTGAGAATCTGAACTCCCAATTTGAAGCCTGAGATATTTGATGCCATAGTGAGGTTTTGCAACTGGAAATTTACATACTCCTCCTGCAACCAGGCTCCTATTGGATGATACCACCTGTCAATCACGCTGGTGTCCACTCAGATATCCCATGCCTTTAACATCTATGTTTGTCTCATTGGGAACTTTGTTGTCCACTTTTAATATACGTATGTATAATGTAAAGTAAGGCCCTTCTGGAGGATCTCTGGCAGATAAAGAAATATGAATATAGTCAAGATCTTCACCATTCAAAGCTTGAAAAAACAAGCATTCAAAATCATAAAATAATTTCTAAAACTGACAACTGTCCAGTGAAGGGCAGCGAGAATCGGTGGTAATGATGTCATTTCATTTGTCAGTACCTGTTAAAATGTGTCGTGAAATGTGTCGGGCAAGTGCATGAGTGGCAACTCTCACATTGATTTCATCTGTGTTTTGCATATATATGCATGTCAATTAGATAAACACCTGCCTGCGCACAGGATGTCACTTTCTGCAAACACTCACGGGCACACACACACACACACACACACACACACACACACACATAGAGCACTGGTAGGATAATGTGTTGTTTACTCAGTTGACTCCTGCTGTGTTAAGGTGACAGTAAAGCTGTGCGGTGTTTGCCTGCGTGGTTTGCTCTTTTTGCATTATTGAAGCAAAGAGGCCTAATGATCTGCAGGATAAAGCTAATGTACTGAATGGTCTGGTCTCCCAAGGAACTGAGGCACAAAGCTGACCACGTTGTGTTTCATCTGCTCTAACATCAGGATTTATTTATACACACTTGAGCTATAATTCCACAGTGTTTTAACCCTAATGCCTCTGCTCTTCCATCTACCATAAACTTCATATGTGATGTCAGCGTTCAAGCAAATATTGGGGCTGAGTCAGATGCCTTGTTAAGATCTGGCTTCCGTTTTGATGTTTCCACGGCAACTGCTCACCTCTTGGCAAGCAGTCTTCAGTTATTTCTTCACAAGGTATTCAGTTACTGATGTGTAATGAATCATCACCAAGTCAGGCTCATTATTTCTCATGTTGTATTTAATCCTGTACAGCGTCACCGATATTTGTTAACAGACAAATTTGTGAAAGGAAATTGGTTTAATTGCAAAAAAAAATGTGACTGATTAGATGAAGCCTGGTTGTCTTTTGAAAGTAAGTCTTTTTTATTTGAGCAAACATGACAATAAAGTGGAAACCAAAGGAAAGGAAAAAATAACTTCAAGTGGGAGTTGACATTTGATGCTGTTAAATGATCTGCATACCGTAATCTGGATTAGCAGGTTCCTAAAGGTCCTGGGATTAGGAGTGTAGTGCCCACTAATGTGGCTTTAAACGGAGGTCTCAGCCATTTCCATCGTGTGGACTCAATGGTTTTAAGCAGGAAATGGATCACACTAAAACTCACATGCATCTGATGTGACATAATGGTCAAAGGGGCAGGCAGACTTTCATGTTTTCATTAGGAAACGCTTATCACCCCCATCAGTTCTCTTTAGATAACCCCAGTTAAAGCAGAACTATGCAGTATTTTCTCCCCCTAATTTAACAGTTTCAGAGTCAGTGTGATGTTGCAGGGAGATTGTGAGCTGAAAACCAGCCTTGCAAGATCAGGGCCGCTGTTTCGAAGTCCTCAGTATCGGACGGTTTCGCAAAGTCTTGGATCTAGTGAGAAACATGATTGCTTTACGGTACTGTACACATTTACATGCCCTAACCAGGTACCGCCTATTATACCAAGGCAGTGAAAGCATTATTTTAGCCATTCATCATGGCAGAGCCAGAGAGAAAGGAGCAGAGAAAACCATTGTTGGAGGTAGTTGTTACGGAGATTTTTGATGATCAGCTGAGATGACCAATGATAGAACCTCTGGAGTCAGTGATGAATTAAGTTGAAAAGGTTTTATTGTCGACAGCTCAGATCCGAGGAGAACTGAGACAATGGTCAGGTCTGATACATATAGTTAGTAAGCCTTGTAAATGGTAAATACAATTTCTCTGTCTCAGAGCTACAACTGCCCATCACCCTATACTTGTCCAACACAGAATACCAGGTCCCTTTGCGTATTGTGTATTGTGTATTGTGTATTGTATATCGTGCATTGTGTCTAGTCTGAAATGACACCTTCCTACAACATCCGCAGGGAGTCGGCTCCCCCGATACCTACAGTAGACAAAGAGGTGTGAAAACACTGCCTGGAAAGGAAGACTCTTTGACTAGGATCACTCCTGTGAAGATTGACCTTTTTCCTTACAACGAACATAAAAAAAAAATTGTCGGCCGGCAGAAGTTCTCTATTTCATTCTTTACCAGCAGCAGATAATTTCCACAACAGCCTGGAGATGGTGTGCCCAGTCCAGATGCCTGGCGCTTTGGTATCTGAGGGAACCTTTAAAGGCGCCTAGTTTGTGTCTTATGTTATGGATTTTAATATTGAATAGAATATGTTAGTAATTAAATTTAAAGTCGACTGAGGATTAGAATTTTCTCTCACAGTAGTGAGTAAGGGGTAATGACTGTCTGACCGAGCGAGAGGCCTTTTTCCCAATGGCGAAAATTGAAAAATACAGATGCATCCAAAATGGACACCAACTGGCATAGACATGGCTGCATGGCTTGTGTTTATTGGCTCTGTTGAAAACAAATGCACATGGCCATGAGAGGCGAAAGGAGGGGGGAGTGTCAGCCGTGAGTTTTTACAACAGTGCGGATAAAGCGTTGACAAGCGATGGATGGATGTTGATGGTGTCAAAATCTGTATGAAACTGTAGGGGGAGCTCCACAGAGAAAAAGGGAAAAATCCACCAGACTTGCAACATTCTGCTTTAAGAGCTCCTTCAATGACTGCACTTTACGCTTACATTGCCTCTTCCCTTCTAGATAAGGCCCACACTGTTTGGTTCTGGGTTTGGTGCTGATACCAAATGCCTGCACAGAAATTGATCTTGTTTTATAACATTCACTAAAAAGGACTGGGAAAAAAAACTCACAAAAGCTGACTTGATGTCTTGTTACAGGTATAGAGAAATAATAAATAAATGAAAAGCCAAATATTACTTGACTGGGCCCCAGATTTAGATTTAAAAGTTATTTTTTTTTAGCTTGTTTAAAGTGGTTTTTGGAGGGGTGGTACAGGGAGAACAGAGGGAGCGACGGTGTTTGCAGGAGTATGAGAAAGATTCAGTCATTTAGAAAGAGAAGCAGAGCACTGGGGAAAGAGGGGGGGGGGGGGGGGGAGAACCAGAGAAAGAGGAAGTCTGTCTTTGTTGAATTATTGATGGACCTCATCCACTGTGTGGTCTCTTACACAGCACAGCATGCAGCAGTGGGGTGAGTCATGCCGCAACTTCATGAAGGTCCAAACTAAAGAGGAGCGCGCCATTCAACCTTAACTTGCACATACACACATACATACACACACGTTCTCATCAAAATGTCTTTGTGGGAACTTGTCAGTGACATAATGCATTTCTGGTATGGCCCCCCTTTATCCTTATCGTAACACAAACCTAATGCTATACCACCTACCACCTCCCTCACCGGGTGCTGCATCACATTTTCCACAATCAATACAAAGTTTATGTAAGGGCTTTTAAGGTAAGCTAAGCTCGCCTTTTAATAGAGAGTTGAGAGAGGAGCATTAGTGTACAGTAGTGTGTGTGTATATATCTGCACCTTTTGCCATCTTACAGATGCAGTTAAAAAAAAAATCCACATTTGTCCCTTTTTGCAGGCACACAGCTACATGCAAATCAAACTACACCAAATCAAAAACACTTTTGTGAGTTGCTGGTACACAGTTTTATTAGTGTCTGTCTAGTTAACTGGCAGGATTAATAGACTAAATAAAACATAATGTAAGCATAGTACTGAGTTTAACTGTGGTCGATTAGCCATGTGTTAACAAGGTCCCTGAACTAATTGTGTTTTTGTACCTTGAAACACATGAATCGAGGAGGTCAATGTGCTGTACTACTCCTGTACTACAATGTGTGTCCAGCCGACTTCCACAAATGTTTTTGTCTGATTCGTTCCAGCGTCGAGCTTGGTCTTGAAGGTCAACCGCACAGTAGGATACGATCAGGGTAACACATCTGTTGCTACAATACCACTTCACAATGGTCGTGCATTTATCTTTCTACACCCTGGCATCAAAAGATCCTTTTTCTCTCTTGGCACAAGGGGTTTCTAATCTTCAAGCTGACACCCAGCTAAGCCAGGGCCTTCTAGGTCTTCATCTGAGCTACCTTCACAGCGGATCACCTACAGTACCTCCATCTTGCCATATCCCTTGTGTCCTCTTCTGTATAAAGATGCTTATTTTATTACTGATAGACATTCCTAAGGTATTTTATTTATGATTATTATATTTGCCTTTATGATTTGAATGAAACAAAACAATATCCATCCACCCATCTTCTACCGCTTATCCAAGGTCAATATAATAGAATCACTAAGGTTCGTCACATTAGGTTTTTTGTGACAATTTTAAGGATTGATGTTGCCTTTATTATGTCACAACAATATTAAACTGATTTGTTTCATATCAGGCGGTTACATCATGTAACGAGGAACATGTTATGTATGACAATTTGGTAACACTTTGGATTATGGAACACATAATCAGCATTAACTAGGTGCTTACTAACATGCATATAAGTAGCATACTAGCCCTTTATTAGTAAATATTAAGCACTTATTAACACCTTATGTAGGAAAAATCTTAATTCATGTAATAGAGTTAGAATAAGGTGTTAATACATGCTTAATGATTACTAATAAACAGCTAGTATGCTACTTACATATATTAGTAAGCACCTGGTGAATTTTTTATTTATTTTTTTTAAATGGCATGAATCTTATATTTAGTCCCAAAAGGCAAAATACTCTTAAATGTACCGAATTGTGTCACATAAAAATGTTGTTATGGAAACCCTAAATCACATGACCAGTCACCTGGATGCTCAGGTAGTGTCACTTAGGGACTTCATGAGTTAAAATCAAGGTGTATAAATAACCTCTCTGAACATTTAAAGATCTCGTCACACCTGTGTGGGTTCTTATGAGTGGACCTGCATTTACTCAGCCAAGAGTCAGAGAGAGAATGGACTACAAACTGAAATCCGAATGGCATTTAAAGCCTCTTTGGTGTGTTGCAGTATATAGTACACTTAAACTGAGATGAGCCAAAATGATCGGTGGCATCTGTTAGGTCACGGCTTACCTCTTACTGTCACATCAAGATAAACTCCAGAGAGCCAACAAGTGTAGTGAATAGGCTATATTTAGGTGGAAATGTAACATACATAGATATATATACTTTAGCCGCCATAATCTGGATGTAATCTAATTTTGGTAAAGGTCATCGTTCACCAGTTAGGAGTTTTGTTAGGTGCACTCTGTTACCAAACATACACAGGAGGAGGGGAGAGGTCCTGGTCCTTGTCTGTTTCCCTCTTGCAGGTTTAGCACAGCCAACAGATTGTCCTTCTGAGAAAATCCGCTGTAAAAGGCTTCTAGGTTGGATTTGCATATGCGAGGCGTAGGATAAGCCTGTGCAAGGTTAGAGGCCATTCCATCATGGCTTGGGTCTCTGTCACTCTTCATACCGCTGACGGCGAGAGTCCCAAAGGTCAAAACGGTAAAATGTCAGCTCCGATTTTCTGTCACGTTTGTGGTTGAGGGACAGTTTGGGATTTTTTTTTCTCTTTCTTTTGTTTACAGAGCAGACAGATGGTTGTGTACAACCACCACAGCGTGGTTAGTGTGTGCGAGTGTGCATTAACAGAATTAGACCTTAAAGAGCATGGGGTCATGTGATGGTTGGACTCAATGGCTACATTCATAATTACATTTCTATTTCTATCCTTTTTCTAATAACAAAGATAAAAAAAATAGTCATATCTATAGGGATGTCTAGATATCATGTGTTAACCTTATGATGCCAAACGTATCATATGTGATACATGAGTTTTTGAGCCCTCCACATGAGCAGTGTGACAATTGTTTCCCTGAAAAACCTGATTATAAAACCAGAGTATAAATGTACGGGAAACCCGACAGAGATGCAAGCACTGTGTAGGCCACTTTGCCCATGTGTACTGTGAGAAATGCAGGGTGCATCTTTGTCATAACAACTGTTTTCAAGTCAACCATCACTCAAAGTAAAAAGGTTGTGAACCGCAAATTGAGTAAAAATAACTGAAATGTTATGTCTTCCAGACGTCCACCCTGCCCGTTCCATTGCTGCATTGTTTTTGTTGGATTTGTTTGTGTATTTTTTGTAGAAGAAAAAAAGAATCTTTGAGCATTGTGACACACTGTATCAAATATGAATCAAATTAAAACTCCTGTATGGAAATTGGTATTTTAATTTTTTGTTTGTTTGTTTGTTCAGAAGGACCAATAAAGGTTTCAGGTCCAGATTTTTCTGACAATTCTTTAATGGTTTGGGCTTTATATGGTTAAGTATTCAGTGGTATAATCTTCAAGATTGACAAAATCACATTCCATGTGTAATTATCCCATATAATTCCAACCATTGCATCCTTATGACCTATGCTATCACACAAATCAATCAGAGTAGTTCAGGCCGGGTTCTGTTACGTTTCCTTTATGGGAAATTACTAGAGATTTAAAGGGAGGACTCGAATGCAGAACAGGACAACAGAAGGTAAGTAAAATGAGTTTATTAGCCTGAGTGTACAGGAAGCTAACACCGGACGTAGGGAAGTAAGTACGAGTGAATACACGGACTGCAGCTGGGCGACGAAGGAGTGGCAAACAGTTCACGCAGGTGTCCCCAGAGGAACGGACTCACTCGGCATGGTGAAGTTGGTGCAGAGTTTCCAAGCGAAGTTGGAGAACGTCAGACAGAGGCAGCGCCTAGGCAGGAGAGACAAGGCGAACGCTGGAGCGCAGCAGGTGCAGACTCTCAGGAGAAGTTGGAGAATGTCAGGAGGAAGCAGCGCCTTTGACAGGAGAAGACGAGGTGAATGAGGGAGAGTAGCGGCAGCTCCGCTGGAGATGATGAAACCAGACGAGTCAGGCGGAAGTGATCCCTGGGGAAGGCAGAATCCACTGGAGCCTCCGTGTCTCTCGAGTGGCAGGAGACGTGGTAAACTGAAGACGCGTATCGTGAGTATTCTACAGGAGTCAAAGAGTTTCTAGTAGTGAGGTAAGTTAGGACTTTACCGGCTGAGGTGAAACAACAGACTGACGCTGGTGAGTGGGACGACTCCGCCTTAAGAGTCCTCCTGATCGCTGATCAGGAGCAGGTGAGGGTGGAGCCGCCAGGTGGAGTCAATCACCAGCGTCCTCTGGAGATTGGCATGGATCGATGGCACGGACCGATGGCACCGCCACCTCCACCTCCTTCTCCTGGAAGTTGAATAACAGAGGTTAATAACCCAGGGAGGCCATGAAAGGGGATACTCCGGTGGAAGCATATGTGAGGGAGTTGTGGGCGTACTCAATCCAAGGGAGGAATGAGCTCCAGGCAGAAGGGAGGCGGGCGGTGACGCAACGCAGAGCGACCTCCATACTCTGGTTGGATCTTTCTGTCTGGCCGTTGGACTGAGGGTGGTACCCCGAGGAGAGACTGGCTGTGGCCCCCAGAGCCGAGTAGAACGCTTTCCAAACTTGGGAAGAAAACTGGCGGTCCTCGGTCGGAGACGATGTCTGCCGGAAAGCCGTGGAGGCGGAAGACCTGTTGGACGAGCAGCTCACCAGTCTCCGTGGCGGAGGGCAGTTTGGAGAGGGGGACGTAATGGACCGCCTTGGAGAACCTGTTGACAACCGTGAGAACCGTGGTGTTGCCATCAGAAGGAGGGAGGCTAGTGACGAAGTCGACTGCGATGTGGGACCAAGGCAGATGGGGTATGGAGAGGGGGTTCAGGAGTCCCGCCGGTCGGCGGTTAGACGATTTCCCGCGGGTGCAGATGGGACAAGCAGAGACGAAGGTCGCAGAGTCCTGAAGCATGGTGGGCCACCAAAACCGCTGCCTGAGGAACTTGAGGGTGCGAGTGGCTCCCAGGTGACAGGCGACCTTCGAGGAGTGACCCCACTGTAGCACCTCAGAGTACATGGCCTCGGGAACAAACAGGCGATTATTCACCTTGACTCGGGGGGTCAGGTGAATAGAGCCGAGAGAGGGCGTCGGGCTTGACGTTCCGCGTGCCAGGGTGGAAAGTCAGGGAGAAGTTGAATTGCCCGAGGAACAGGGCCCACCGAGCCGGCCTGGAGTTGAGTCTCTTCGCATCTTGTAGGTACGCCAGGTTCTTATGATCCGTCCAGACTATGAAGGGTTGGGCGGTTCCCTCCAACCAGTGACGCCCCCTCGGATTCCTCGGACCAAAGGAAAGTCTGTTTGGGAGAGGGAAGTTTCGTCAGTGGTTCAGCAATTCGACTGTAATTTTTGATGAAGCGGCGATAGAAGTTATCGAAACCAAGGAAGCATTGGGGTTGCTTCTGGGTCGTCGGCGTTGGCCACTCCTTCACTGCTGAAATCTTGGAAGGATCGGGGGAGAGGCTGCCTTGCTCCACGATGAAGCCCAGGAATGGGACCGACTGGGCGTGGAAGGCACACTTCTCTGCCATAACGAACAGTCTATTCTCCAGTAAACGCTGGAGCACCAGGCGGACATGCTGGACATGTTCCGGGAAGGCGGAATCCACTGGAGCCTCCGTTGATCGCTGATCAGGAGCAGGTGAGGGTGGAGCCACCAGGTGGAGTCAATCACCAGCGTCCTCTGGAAGTAGGTCAACCCCGCCTCCTGCAGAGAAAGAGAAAACACGGAGCAGAAGGAAAACTACAGAAGATCTTGTGGAAATGTGAATGATGAATGAATCATGACAGGTTCAACACAACTGAGCTTTAGAGGGAAAATACCCCCCAAGAAATTGTATAGTTGGATTCTTCCATCCATCCATCCATCTTCTACCATGTTATCCTCCAGATGAGGGTCTCAGGGGTACACCCTGGACAGATCATCAGTCCATACTGTAATTTACTATACCACTTGCATGGCAGTTTAGCTTCTTTTTTAACAAGGTAGCTAATAGGAGTAGCCACTAGCCAGGCTATGTTTGAAGATGCAGAGCTTACTAATTGAGAAGCAAAGCCCTCATAGCCAAGCTATAAATCACTGTTGTTTCATTGTAAGTCTAAATCAATTAAATGAGATGTTATTAAGTCCAACACCTGGGTTTTATAACCTTGTTATCTATGTTCCCTTTGGACAGAGCTCCAACTTTTTCTGCACAAAGTCCATAAAACTGCTGTTTGTTTGTGCTTTCCTGCACAAATTGGCCGAACACCATAATGCTAATACCTTCTTGGCTGCACCTACCTTTGTTCTTCAGCTTATCTTCTTTAAATCTATCTTTCTAATCATAGCTTCATTGTGTAATGTGTCTTTATAACATTAGGCAAATGAGGCTACACCTTCTTGCCAGTAATATTACTGCACCATTTGCATGTTGTATTTATATATTCATAGCAAATATCAAATAATGCTACATCACACCAGGATAAGGACGTGTTTTGCTCAGGTTTTAATGAGTGAGGCAATACTAAAACAGTTTTAAACACCCATAAAATCTTATAAAACACATTATTTAGATCTACTTGGGAAATTGCCAACAAGTGGGATGGCCCAGCTGTGGCTTTGTTCCCAGGCCGGTGGGAAATAATACAGCCTCAATCCACAGACAGATTTCTGTATTTTTCTCTCTCCTTTTATTCCACTTAACACAAATACAAACCAACCACAGTTGCGTCACACAGTGTCTCTGAAACACTCTCTTTTCCTCTTTGCTTCATTTCACTGCAAACCTCAGCACGTCCACAAAGTGTGATTGGGGAATGCTTGAAAAATAATAATACGCTTGAGAATCCAAGGCCCCCAGCGGGAGATTTATTTTTTATTTTTTTACATGAGCACTTAGCATTCATTATTTAATTGGACGCAAGTGTCCTGATTACATCAAGCTATCAAATTAAATAACTCGGCTTGTCTCAGATGGTATTTGCAGTCTCTAATGCTTTTTCGTGTTTGGGGGTTGAGGCTACATCAGGTATGGATGGGCTGAAGAAAGATGCAGACAGACAGTTTACATGTTGTTGCTCCTTTGGCAGTCAGATGCTCATCCAGCCATAATGGAGAGAAAGAGAGTGTGTGAGTTCTGGAAATGGCTTCAGTCCCCCTGATTCAGCCTTTAAGCTGCTTTAGAGGATTGCAGGGTGTGTTTTTTTTCCCTCTCTCTCTCTCCCTGGCTTTCAAACAGACAGCTGATACTGTCTCTGAACTAGAGCAGGAGAGGCCAGAGTCCCTGAGCTTTCACTGCGCAGCTGCAGACACAGGGCAGGGAAGGGCCAAGCTGCTTTGTCTTGACTCTGTAATCCTCTCTTGAGAAACACGTGATAGTCAAAAGTGCTGCCAGGTCCTGCTGCTCTCTGCTGGAGACAAGGTGCTACAGGAAGGAACCTTCAACTCAAGTGACCACTAAAAATTCAGGTCCACTTAAAGGTGCATTATGTAATAAATCTAAAGCAACTGGCCATAAAATCCTCCTAATATGTCACAGAGACTCAGGAATAATGTTCATATAACAAACTGAACTCACCAACAACAACAGTATGGCCAAAATATTTGCATTAAAAAAAAAATATTTTGCAGACTGCAAATCATGTTTATGTTTTGAAATCATGTTTTGGCATGTGGCGCCACCTACCGCCGTCTACCAATCATTGCAGTCAGTAGAGTCTCAGCTGCCGAGCAACCACAAGTTGCCAGTTACATCAGAAAACGAAACCTAAAAGACCTCGGTAGTAACCGTTTTTGGCCACATTCTTACATTTGGCACCTTTACATATTTGGGCTTAGGGCATTGTCCAAATTCATGTTTGCTTTAGTTTAACAGTGATGCATGGTGGACTTCCAGACATAAAACAGTGTATGCTGTTTAAAAGGTGTATTTATGTAACCGCAAGTGCACTATAAATTGTAGTTATTATTTGCATACACAGGAAGAAACAGTTTAGATTTAAATTATTGGAAGCTAACATACACACAGGGCCGGCAGATTGCTGTAGTTTATTTAGAATTTTTCTCCCCATTTTTACCAAAGCCTTTTCACAGTTTTTACGTATTTGTCAGATGTGATTATTTAACTTTATATTTTATTTATAAACCATTTTTATTACCTTGTTCCGGGTGCCTTTGTTGATTTACGTTATTATTTAAAGGTACAATGTGTGGTATTTATGGGTTTATATAACCCAAAATCCACTTTTTTATACATATTATGTGCTCCTGCATTGTCTAGTCGCTGTATAATAGTTTTTGTTTCATTTTCGTAGTGTTTCAAAAAGTCATGTAAAATAACATGACCGCGGACCGCGGTTGCATAGCCACTGTTAGCAGCAAGACGCCATGTTTCTACCGGAGCCTGTAAGGACAAACCCGAGAGAACAAAACAAGCGTCTCTTTACTTGTAGCGGAAGTCCCGCCTCCACTCTCTCCGCTTTGTCTTCTACGGCCGCGGTAGCTCGCCCTCTCCCTCGCCTCACGAACCTCATCTGCTGACAAATGACGAGGACGACATTTGACCGGCTGCGGATACCGTAGCGCTCAGGGAAGGGAGGGGGTGAGCAGAGCAGCAGGTCTTTGTTGTAAATTTCAGCCTCTCCTCAAGATGGCACTATAAACTACTTATTTCCCCTTTCAGTATGTGTTTGATATTTATTTGTTTATTTTATTTAATGCTGGGTTTTTTGCAAATAAAAGTCAAATCCTTGTATTACAGGAGTGTATTTTGAATCCCCCCCAAAGATAGTGCACATATTTAGATTTTCAGTCCCTAATATCTTAAAATTTTATTTATAAATCTTTTGGCTTTATGTATTGATTCTCTGTGTCGCCAGCATGGGGAGTTGCTGATTTTGCCAAATATTAATTGAAAGTTTTTTCTGTAAATCTGCAAATCTGATGTCTGCTTCCATGCAACAAAAAGTTCTCACATTTAGTTTTACGAGTGTATTTGTATTTGTGCCCGAGTAGAATAAGTAGAATACCTTAAGTATAGTAGGTGTGTGAATGATCAATAATCATTATTATTGGCAGTAACAGAGGGCCCCCAAATCAAATTTTGCTAAGGGCCCCATGGAGGCTTGGGCCGGCCCTGCATACATACATCATACATCCAGACATAGCTATATGCATTTTGTAGGCCCAATACAATATAGAGCTATACATTAACTATTAATGCTGGACCTTTCTGACCAGTGGAAATCATTCTGCTAATAATTCTATTATATTACATTCTCGCATTTCTTTGTGAGTGTAAGTGGGGGATTGTCCAAGAGGTGGCAGTGTTTCACAAAACATTATTTTTCCCGAACAGTCACGAACACTACCGGAGAAACCCGAAACCAACCCCGGAAGCGCCCTCGTTAGTGGCCGCTGTCCATTAGAGCGATGTGTTGCCGTTGCTGCTGCGGTAACGGAGCTGAGGTTTTTTGCCGAAACTTGACATCATAATGTTGAACAAAGAAGACCGCAACACAATAAATAAAGAACACTAAGGTATGTAGTTCGTCTGTCACGGGCTTATCTTTTTTTATTTACTCTCCATTCGTCGCTCGCGTGCAGTGCTAGCATGTGAGCAGACCTGTTAGCTTCCGTAAAGGGCTAGTGAGAAAGCGAGATTTATCATCGTCCAGATCGACTGAAAGTGTTGCGTTGGGCTGACAGGCTGCTCTGTGTCTGTGCGTGCGTACGTGTGCGTGTGTGCGTGTCCGTTTGTTTGTGTGTGTGTGTATGTGTGTGTGTGTGTGTGTGTGTGTGTGTGTGTGTGTGTCCAGCGTCAGTCACGACCTTAACAGTTATCATTGCAGCGGGGAGGAAGACCCAGGTCTGGTTCTCACCCACTTGCTGTGGGTCGGTGAGGTCAGGGAACGAGCCTCACATGGAGACAGATGGCAATTTAGGAACGAGAGGGCGTTCGTGATTCATGGGGTCATTGTTAGTGAAAGCTCTAATCTTAATTTTACTAATCTGTTGGGGTGGTTTCTTTTGATTGGGTGTAAGGTTTAGACTATTTAAATTGACTGTATTATCTGCTGCTGCTATTTCATAATAATACAAATATAGCACACTTACAATGCAATTACTGTATTATTATAATAATGTGTGCTGTATTAGGAGCATTTGCAATATGCAATAACGTTGATGAATATTGTGATGACGATATGACCTGCGATATATTTCGATATGCTTAGTGTTAAATAAATGTAAACATACATTGTCTCTCATTACACCTGTCCTACCAGTTATTTTCTCATTTCTCTGCCCATCAAGTCATGACATGAGACATGAGTGCATTTCATTAAGAGAAATTAAGAAAAAACTGCAAAAACAACAATTGGTCAAACAAAACCACAGCAAAGGAACAATCTACATTTATCTCAGTTCAGTCTTTGTATATTGCGTAGAGCTACAACTAACGATTGTTTTCATAATCAAGTAATCTGTCGAGTATTGTCTCGATTAATCAAGTAATCATTTGGTCCATAATGTGTCAACAAAATTTTGATCAGTGTTTTTCCAAACCTGGAAATGATGATGTTCTCAAATGGCTTGTTTTGTCCACAAACCTAGTTTGTTTTATGGAGCAAAGAAACCAGAAAATAAAGCTGAAACAATCCGGGAAGTTGTTGTAATAATGAAAGAACCCTCAAACAGATTAATCAAATTTAACAATTAATTTAGTAGTCAATTAATCATCAATTAATTACAATATTGTGCACATATATTATAGGGAGGGCGATATTCCTTCCCTGCTGCAGCCGACGGCATCAGTGCAGTTAGTTTGGCTTCATAAAGGGAAAAAAGCAATCACAATCAATAGATAGTGTATTTGTCACTTACCTCCGTAGATGCAGAACATCAGTGTCACTACTCTATTTCAGTGGCCTGCATAGTCACTAAAAAAGACAAAATTAATTAGAGTAGAGAGACTATTTGTAGACGATTCTTGCAGGATCATCACATTTCTATTAGCAGCCAGCATGATGGCGCGTTTTCTTGGAGTGAAATGAGGAACATTTGCAACACAACACGCAGTCTTATTCAGCCTGAGGGGAACACCATTATACACAATGTGGTAATGTGCGGTAATTGAACGACTGTCCATTCTTATGCTTATTTTCCGGGTTTGTAAGTAAAAAAAACCTGACTGTCGAATGCAATATTGCTGCTGTACCCTCTTTTTGTTTAATATTTATAATGGTCGTTCAATCAACTGTATTTTCCAATGCTATTTATTAGTTTCAGAGGGTTTAGCTATAGAGGTGTATTAGACTGCATTTGAGTAATTTTTAATTTTTAATTAAATTACCTGGCGTCTTGAGTTTATGTGTAGTAATCTAAAG
Organism: Microchirus variegatus; assembly: GCF_963457635.1. Lineage (NCBI taxonomy): Eukaryota > Metazoa > Chordata > Actinopteri > Pleuronectiformes > Soleidae > Microchirus > Microchirus variegatus. The sequence continues at coordinate 11,586,988 of NC_139815.1, read as the reverse complement.
TTGTTGAAACCCATGTGTCTTTTTCAGGTGATAACCTACATGTCAGTCTGCATTAGTATTCCATCCTCAGTGCTGGTCCAGGAGGTTTACAAAACATCATGCTATTGTGAAGAGCAAAGCTATTAGGTAGGTCATAACTCAACTCGAACAGTAAACTTGGTGTCATTTGCTCTTCTGAGCGAAAGCTTGAAGAGTGACATTCCAACTGGTTTCAGCTGAGTAGTAAGGCACGAACGCAGGGCATTTACTTTAGTAGTCAACCCGGCTGCATGTTTTGTAGTTTATCCGTATATGTACAGTACATATATTATGTGAGTTTCCCACGTTCTGGAAAGGTTTTGAAATTACAAAATCTGTTTTCCAGACCTGGAAAAGGTTTGTTGTTTTGTGAATGTTTTGGAAATGTTTTTAAATTATGGATGCCCTGATCTAATATCAAATATATGGATCCACTCCACTCAGTCACTCAGTTGTGTCTAGAAATGGGTACAAAAACCTGGTACTTAATGGGCCCTGGGGCTGAAGGCACTTTCGCACCAGAGCTGTTTTGTCTTTGACTTTAAACGGACCAGAGTTAATTTCCTCAGACAGTCCAAGCTCATCTGAACTCTTTTGCAGACCAAACAAGCACACTCTGGTCCGCTTGAAAACGTTGGTCTCGGGTTCACTTGCAAGGGAACCCTGGTGTGTGAAATGCAAATCCAGTGTTCCAAAGAGAGGAAGTGAGGATAGCACGCTGCTTCGCCTGCTGCTTCGCCTGCTGCTCATACTGGGCAGCTTCTTGTGAAAAACAATTAGGTTTGAACACCAAAGTAAAAACAGAAACCAAAAGACTCCATGAATTTGGTGTTGCTCCATTGTTTGTTTTTGTGGTGAACATGGCGACTGAAGGGTATTTCTGTTTTCGGTCAATGAGCCCAAACCAGCAGTTGTCTTAACTGTGTGACATTGTCCAGGCAGTTTGGTCCACTTACAAAAGTGCAGTGAAACAAACCCAATAAAGGTGTCCAATTGTCCAATCATTCTCCACCCAATTGAACCGAGTCCCTCAGGGCTTTCCTGGTCTTAATGCCCTAAATTATGAAATACTGGGGCTCACAGTACTGGGCACATTCATCGGTTTGTCTATGAAGAATTTTCACTTTTTCCAAACCTGAGATCTGTGTTTCTCAACTGTCAAATATACACACACAAAGGCAGCAGGAGCCTCACACAGAGACACAATGGAGACTATCCAGGGCAGAGGAGCTGTAGCTACCTCGAGCTAACACTCTTAAGGCCACATTATACTTCTCCGACTGCGTAATGCGTTATCCAACTGCGTAACCACGGAGACCCCTCGAGCCTTCTCCGTCGTGGTGACGGATACGCACTGCAATTTCCCACCCGAATAGTAGGGGTCGCCACGCAAGGTTGTTGTGCTTTTAGCTACAGTGAGCAATGGCGTCCGAGAGAGAAAGACTGTTGTTGTTGTCGCAGCGGAATAACATTGAACCAGTAGCCGTTTCTCATTTTTCTGTGTCCCAGAACGCAGTTTTAAGATCATTTGAGGCGAGAAATTAGCCATTTAGAGTCTAAACATGTGGTGTGTGTATTAAGATATGATGTATTTATAGTTTGGCAGTGACGTTGTCGGCTGTGATCAGCTCCGCCTCTGTGGATGCGCAGTGCGCACTGTGGCCGGCACAGAGCAGCGTTAGCTCAGCCTGTCCTGAGGACCAATCGCAGCCCTTGCCGTCTACGTTGTCCCTTGACGGAGTGATGGACACTTAAAAATATTTTGTGCAGCCGGAAAAGACGCAGAGGCTCTCCGTCGACATAGAGGGCTCTGCGTAACCTTAAGCACTTAACGCAGGAGTATAAATTGGGCATTACTTTTACAAGCGTCTATTGAACATACGAACACTCCTACACACTTAATCAGGAGGACTCTGGGCATTTATTTCTTCCAGCAGGCATAGAACATTTCACGTTAGTGTTGTTTTGTTTTGTGTAGCTTCTTATTGTTAACACAACACACAACTGACGCTCCCTCTCTCGCCACACACACACAACACCCATTTGTAAAGTTGGTAATACAACAATCAGCTAAAGTGCATCACATTCAGTTGGAAGAATACATGGTGTTTGACTGTCTAGCTCGTAGCACGTTTCCCATGTCCACCTCAGCCGTGTTATGCTAGCAGGAACCCACAATGAGTCAGTTAATAGTGAGTTAATAGTGACCATTAGTTGGTCAACTATCTACACATGAATTCTCTCGAAAATGGTTATATCAGCTGTTATTCAGAATAAAGATAAATATGTAAATAATTCAGTTATTGATTGAGTCCGAGTATAGACCTCCTTAAAATATATATGTTGAATTTTTACAAATCAAATCACTGGACAACATTTTTGGTGGTAGCTGCACGAAACAGAAGTTCTGTAAATGAACGTTTTTATTTTATTTCAAACTGAACTGAACTTTGAAATTGTGCTGTTTTAGTACTCCAAACTTTTCATGTTGGCAATGTTAGCAATTACAATTTCTGACCTTTACATTGTATTTTAGTACTTGTTTGAAAATAAATGATATGAATGAGATGAAAGTATAGAGCTGTCATTTGTCTACAGAAATGAAAAAAAAAAAAAGCCTTCAAGGACAGATGATGAAAGGGGAATAAATAACTACATCATTGGTGGAAAAAAAATGTTTCATTGAATTTGGAGAGAGGTGAGTGAGTTTACCTTTTGATATTATATTGGTACACTTAGACTCTTTTGTCATTGATTCGGTTTCCTCAGTATGACTTTGACTTTGACTTTATGACTTTATTCCTAAAGTCAAAGTCATACTGAGGTATTCTGAGTCATACTGAGTATTCATACTCAAGTTTGTTTTGTTAGTATTTTCTGAATGAAATACACAATGTTGGCCATTGGCAATGTGACTGTGAAACATTAAATCACCTCATAAATAGAAATCTGTTTCCTTCAGAGTGATTCACTGATGTGAACGTGTTTAATCGGCATTCACAACTCTGCAACACAAACAGGTTTTTATCAGAAGGCTCCATTAATGGCAAGATGCAGGTGAATGAAAATGTCTTTCTTTTCTTTCTTATCTGCATCATTTCTGGCAGGGATACAAATTCCTGTGTCAAGCTATGTCGCACATTTGTCTCTTAGCTGTTAGCCATGAATGTGTGTGGCGATCTTTTGTTTGGACATTGCTCGCTGAAGATGTAAAAGATGCTAAATCATAACCGTCGTAATATTGTTGTGGATTCGTTTTGTTTCCAGCGTGCTCGTGATGTCACAGTCAGGGTGAAACAAAAACACCATAGGGCAGAACACCCACTGGCAATGGGTATGATGTTGACTGCCATTTTTAAGTGGGTTCACCTGAGCTTATGAATCATGGGTATAGCTGCTAATTTCACTGTGAAGGAGGCTAGTAAGTGGTGACTCTGCAGTGGAGTCACCCAGCACAGTGAATTGAGCAGAATAAATGACTGTGTGTGTGTGTGTGTGTGTGTGTGTGTGTGTGTGTGTGTGTGTGTGTGTGTGTGTGTGTGTGTGTGTGTGTGTTAGAGGAGAGAGAGGAGAAGAAGGGAGGTGTGGGTGGATGTTGTGTTGTGCCCTCTGACACTTCAGCGCAGACAGCTGGAGAAGCAGCTGCCGTGGCTTTAATGGACCTGCCTTTATTGACCTCAGAGAAATTGATCTCTTAAATTAGCTGAGAGCAGTTTTCTGCCCTCTTAAGAAACAATGGTAATCATTTATTTATTTTATTGAAATGAAATAAAATGTTAAAGGCGACCATATGAAAGACTGTGGCCAACAACAGTTACTACACTCAAATTCAAAATACCGAGGTCTTTTAGGTTTCGTTTTCTCCGCCATTGTAGCTCAGACGTAACTTACAACCTGTGGTTGCTGGGCAGCTGAGACTCTACCGACTGCAATGACTGGTAGATGGCGGTAGGTGGCGCCACATGCCAAAACATGATTTCAAAACATAAACATGATTTGCAGTCTGCAAAAAAAAATTTTAATGAGAATATTTTGGCTGTACTGTTTGTTGGTGAGTTCAGTATGTTATATGAACATTATTCCTGAGCATCTGTGACTTATTTGGAGGATTTTACGGCCAGTTGCTTTAGATTTATTACATAATGCAACTTTAAAAAGAAAATCCACCGTGCTTCCATCTAGGACTTAAATCAGAATTGCAATGTGGCCCTCTCGCAGGAGGTTCAGTATTTCTGAAATTTTAGATGAAATATTGTCCTGACCGATGCATGTCTTCTTCTACAGACTGAAGAAAACAGATTTGTTTCATGCAGATCTGCACAAATATCGCACAGTTAACGTTTTTAACATGTTATTCAAATGAAAATTAGAATAATTATGTAAACATTACCATTCCCTTTCATATCGCAAATCCACATCGCAATTGGATATTTCTATAAAATTGCTCAGCCCTACTTCCATCTTTCAATTGAGACCTCGACTTATTGTCATTATCATTCTCAATAAATCATTCCATTATTTTATTGACTGATACCATTGATATTTTTTTGATCAATTATCTGTTTGGTCCATAAAGGGAATGGGTGAAAATCTCTTTGCCAAATCTCAAAATGACAACTTCTTAAAATAGGAATTGCATCCCTGCATTCATTGAAATACTTCCTGCTCCATCGTGTTATTAACTAAAATTGTGATGTCTCTCTTTCTCGCTCTCCTTTGACAGTTGAGCTCTCAACTCTATCTTTATGGCTGCGCCACAGTCTCAGACACAAGAGTAGTGGTGGGTGTTATTCTTGTGTAGGCGGTCAAAGAGGTTAGTGGTGTTGGCGACTGTTGTGGGAATTGTTAGAATTAGAAGCAAGGTTCTGTTTCAGATTTTCATACTTAACATTCGTCAACAAAATAGTCCCTCTGTTAGGTTTGAGAATCTTGTTTTGTGTTGGGTTGTTTTTTCCAGTGTAATTTCACTGTGATGGGTGTATGAGGCGGCGGTGGGGGGGATCCCTGACAGGCATACACCATACACAAAGCATGAAAGGATGTTGGAAACGTGGATCTTAATATAGATCCGCTTGCTAAGTTTATAGTGAGAAAATACACTTGTTCTCACCAAATTAAGGGGAGATGTATCACATGATTCATGTCCTTAAAAGTGTGAATATTGTTTTATATTTGTGTTGCTTTGTCTCACTGAGTCACAGTGAAGCCTGCCAGCAGCAGATAACTGGGTCTACAGATTATTATTAGCCTGTATCCCTCATGCAGCTGCAGGATCAGTTTCCTGAAGAGAGCGCTGGCTGGGGTGGCCATTGATTTATCCCGAACCGTGGACATAGTTTTCTTGTGACCTTGACTTGAATACAAAAGGCTAAACCTCAAATGACACTTTCTGTAAAAACAACTGCATGGTTCAATGGGGAATTGGATGTTAGATCCCGTCACAAGATCATAGTTGGTTTTGAGACATTTCTTCATCCATTTGATACGTTTTTGCGTAATTGTTGAACTCTTATTTCATATTACAGCAGTGTGACAAAAGCTTGCATCACTCTGGCTCCTCTTGATAGTTTTCTCTCTCTACCTGTCACTCCCAAAGATAAATGGACTGCAGACACATCTGTACAGTCAGTCAGTCAGTCTAAAATCACAATTTCATCCCAACAAACGGACAATGGCGTGCAAGTGGTCGCAAGAGATGGCACATTTTAATGCTGTTCACGTCCAGGTGTGAATGAGGACCATGTTTGTCGAATCACATTTGCTTGTACATGTTCTACCCCTCCAGAGTAACACGAGGATGCTAATGTTAGTTGAATTATTGGTTGTCTGTTCAAGGCTTTGAGACATTAATTGTCATGTTCATCATTGTGTCCTTTTTTAATTATATGTCATTAAGATCCTCTCTAACTTTGTCTTTCTGCACTCAGTTCCCCTCTGTAGACATTATTCTGCAGGCTTATATGTCTTTCCAAATTTAGATAATAACAAAAGTATGGGTATTATGGAAATAATTATCTGTATATCTTGTCCTTTTTTTATTCTTGGGAGATGGACTAATTTTCCCTTCATTTCTCCTGTCTCTAGAGCAGGATGCAGTCTTCGAATCACCGACTGCGAGACATGGAGCAGCACCACCCACTGCTGCCGCCAGGTGCAGATGTGGAGACGGGAAGCCTGGCGGCCGGCGTGATGGTTGGCAGTCCCCACGCGGGGCACACGGCGGGCAATCGCACCCTGTGGTTCATCCAGGACAGCTGCGGTATGGTGTGTGCCGGCATGACCTGGTTCCTGGTGCTATACGCTGAGTTTGTGGTCAACTTTGTCATGCTGCTTCCCGCCAAGAACTTCTGGTACTCCCTGCTGAACGGGGCCACCTTCAACTCCCTGGCTGTGCTCGCATTGGCCTCACATATGCGCACTATGTTGAGCGACCCGGTAAGGACGTTTAAGAAAACAAAGCAGCCTTTTCACTGTAAATGCTATTGCGCCCATTGCATATATGTCTCACAATAAGCATTTTGAGTGTTCAGAGTAGGGCTGTAAAGTCAAAGTCGACTGGTCGACTAATTGGTCTACATGCTCGGGCTCCACCAAAATTGTGATTGGTCTTCTACATTTTTTTAATTTTTTTTTTTTTTATAGTGAATTTCATTAGGAGGAAAGTACCACATGCTAATAGGGGGGTTTTACAGCAACCGTGCTTCACAGGTAACAGCCTGTCTTCAGAGAACACCCCCCTTGTTTTCCACTACTTTGGTTTAGTCCAGCCCAGTGGGTTGTTGTCGCCCAGTGGCTTATGAGAGACAGACAGATTAGCGTTGCCATTAATTAGATGTGAATTTTGAGCTTTTCATTTTAGGCTACAGTCAGTCCTCCTGTCACATCCATGTCAAAGACATCAGCAGTGTGGCAGCATTTTTCAAAAGTAGATGACGGTAAAAAAGTGGAACACAAACTTAGCAAGCAACAGTTTACTTTTCACAGCTCTACTACAAACATGACATATCATTTAAAAACGCTAAGCTAAGGTTGCTCCGTCCGTTTTGAGTATGAACATATCAGAATTATTAGCATATTTCAATGTTTTAGTCTAATAATGGTTGATTGGTTTTATAATTGCAGGCGCACCCGCTCGTAACAGCGGCAGCGTCCAGCGGTCTGTTTGTGTCTCAGCCGCAAAGCTGCGCTGCGCTGTTCAGTCTCGCTCTGTATTCCTCAACAGTTATTGTGCTGATATTACTAGTTATTTTCTGATATCACGGGCTATGGTATTGCGCAGATGAACGTAATGCAAAACGCTGTCAGAGCCGTCAGACTCTGTTGAACTTCAGCCGCAGCTGCGGGTCTTTTCAAAATAAAAGAGCCGCACCCTCAAAGTACCTTTTATTTTCAAAATAAAAGAGCCGCACCCGCAAAGTACCCCCCGTCGATTAGTCGATCTTTGGTCGAAATTTCAGGGCTTTAGTCGACCAAGAGTTTCTTTGGTTGATTACAGCCCTAGTTCAGAGGTTATTTTTTTCTAAGTTTTCAGTTTCTTCCACCAGGAGCTTGATATGACCCCGTATGATTTTTCCAGGCAGTCAGTAATTGAGTCCCAGAGAGATTATTCTGCATTGTTACTTTCTGAACAATGTTGTTGGTGATGCAGCTGCAGCGATAACTCACACTCGCTGTTCAAACTCAAACTACTGTACATGTCTGCACATCTCCACATGGTGCTGTCTCACCCAACAGCCCAGCATTAACTGTTGCTCCACGTCAAAGCCCATAATAGTACACAGAAGGGTGGTGCACATGTCTGTGATCATTACGGGTTTAACTGAATCCTTAAAGGTCTTAATTTTATTTGTCCATTTAATGTTGAGCAGTCGTCTTGCTGTGTTGGTGGTTGCCAGGCTACAGTGCTTTAGTTCAAAACAGTTTTTTCCACAAACATAGAAAAGTAAAAAACGGTTTCTAAATTGCTTGTCTCAGGGGGCAGTTCCGAAGGGAAACGCAACCAAGGAGTACATGGAGAGCTTGCAGCTGAAGCCTGGTGAGGTCATCTACAAGTGCCCAAAGTGCTGCAGTATCAAGCCGGAGAGGGCACATCATTGCAGGTCTGTAAAGCCCCGTTTCCACCGAGTTCATGTCGTTATGTCTTGTATTTATTTGAGTTTTCTATAGTACAGTACCAAAGGGACTTATCCATACCGTCCCAGTTTTTGGCAACCTTGTGTTGGGGTTGTCTCTGTGGAACCTGCAGCCTTATCTGAAACAAAGTTGTTTTCTTCTCGTTATAAACAGACATAACACGGAATGCTGGATGTCCTCCCTTATTGCACTTTATTTTCCTGTGTTGTGTTCGTTGTGCTATTTACGAGAGTGAAGCTACGTAATTTATCTATACAGCCCACACACCCTGCGGTGGGAAACAGACGCGAGGCTTATATTATAGCTGTTGTCGCCAAGTTTACTGGCAAATAAATTACAAAATGTAATCAAGCATACCATACCTTTTAGCAGCCCAAATGTGTTTGAATAAAAAAACCAGAATGTGTTTGCGTAAATGTCAGTACAGTGAGCCAGTGTGTTATGCACTAACGTGTTCTCTCTCCTGCCTGCAGTATTTGTAAAAGATGCATCCGGAAGATGGATCATCACTGTCCCTGGGTCAATAACTGTGTGGGAGAAAAGAATCAGAGATTCTTTGTTCTTTTCACTGTGAGTACACGGATGTCAATGGACTTTATTTGTTTAAAGGATTAAAAATATACATGTTTCACTTGTATTTCAAGTTTAAAATACCCAGGTGCAGTTTATACACTGGTCTAAATTAAATAGCTTCCTCTACTCTTATGAAAATAATAGCACTGTTTATAACTTAATGTACATCCACAGGAACCTTTTGTGCAAATATTAAGCTATTGCACACAGCTGAGCTGTACAAGGCATACATAGAAAGGTAGTTTAAAAAATACAATGACTGAAGTCTGTGCTACCACAGTACTTTTCTCTGTCACTGCTGTATTTCTCAGTATCTCCTCTTTTTCCGTTTGTCTCTCCACAGATGTACATAGCCATGATTTCTGCCCATGCCCTGGGCCTTAGTGCAATGCATTTCTTCAGCTGTGTTAAAGTACAGTGGAACGGTAAGGCCTAGCTAACTGCAAGAGTTTGGGAATGTGTGATAGAAATGTAGTTGTTGTAGTTGTTAGAAATAAGTTTACTCATGAAAGTGACTGATTCCCATCCTCCTGTAAGAAAAGCTGCTCCGCACAGGTCAGGTTAGGTTTGTGCAGCACGAGCATCACAGAGCTGCAATTGATCTTTCCCTGTTTCCTTTGTGGATCTCTCTGTAGAAGTCCAGATGATATTTAATTCTTGGTACTCTTCTCTGACTGAACATGGAAATAGTTCCCAATCAAGTAATCCAGGCTATACAGAGTTTATTTTTATTTTTTCTTATGGGTAGATGCAGTTCTCCATTTAAATTAAATCTAATTGCATTAGAATTACATCTTATTCTTAGGCGATGTGCAGGATTATAGCATGAGCCAGACAGAAATGAGGGCCCATACAACTCAATTGGACTTCATTTTCATTGTGTTTCTGTGTGGCCTATTACCAAAAAAATGTCCTCTTTTAAAATGAAGTTCATATTTCAGTTGTTCAGCATAAAATAAAAGCTGTTCTTGCACTTTTTCTGTCAACAGAGTGCAGTGAATTCTCTCCAGGAGTGTCTGTGCTGCTCCTGATCTTCCTCTGTCTTGAAGCCATCCTTTTCCTCACTTTCACGGCCGTAATGTTTGGTACGCAAATCCACTCCATCTGCAATGACGAGACGGTCAGTATCAACAGTGCCTTACCGGCCTTTCTTTTTTCAGCAAAGTGTGTGTGTGCGCGTGTGCGGTGATGAGAGTGAATGAATGCATGCATCGGTTTCATTTCATATTTTATCAAACAATATTGCAGTCATTCACATACACTATACACTACCGTTCAAAAGTTTGGGGTCACCGATACAATTTGTTTGTATTTTCCATTAAAACTCCCACTTTTATTCATCAAAACAGTTGCAAAAGAAATAGAAACACATTGGCAAGATTAGAAATAATGATTTTTATTCAAAATAATAACTTTGCTTTTGTCAAAGAACATCATTGCACAAGGTTTTTCTAATCATCCAACAGCCTTCTAACGCGATTAGCAAACACAATGTATCATTAGAACACTGGAGAGATGGTTGCTGGAAATGGGCCTCTATACACCTATGTACGTATTCCATTAAAAAACAGACGTGTACAGCTAGAATAGCCGTTTACCACATTAACAATGTATAGATGGTATTTCTGATTCATTTAATGGTATATTCATTATATTGATTCAAAAATAAGGACATTTCTAAGTGACCCCAAACTTTTGAACAGTATTGTATCAGTATGAGACATCTTTTATTCACAGTTTTCAATGTTTTGCAGGAGATTGAACGTCTTAAAAACGAGAAGCCCACATGGGAGCGCCACGTGAGATGGGACGGAATGAAAGCCGTGTTCGGGGGGCCGCCCTCTTTGCTATGGTGCAACCCGTTCACGGGCCTGCGTCTGCGGCGCGTGTTGCTGCTGAGCCACGGTCGCCGCAGCGGATCCGAGTTTGCCGTCTGAGCACGCCGGTGAGCGATCCAGCTCATCAACACTTGACTTGTGCCACCTAAGCAAGATTTGTTGTACGGCCTCCTTGGCTGTGGCTAAGATGAACCTCTGCTTCCTGAGACTATGGGGTGACGAGGAGACGGTGGAACCCCAGTGAACCAATCAGCCACCACTGAGGTTTTTGTATGTTCAGACTTACATGCTGATGTAGACCCAACACCTTTGGTCTGCAGGAACATGCTGAACAACTGGGATATTGTTTTTTAAAACAAGGAGCTTTTTTGGTTTGTATGTGGTTTTAGGTAAAGCATGTCGTACGTAATGCAGGGGAGTGTTTTATTCCTTGTCAGACCATCCAAGGTGCTGTTTGAACTCAAACGATGCACCTTCAAATAGACAACTTCATCTGTTTTTTTTTTTTTCTACAACGCACATTAGATTTAATACCAGTGTTTGATTTTTTTTGAGAGCTGAGCGACATATCCTTCATCATCACTGGACCCAGACAAGTGAATGGGAAAAGGCTTGAAACTAGTGTTGGAATCAGACAATGGAATCACAAATGAAGGAAACACACTCCTCTCATAGCACTTGAGAAAAACTCTGGATACAAAGCAACACAGACAACAGGAATTGAACTGTGCTGCCTTGATTTGCATGAATGACAGCTCAATCAGTCTGCTCCTCTGCCAGAAAATTAGACTTTTTCTTCAAATGGATGAACAGGCTACTGTGAACACAAGCCTCATTCTTATTCAAGAGGGCTGAGTGGTTTTTCCTATCTGTTTATCTGCTTTGTCACGGTGTTTTCCTGCCTTGGGCTGAAATTTCTCCGTTTCTGTTACTCAAGCCAGTATAAATGAATCCCGATTTTGACAACCTGCTGAATATTGTGTCATTTTTATCACTGTGACCACTCATTAGTTGACAGTAGTGGGGAGAGAATCAGAGTTTTGTATTATATATATCATGTATGTGTGGTCAATTTGCCATCCCACCGCTCTTACATGCTGCTCCACACCTCACTATTTATATAAGTGATCGATGACCCCCACAACAATTGTAAGCCTCCCAATTTTGCCCAACCCCTGTTTTTTTTTAATAACTAAATGATTCTGGTTTAACAACTTGGTTGCTAGGAAGACCGAATCGAATCAACTCCTCCACAGTTCTCCTTTATGTGAAAACTGAAGGCTACTTCTTTGTATAGTAGGAATCCATATGCAACAACAATCTGATTACACTCCATAGCATTTAAACCCCGAAAAAAACAACCTTACAAACCTCCCAAGAGCGAGCCAAATCACAGGCACTGTGGCTTTGTATGTTCCTTGGTCACTGAGAGGTGCAACATTTTTTGAAAAAGAGATTTTATAATACACGTAAAAACCTCCTCTGGGCATCGTCATGAGCTCATTCTGTGTGTACAGAGCCAAGCTCCATTGTGCAGCTGGCCTGTAGAATTATAAAGGGACTGCTTTGCTGAATGAGGCTGCAGCACCAGGGTAATTATACAGACGTTAGCACTAAACAAAGTCTATGGGCACCCAGCAGATGCTTGCGAGGCCTTTCAGGACAGTAGCACATACTTCCCCAGTGTTACGAGAACACTCATTCAAGCCTTCAAAATCATTTGGATAAGTGAATTTATTAGATCATCGTCGTTCTTGCCATATTTCTGAAAGTGTTTTTCTTTCCCTCTGCGTTTGTCAGGGACCTGTTTGCACTGTGTGTGAATGTGGCTTTTTGAATGAGGAGTATTACATTTAAAGCCGACCTCTTGACATTGTCGATGTTTCATTTTTACGGTGTGCTGGACAATATACTACTGTGTGTTCTCGCCTGTGGTCGTCGGGAGAAGAGATTCTCTGCTGTTTACACTAAATAATGATATCTGACGCTCTATGGCAATGATGCTGTCATTAGAATGTAAAACTTCTCTAGTAAGTGACTAAGGGACACATCACTGAAAGCTAGTCGATGTCATGGGTTTTTAATCATGTTGGTCTTTTATATTATTTTTTTCCTTTTATTCTGTAAGAAACTCCATGACTTCAGTAACTATTATATTGTTTAATTTGAGAATATGAATTTCCTCTTCTAGTAATGTACTTACTGTCTGGTTCATTTAGCAAGTCCAACCCCCCTAACATGCTTAGTGTACTTTGTGTAATGTATGAGTAGTCAAACATAAAGATAAAAAGCATAGGCATAAGACCAATTGTATTATACTGCAAGGCTTCTCATAAATCAGAACAAATGCATACTGTTGTGTTTTTGCACCAATATCTTGCTAAACAGGCTACATCTGTTATAAAATAATAGTTGCAGGTATTAATGATAACATTACATTTAGAGCCAGTCAGAGGCCTGATCCAAACAGTCAACATCTGAAGTCTGAGGTAACGGTGCTGATATTTCACTTGTATTTGTAGGAAAAGCAGCACAACAAATACTTCCATCAAGCTTAGTTGTGTACAACTACTTCACAAAAGGATGGTTCTGTATTATGATCCAAACTGTGAAGAACAATCTTAAATATTAAAATGGGGATTCCGTTACAGGACATTTAGATTCAGCAGCATTAATGAATGGTCGTTTCTGAATAGTAAATACCACTAAATGTATTCAGAGTCTTTCTCCACTCATCAGTATGACCAAGAAAAACAACAATCAACCTGGAGAGAAAAATGTACACGGTGCAAAACACGATTCTGTCAAAGGCTTTTGTCATATTAGTTACAGATTGTGCAGAAAATGTTGGTGGTCTTGTGATGTTTAGGAGTGTTCCTGAACAGGCTGGGTGTTAAATCACAGATTACACATAAACTTTGCCTTGAAAAGTTGAGAAAAAGTTTAATTTCATAGAGCGTTTCTTCAAGAACAAAAAGCCCTTCAGCTTTATAAACAATCTATAGAGGTTAATATAAACAGTATATAAATGGAATGTTTTAATTCAAGCTTTTTTAATTAATGTCATAATCTTATGTCTTCTTTTGATGTCATTCTTTTGCATAATAAACTTGAATAAAGCTTCAAATTGTGAGTCAATGTCCTTTTCTATTGTGCTTTGTTTCTGATATGGTTGTGGGTTTCGCATTGATACAACATGCTGCCAATCTATTTTGGGGGGTAATTTCCATCCATCCATCCATCCATTATCTACCGCTTTATCCAATTACTTGAAATTGTGATATCAAGATGTAGTAACAATGACCTAAAATTGGGGAACTGGAGGAAACGGTGTGGGATTGTGTGCCCCCTTCATCGTTTGAAGCACATAATGGGGAACATTTGGGACAACTTTTTTCTTCCAATGGAGGACCTCTGATAAATTGCAGCAATCAATTCAAATTTACCATCATAATAGTCGACATTGCCCTGAACAAGTATTCCTTGAAAATATTTGGAACCCTCTTAAGGAATAATTTTAATGAATTTTTGAAATTCAGAAAATGATCCATTTGCCCTGATGCACTTTGACAGTGAGCTGACTTTCTTCAAACTCCGCATTAGGTTGCACAGTGTTTGTATTATGTTAGCCTTTACCTTCCTTATCATGCATGACCATAACTGAAAAATCTTCTTCAGCTCCTCCCATTATAGGAATACATACTTCCTAGGGCAGGGGTCTGCAACCTGCGGCTCTAGAGCCTCATGTGGCTCTTCAGCCTCTCTGTAGCGGCTCCTTCTAGCGTTGAAGAAAAAAACAATTCATGTTTTTCACACTTTATTGTCAAGATGAAGTAAATAAAAAAGTTTTCATGTTTTATCCATCACATCCAGTTGAAAAAACCTCCCCCAAAAGCTAATAAAATACTATAAAAAATAGTTTTATTCGTCGTTTTTCTACACTTTAAAGGTTGGGTATCTTGCGACAGACTGTGGTTCTTTAAATAGAGTATATATGTGTAAAAAAAACAACAAAAAAAACTTTACATGTGATTTTATCTTCATTTTTAGGATCAAATAGGTTTTGCGGCTCCAGATTAGTTTGATTTGGGTGAAGAGGGGACAAAAATGGCTCTTTTCATTCTAACGGTTGCAGACCCCTGTCCTAGGGGCACTGCACACAAATAAGAAATCTTCAAAAACAGTGCTATCCACAATATGTCCAGTAAGTGGCAGTATAATATTTTGTTCTGGTAGAATCTGCAAGTTATTTGAAAAACACCAGTTGCGCTGGGCAGATTTATTCCCTGTGCGAAGACTTGCAGGCAGCGGCATCCGTGTTTCCATTGCTGCTGATCGTATCCCGCGTCCTTCCAATTTCACAATACACATACTGACAAATACTGACAACACAAATCATTTACTGTTGTGTTTGTGTGGCGCAACATCGCTGTGCTTTCAGTTCTCTCTGGAAGACAACACTCAGGAGGCAAAAAAGCGCGCCTCAGCTCAGAACACCAAAACCCTTCAGCTCCCTCCCTCCTCTCCCGCTTCCGCTGACACGGTGTGAATATGGCGGCAATGGAAACTACAGTCCACAGAGCAGAGTGTCATCTAACTGCTGTTCAAACTATCGTTAACCGCTGGATAGTGGATTATTATGCGTTTCTAGCGCTAGAGTCGCTGCAGAAGGAGCGGTATGGAGACTTCTGCAGTATCAAAAATGTACTCGACGGTAAGTTAACTGCCACACGTTCGCTCGTTGCTACAGCTTTGTTTGTTAGCTTATGGGACTTTGGCTTCTGGACTGTTTTGGTGTGTGTGTGTGTGTGTGTGTGTTGTTCTCTGCTTCAATGTCTTTAAACGGTGAAAGAAAATGTTCTTATTGTCACTTGCTGTTGAAATTAACAGGCGTTAGCTTTAAATAATAACTGACCGAGTTATTTAGTTGCCAGGCAGTCCGTTAAAATAATGTTTTTATGCATTAATTCACATTTTATCGTGCACGTTAATGGTGGAGGTGACTTATATGACGCACTTTCATTGTAACCGCTGCTGTGATTACAGATCATAACACACAGGAAAGCGACAACCATGTGTAGCTAACACTTTAAAATACTGTCTGTGCACTGTATTTGTAATACTGTCTGTACTGTGTACTGTGCACTGTATTTGGTCTGCACTATATAAGGAGGAAACATACCAGAAATGCCACATTTTGGGAAATAAATACACTTGTAGTGTAGTTGTTTTTATGAATTGGGTATTGGTAATTGATACAGTGTCTTTGAAAACACCAAACTTAATTTTGTGCCAACTATCCTTATACCTTACTACCTTGGTTGTTGAATAAAATAAATATTATTATGTCTCTGTGTGCGAAAACTACAGCTACAGCTTCTATCACAGTTTTTGCAAATAATTAATGGATGTATTGTGCAGCCCTAGTGTGTGTGTACTGTTGCTTCGTATACTCTTCTCATATTGTCAACAAATACATTGATTGAAATTAACTCTGAGTGTGTATGCTTAATTTCTTTACAGATATGCTACTTATGTTTTTTTTCTTGTCTTGTTACAGGGGTCCTGGACCATGCGTTGTCGTGCCCTCCTACCATGCCAAAGATTCAAGTACTGCGCTTCCTCTCCTGCATATATGAGGGTGAACAATTTGGTGAGTGCCATACTAATGTGTTACCATTGGCATATAATCTCAGTAACTTTTTTCCAATCTCTTTTGTACCAGGGGTAGGTCAAAATAGGAATTTGGTGATATATTGTCATCCTTCCTCTTGCAATATGATAATCGATACGCTAAGACAGATATTGATATTTTAATTAATAAATGAAGGCGCTTTAGAGTAAACTATCCCTGCCAGTTTCACTCTGTTTTGTTTTCTTCAGTTAAACAGATATCATGATATATTGATTATCACAGAATGGGTGTATTGTGATATTATTGGTATAATGGATCATGTATCGTAGCTTATCGTGAGGTACCCTGTGATTCCCACCAGTATAGTACTCAAATCACACAGAGATATACTTTCTCTAAATCATTAGTTCAGCTAACACACTGTATCTTTTAAGTTATGGTTCAATGAGCTCTACTTTGTCTACAGATGTGTCATCTGTGTCTGACCAGTCGACAACTCCTCTGGAGACAGCCTTAATGTTGCTGGAAGGCATCAGGCAGGACTACAGTGTCCCACCGCAGGATTTTGAGAATGCATGCAGTTCAATTAGAGAGATGGTAAACATTTTTATTTTCCAAAAGTTATGTTTTTGTTCATGGAGACAGAGATTTGACTTAACTCATTGTTTTTTGTTTGGTTTTTTACCTTTAGCTCGTGGTGATTTTCCTTCAGAACAACAAATTTGACAAAGCAAAGAAAATGCTGATCAAACACTTTCCCAAACCAATGGTTGGCAAGGTGAGTTTGGTGACATCATTTATCTTTAATAGTATTTATCATGACACAACAGGTATGATGTTGGCTCAACTTATAATCATCAGATAATGAGGGGTCAGTTGTTCATTTTGTGTCTAGAGAAACAAAACTATAGTGGCCTTTTTTTAATGGGGATGCATATAACTGCAGCAAAGCAGCTTTTATTTTTTGGGGGTGTAACAGGCATCTAGTTCTCTTCTGGGTAGATAGTTCTGTCTAAATATTCTATAAAGGTTTTGTTGAAGACCTTGTTTGTAGATTCTGACACTGCAAATAGTGAAGCTGCTTCCAGTTTACAACAGAATGCACATCAATCAAAACCCATCTGGCTTTGAGCAACTTTAAAGTAAATAATGTATTTGAATAACATTTTCTGGGGATGTAGGTTAAGGCACATGGAAAATAACATTTTGATTTTGTTGGCAATACAGATGTAAACCTTAGGAGATAGAAGAGCTGGGGATGGAGATTGTCTTATTTTTTAATTTGTTTGTGTGCTTGCTACATGTCACAGAAATGACTCTCTCTTTCTTTGTGTCCCAGAAAGCTATATTCATGTGTCTCATCAATCAGAGGAGTAAAACACATGAAGTCATCAAACAGATCAACTTCCCCCAGTTCAAGAAAGAGATGCTGTCCTTTTGCCAGAGGCTCTGCCCGTTTGGATTTCCTTTTCTGTACACGGTGTGTTACGTGTTCGATAGATAGATCATTGTTGTGATTGAGCTTGAATGGTATTTTAAAGCTAATAAGATTAGGGTTAGGTGATTTTTTATTAATTTAGTTTGTTGTAACATTGTCTGTAAACATTTTTCAACTAATCCACAGATATAACATTTACACAGATTTATTGGTTTAATTCATGTTTTTGTACTAATTTTAATTTGTTAATGTCTACTAGGCTGCAGAAAAACTAATTGATGAGAGACTTCGGAGAGAGAATGACAAAGCAGCTGGACCTGATGAGCAAGAAGAACCTGGCCCATCCTCTAGATTACAAACAGACACTTCCCTGTTTTTACCCTGGTAGGCATTCTCTCTCTCTCTCTCTCTCTCTCTCTCTCTCTCTCTCTCTCTCTCTCTCTCTCTCTCTCTCTCTCTCTCTCTCTCTCTCTCTCTTCTCTCACTCGTTTAACTTCTTTTTTTTTTCTTTTTTTGAAGATGCGCTATGTTATTGTTATAATCCAAATTTGCTAAAGCAGACTTGGTCTAATATCAAATTGACTCAAGTCTGTCCGTCGCAGGGATACAATGAGTATCAATAGTCAATATCTGTCAATAGTAAAAAGGCCACTTTTGTTTGAAAATCTGGCAGAAATATGTTTGAAGTTCTGAACAAGGCATCACTGTGATGTCACATCATTAAATAACCAATCATCAAATTGCCTGCCTACTGTTGTTAGGGAAAAAATTATAGAGCAAGCAATAACTCTGTTCAAGCTCTTTTTCTGCGTCTGTCATTTCTTTCAGCAAACATAAAATTATCCAGAGAATTCGACTTGAATCAGCCTTCAATGTTCTGAGTGTAAAATCAGATGCAAGCACATTTGCTCAGCTGGAGGAAGAGTTGGAGAGAGAGGAGCAGACAAGAGAAGACATTTCCCTACGCTTATCACCTAGTCCTAATGGAGACATCGGTGAGGACTCGGAGCAGAACACGTTGTTTCAGAGAGGCTCGGCGAGCCCGATGGAGGCGTCCCCAGCCGAGCAACCAGCACAGACAGACGCTGCTCCTCACACACAGGCAGGTTCATTCTCTGAGTCACCTGCAGTTCTGAGGAACAGGCGACGTTTCACTGTGGCAGAACTGGTGGTTGAGCCAGACAGCCTGGTGAACTCACAGTGCACAACAGCTTCTCTGGAGCAAGAGAATGAAGTGGAAGAAGAGTCACCACAGTCGCCTCAATCACCGAAGTCACCACATTCGCCTCAGTCACCCAAGTCACCACAGTCACCCAAGTCACCACAGTCACCTCAGTCACCCAAGTCACCGACTGTATCAAATAACCAAGTCCCGCAGAGCCCACTAACAGACAATGAGATTCCCAAACCCTCACGAAAACTCCAAAGACGAGTGAAGCAACGTTGCCGCAGGTAAATGATAAAACTATGTAACCTTCAGCAAACATGTTGGAATAAAAGTAGATTTTATATATCTAAATCAGGGTTTCCCCCAGAAAAGCTGCTAAGCCCAGTGGTAGGATCCCTCGGGCAGCCCACGGCATTTTTGTAAAAAATAATTCAAAGTTAGCAGGAAATTATGACTATTATGTGTTATTGTAAGACATTTATTAACAATACTTTTACACCACCTATAAAGTCTTACAAAAAGACACACTCTTGAAATTAAATAAATAATATCTTTTTGTTTTCACTTAAATAATAATTAAGTTATCAGCCAGTGAATCTTAAAACAAGCCATGCAATGGTCACATTTGAAAGTAAAATAAAGCACTGCGTCTCCAAGTGGTCTCTTCCAAAGCAGCCTGGATCATTTTTCTACTTGTTTTATCCCCACATAAGAATAATGATCTTTATGACGAGGATGGAGTACAGTAGCGATAAAGTGCAGGTGATCCGAGTAGATCTGAGTAAAACGTGGTGACAGACTCTGAAGAGCAGAACGCACTTTTCATCGTTTTTACTCCGTGGTTTCGATATGTAGAAGACACTTTAGCGCTGTAATTAAGGGAATAACAGATGCATCAGATGAGCTGATATCTTTAGTTACCTGCTCAAAGAGAGAGAATGTTCTCTGGTATGAAGTGAATGTCGAGGAGAGACTTTCTAGCGTTTAATAGGTGCTGTTCCACAGTTTACTCGCTGTGTTTCGACCGCGAAATTATCGGTGCATCCCTAAATATAACATCTTTATTGACAAGAACAATGTAACAGTAATAATGATGTATTATAAGCCCACCATGCTTATAATACACTGGGGGAAACCCTGCTGAATTATTTTTCAACTGGCACTGATTCTGACCATTTGCATCTCTAGCAAACAATTTATCTCAAACCTATACAGTGTGATTCAGAGTGGGATTGAGCACCACTCTCACTGTTACAAGTCACTGAACCATTAATATAACTGTGTGCTGTTGTTTTAAGGTTTAACAAGTCACATGGTTGTTTTTTATTGTTTGTTTTTATATTGATTGATAGGTTTTATAATGTCTATTTCCAGAGCCACACCTAGTTTGGAGTCCTCAACAAACAGTGAGGAGGATCTTCCTACAGCAAACAAGCAAGTTTGTGTGAGGAATCACAATGACCACAGTTCACTCGAAGGGTAAATCATAATGTATACTTTCACCTCGTTGTACAGTTTATTATCCTTGTGTAATGTTGAGCCATGTCAATGAGAACACATGCACAAGCAATGTTTGTTGTCAAAACTATGTAGGTAAACTGGGATCACTAGTCGCGTGTCAGTTTATTTGACTTCATTAACAGTAGATTGTTCTCTTTTGATCATAACATCAATACATTGACTATTACCTTTGAAAGCATGGCTATTGAATTTGACTTCTTTCAGAGAAGGTTGTAATTTTAGCAGAAATGATGACTCAACTCTCATTATACAGCAACTCCTCCAAGTCGCATGGTGTAGTCACTTCATCAGATAGCAAGGAAAACCCACAGGACTCCTCTTCCCACATCAAAACCCCAGAACAGAAACAGCCCAGCAATCCTCTCAGCGAGTAAGTCCAAATAAATGTTTTATTCATTATGTTGGTTTAAGATTTGAAGATTGATAACAGTTGTCCATTTTCATGTATGCAGCAATCCAGATGACGTGTTTAACTTTGACTCGTCATTGGAGGGCACTCACGGTGCAATTCGTGACCCCATCCCTCAGACGAGCTCCACACCACACAAGGAATCCACTCGAGACAAAGACTCCACTCATTCAAAATGGTAGTCAAGTTAAAACCAGGATATTATTTTAACTAATAGCTTGACTCACAGGATGTAAATGATTCCTAGTACACTGTAAAAAACTGTTGTGATTTAAGTATTTGTATCGCGGTCATATTTGCTCATCACTGACAAGAATTTTTTTTTTTTTAGGAAACAGCTTTTCAATAATGCAAAGGAAAGTAAGGAAACGTGGAGCGAAGGCGAGTCAACGGTCGCCTCCATAAAGAAGAACGGTACCCCCCCCCCTCACATAACTGCTTCAAATTATTCTTTTTTAACCTCATGTAGTAATATATTTTGCTTTTCCCCAAAGGATCACATGACAGCACCTTTTCAAATGCAGGCAGGAAGGTAAGCAAACATGCCAATATTTTGTATTTCTGGCAGAAAGACATCAAATCTAGCATTGTGCACAATCTGCATAAGAGTGAATGGACTTAATTAACCTTTGTGTTCAAATTGTCTGCTTGGTTACTTAATTATAAGAGCATGTACTGTATACTTGTGTTGGACTTCGGTGTCACGGCAGCAAAATAACATGGGAAACCACATCATTTTCTGTTGTGTTGCAGATGTGGAGCGACCAGGAGACGGAGATGTTGATAGAAGGCGTCAGAAAATTTGGAGAGGGGAACTGGAGTAGGATCAAGGGATATTACAGCTTTAATGGTCGAACAAATGTCAACCTGAAGGACAGATGGAGAACGCTGAAGAAGGCAAAGCGGGTGTAGGACATACGTGGAATCTTATTTTTCAGTTGTTTTACTTTTACTGTGTTGTCTGTATAGTTAAGTTGAAATTACCTCATTAAATAGACTGAGGATTTGGTTTAAGAGGAGTTCAGTTTGTAACGGTATCATGTTTCTGATACATGCATTTCCACTGCAACCCTGTTTTTAGAGGCAAGCTCACAAAGACTAAAATAATTATAAAGACATGAGTTTATTTGGCATTTAAAGACAAAACAAAAGCATTTATCCTTTTGATAAATTCACTCAAAATCAGGGTGGTCTTGTGGTCTTGCTTAAGATGGTGTACTAGCAGTATCCTGTCATGTATAGGTTTTCCCTCGCTTGAATTCAAAGCACGAGGGGCCAATGAAACCAGACTTTTAATACAGCGATTCAAATGTGAAAAGCTCCTCATCTGGTTGTAAATATGAATTACTTGGTTATTTTGAAAGTTGGAAATAAAACAGAGAGATCTGATCGTCCAGTTGTTGATGCATCTTTATGTTAGTGTGTCTTCATTCCTAATGAACTCTCCTACATCAGCCTGGTGGAAGACTACAATGGACAGGGGGTCCACTCGCCGGCACTCCTGTGTAGTTTTGGCTGCAACTCCAAAACCCTGAGAAAAGGCAAAACTGGTTTAGACGTGCAGCAGTGGAATCAAAATGGGTTTCATCAATTCAGGGACGAGATTATTGAAATAAATAACTTCTAACAAAGGCAGAGTATGTGCTTATGTGGAAGGGTGTTGGCCACCCATTTGTGCAAATGTTACAGAACCTGTGGCCTCAGCGAGGAGGACTTAAGTGCTATATCCAAGCATGTGAGCCACACAATATTGAAATTACAGGACTCACCAGAGGCACGTCCGCCATGGAGTAGACAACAACTCCCTGGTACTGGTCAGTGTTCTCAGTGATTCTCCCAAGCCCAGATTTCAGCACATGGTTCCCATAGAGAAAAGACTGTTCTGTTCCAGGCTTCACCCACACCTTAAACTGACATAACCAGCAGTTTCAAATTATTCATACGTTTATGATTATGTTTGCACAAGTGCCAATGGTGAACATCACACCAAAGTCAGTCTGTTTAAACTTCAGCAGGTAATTTTGTCTGCATGCATGTTTGTTGCTGCTATGCAATCGGCTGGTTAGACTTTTCCATTGACAAGCAGTTGAGCATCTACATGAAAACACTTCAATAGGAACATCGGTGGCATCACAATAATGTATCTGCCCCATTGGAAAAATAACAGGATACACAGATGGAGAGCAGCTGAAATTATTAATCAGTCATCAGCAGCAAGTTCTGTTCCATTGCTTGACAAAACATCTGTGGGCACCAGGAAACTGAAGGACACTTAATTTGGGTTTTTATTTAATTATAACTACCATCATACCATCAAAACATGTGTAGCAAATTATGAAGTGGTGCAGCTGTCATGTTTTTCTTTTGCCTCCAAATGTAAAATGGTTTCCAAATAATGGGAGCAAAGTTTGATAAAAAAAAATAAAAATCACAGACTCACCTTTGCATAAGGTGCCAGAAAATCCAGAGCTGTGATGTGCAGGCGGAACTTGTTAGTCTTTGTAAACTTTCCAAAACACGTTCCCACCGACACGAGCTTGTCACGAGAGATGTTTGTGGCCAACTTAAGAATTTTCTCACTGTGCAAAAACGGGAAAACGATGACATGTGAACAGTTTCAATAAGAGTAAGGACAAACTACACATATATAAATACATTTTATTCAATATAATTTACCTCATGTAGTACACACGGTCATTGTGCAGTCTGAAACAGTAGGTTCCGTCAGGTCTGTCCACAAGTAGTTTTATGTTTTCACCTATGCTGTTGTGGAGAGAAGACAAGGTTCACACACACGCTAACATACAAGCATGCTAATCATTTTCGTAACAATTTCTGTCTCAGTCTAAAAACAAAAATGTACACCAGCTCACTCACTATTTCGATAGCTTCTCAAACATCGTTTTTGTCTCTTCGTCGGTTAATGGTCTCATCTTGTTTCTTTTTTAAAGCACTTTGTAACTGAGAATAGCTGTATCCTGCTTGCTAAAAAAAAAACGTGGGTCCATACGGAAGTTATCACGCTGTGGAACCGGAAGCCAACTGACGTAATCAGCCAGCGTAGTTCCGGGTTTTTTTGACATCCTTTAGCTCTCAATCGGTCGTACGTTTTTTTTCTTCTCAGACAAACCGGCCACAATCTGGTGAGTTCGTTTACTTGAATGTTCAATAAATATCTGAAATGTGTTTATTGTGTCGCTGTTAAACAAAAACCGGGCTTGTTTGTTTGTTTTACATTCAGTTTTTGATGAGCATTTCAGTCGGGCTTTCGGAAATAGGGCTTGGTTAGCCTGGTTTGTTAGCTGTCAGTGAAAAAACAACGAGCTGCTCCCAGTAGCGCGCTAGTGAACGTTAGCATGAGAGCTAACTCTGCTAACAGCCGACACTGTTAATGCTACATCGGTGGCGTTTTATTATAAAGTCATTCATCGTAAATCACGTCTTAAACACCTGGGCGTTTCCCGCAGCTACGCCGATGTGCATCCAGCTGTGATTTCGGGTCAGGCGCCCTGTGTGAGGAGGACGGCAGCGTTTGCCGCAGCGGTGTTAAGTTACATAACGTCACTTGTTTGTAAATACCGATTACCGTCGTTTAATCCGAGTTTAGAGTCCTATATTCTTTCAAGATTTCAACAGTCGCTAGGATCGACACGAAGCGCCTCTGCTGTTTCTCTGCCACCTGGTAACTTAATTCACCTGGATGCAAAGTGGCCGCTTCTGTGTCAACTCAGCTGTATGCGCCGTCAGCTCCACAGCCAGACTTTCTACTTTGTCAGCGAGCACTTTGCATTTGGCAGTGCATTTGATCTCCCTGTCACCTCCATCAACAATCTTTCTTTTACCCCCTTCTGCTGCTGCCAATGTCATATTCCCTGAAATTATACACTCAAAATGTCTTGCCACACTTGCTGTGTCATGTACTCACAGCTTCATATGAGTCATATAACTGCATCATCACCTGGAGTCTCCCCTTGATCAGGGTGTGAAACTGTGTAATCAATGCCATTCCTATCCTGTTATATTATAAGAACAATAAGTTTCTTGGGAACTTGGGCGGAGTTACTCATTAAAAGTGAAGCCTTGCAGTGTTTTATTATGGACTGCATGCTAACAAGTGAAACTTTGGCTCATCACTGGTTAGGAAAACAAGTCCCACATTATACATTATCAAATACACACACACTTCCTTGACTTTAAAGTGGGTCTTGAGACTGAAATCAGTCACATGATGATGATGATGTATGCATCTTACACAATGTATATGTCTACAAAAGAGCAGATGGTTACTGACCGCGACCGTAACGGCTGACAACAGTCAGTGTTTAATTAAGATTTTGTTGTCCTTCCAGCCACAACTTCCACATTTTGACTTGGAGTGCGTTGTTCTGCAGTGCAGTTCCAGTGCAGCGTTTACCCCCCAGAGGAACCAGTGGCGTGCGTCTGTCATCAGTTTCCTGCGTGTGTTTTGGGGCTCTGATAACGCTGAACAGGAAGACGCACGCAACCAGACGTCTGGACTGAGAGAGGAAACTGCTGCGGCTTCTTCGTCGGCCTCAGAATGACTGAGTTCTGGGTTTGTTTCAGCTGCTGCATTGCAGAGCAGCCACAACCGGTGAGTTTGAAATTAATTTGAATCAATGTGGGAGACACAAACTGATTCTCGCACTTTGTTTCAATGCTGCACACATGGTTCTATAAACTTTGGGTTTGAAAATTGTTTTGATTAGCAACATTTCGACACAAAGTCATGTTATTCTCCAGGACACAAGTAAAGAGACTCATGTGGACCAGTCAACTCACACTACAGATTGATATCGGTTTAGTCACAACTACATTCTGACGCTAAGGGCCCACAACACAACAAGAAAGCATTGTATAAATAGAGGGGACAAGAATGACTGAGTGAGTGTTGTCAGTCTGTAGTGCAACTTGATTGGTCCTTATGACTCAGCCCAACTATTTTAGATAATCTCTTCTTGTGTTATGTGAGATAATCTGATCTGATGGAAGGTCTGCACACATTAACCTCATTTTGCTGATATGTAAAGATGAATACATTAGGTTGGTCCAAGATGTGAATATATTTATTTATTTATTTATTCTTAGACAATTTTTCATGAAAAAACAGTTCCCTTTTTGAATACATATTCTGTATGGAAGTGGATGGGCCACCAGTTAACAGATAAGATAATTTAAGAGGAACACTGAACTTTGTCTCAGTTTAGCCCCCCCCCCCCCCCTCCTCCAATGAGCTCATGTCGATGACCACTCATTTTCAGAAACGACGGCGACGAATCGATCGCTCCATGATCGGAGAACCAACAAATTTTGTTCACACGACACATGTAGGTTCCGGAGACATGGGCATAGGATTGGCATCAGTAAGTTTCATTTTTGGTCCCGTCTTGAAAATATTTAACCAACGGCGCGAATGTTCTCCCATTAAACTAACACTTCTGCCGTGCCGTGGCGTGCAGGTGGACCTCGTTCAGGCCCAGATGAAATCTAAAGGGGGCTACTCACACGGAGGCTCGGAAGGTTCTCAATTGTAACAAGGTAAGAGACGCCGATTCATCTTATTGTTTTGGATTTTCTGTGCCTATTTGAAAATAGTCGGGAGTCCATTTCCAACTTGTAAAGTTGGTTTACAAGGGGTACAGTTGCCACCAGATTTATATGTGTATATATATTAATTATATATTATTATGTAGCTGGGGTATGAACGTATAAAAAATGAGAGCAGCGCAACATGGCTGGAAAACATTGGTAAATAAGCAGCAGTATGTCCAGGCTGATCAAGAAAACAAGTAGTGTTTCGTTCTCATTTGGTTAATGTGGGTCATAAGAAATGATCTGTGGCTTCAACCCTGCAGTTGTGATACGGAACACGTTGTTGTTTGTTGACTTTCAAGCATGTGACTTTACACCCATGCGGTCATTTTGATGTTATTTTTTTAATTGGGATTTTTACTTCTTTTGCAGTACTTGATCTGATTTGAGTAGTGCTAGGGATTTCATTAGCCTTGAGTGACTTACTAATGGTCCATGTCACTCTATATGCCTTGATATTTCTCTTTTTTGTTGCCATAGTTACTTTCTGTTTTCAGTTTAGGTTTCTGTCACTCTACAGCACATGTGTCAAACTCAAGGCCCGGGGCCCAGATGTGGCCGCCACGTCATTTTATGTGGCCCACGAGTGATTAATTGGTCTTAAAAATCTGTGTTAAAATACGTCTATGCTGCTTTGAGGCGTGCATTGACCATAAACTACATTTCCCACAATGCAAGGCGATTGCGTTACCCGCAAAGTGACGCCATCACCGTCGCGGACCGGGTTGCATCTGTAATGCATCATATTTGTAACTTGAATAAGTAATAAATACAGAAAGTTATTTAGCAATATGTTTACGGAGTAGTTACCTTTATTTGACATTATATTTGTTTACATTTATTATGTATGACAGTTACACCTGGCCCTTTGAGGGAAGCCATTATGCTGATGTGGCCCTTAGAGAAAATGAGTTTGACACCCCTGCTCTACAGGTTCAGGCCAACTGTATCAAAGATGAGAAACAAAGAGGAAAGTGACAAAGTTAACACGTGTTCCCCTTCTGTCCCCTCACAGCCCTTCACAGTCTTGTGGAAACTACTGTTGTTGATATGAGGAAGCATTTTCCAAAAGCAGTTTTGTCTATGATGGATGCAGGACCAAAAGATGAAACAACTGCTTTTCCATAATGTTGTATATATTCTTATTTTTTATTTTCCATTCCTTTTTTTTTTTTTAATGAAAGCACTGCTGTCCATTTGCTGCCATGCTGTTGCACTGTAAAGAGTAACTGTTAATAGTGGATAAGAGGGTTTAGAAAGCTCATAAATCTCAGTCAGATGTATGCTTGTGTGTATGCATGAGGAAAATATTTTCAAAAATATTTGCTGTCGTAGCTCATTTGGATGCCTGTATTTATTATTTGATTTGTAAAAACGGACCTCATGGTGGCTGGGCCACGCTGGAGATTTGGAACACTTCAGTTTCTGTCTTTATTCTCAGAGGTTTATCAAAGAACAGGTAGCAAAGCGAAAGCGACATGTTCATTGTTTTAATCTGAAAAAAAAAAAAAACACTCATGATTGTCCGAGTCGCTTTCAGGGTTGAAGATCGCTGTTTTGTAATAAACTTGAAACGCGTAGAGTACACTGGACCATACGTTGTACACTCACACTTGCTTAGGAATTTTGCATTGATTTCAACTGTTTGTTTTTTTTTTGTTTTTTTTAAATATTCATTTAGACCAAACCTTATAGAATTTTAATAAACAATGAACTTTCTAATCTGCCTTCTGACGTCATTTCCATTATTTGTTTTTACGACTTTTTGATTTGTAGCTTAGTGCTTTAAGAGCATATTCATATTTTTATATGTATTTCTGTCTTCTTTTTTTTAATGCTTGAAGATTAAGAAGTAAACTTGAGAGTATCTACATTTCCACTGGGGTCAGGTTTTGAAACAGTTAGTCGACATTCCGTGTTTCCATTAGATCCCTTTTGAATACATTTAACTTGGGTTCCTTTTTGCCAGGGCGGTTTGTGATACATGCTGTAACTTGCCATGACTTGCATTATTTCTCTCGACATAAAGTAATTTTTTTTTTTTCAGTTGTCATATGGCGGCATATGTTTTTGTCCCTTCTTGCTGTTTCTTTTAAAAAGTGTGTTGACTTTAAGCCGACAGATGTTTTTAAAATGACATTTGTCCTTTGTTTTTTGTTGTTGTTGTTGTTCAAGTCTTGCAATGTCACAAAATGGTTGTTGCTTATGTGTTCGTCGTGAGCTTAAAGTTAACGTTCTCTCTCTTTTTTTTTTCTTTTTTTTTTTTTAATCGACTGGCTGCTTCGTCCTTTCGCCCCTCTAGTATTATTAAACGCAGTCCGGTTTCTGAACCAGCTTCCATTGAAAACAGACATTAACCCGGGAGAGGTCAGAGATGTATTGAGCAAACCAGCAGGCCTGCACCTGTAATCACAACATGACTGTTTGTCCTCCATGTGCATCCTTCCTGTGATTCAGCAGCAGAATGAGATTGTATTAAGTCAAACGGGGAAAAAAAAAAAAAAAAACGCACCACAATGAAGTCTTTGTTGGTAACACGCAAAGCAAAAGTAATTGTTAATTATATATATATATATATATATATATATATATATACACATCTGTGATGTCATATGCAGCCTTGAAACAGCTGGTAGCCGTTGCCCCGCCTGCATTCACTGACATAATAAATGATGTAAACCCATCTTTCTAATTCATTGGCACAAAAAAAAGTTGTTTGAAATGTTTCTGTATTAATTCCTGTGTAGAAAAAAAAAATATGTATAGACCAGTTGGTGTATTGTGTGTTTTTCAAGCTCTGGGTTAAATGTTCTACTCAATGTGCACTCATACAGAAACTGCAGTATGATCATGTGACCAGCAGGCTGTGTTGTTTGACTGCTTGAATGTTCTTATAAACTTTCATTTCCTTCTGGGAATCCTGTCACGGGGCTTACAGCGATTTCTTTAAAAGAAAAAAATATATAGATTATATTTTACATTCATGGCATAAATGCAATGGGTCCATGGTTTCTATGTATTACTTCATGCATATTTTTTGGTTGAACTCCCCTGTGTAAACCTGACAGGGATGGTGAGGTTGGAGCGATTCTCTCTCTCTCTCTTTCCTGAACATCTACCTGATTATGTAGTCTTCACATTGAGGGGAATCCGTCTGACTTCTCTTTACAGAATAAATGATGAGAAATAAATATTAAATGTTAACATTTGACAGTGTGTGTGTGTGTGTGTGTGTGTTCCATGATTTCACTTTGGGTTGAGACCCAGAACGACTGAGCTGCTGCTGAAAAACACTCTTTTAACACACCAAAGAATCAGACTTTAGAAATGTGTATTTGACTTGACTTAAAGTACCACATACAAAATCCCACATCAGACGAGATTAAGTGTCAAAAATGAAAGCATATATGATTTATATATAGAATTAGATTTTTTCGATTAATCGTTTGGTCCATAAAATATTAGAAAATGTAAAAAAGTGTTTGTCAAACCTGGAAATGACAGTGTTCTCCCATGTCTTATTTTGTCCACAAACCAAAATGATTCAGTTTTAAAGGAGCATTATGTAATAAATCTAAAGCAACTGGTCATAAAATCCTCCTAATATGTCACAGAGACTCAGGAATAATGTTCATATAACAAACTGAACTCACCAACAACAACAGTACAGACAAAATATTTGCATTAAAACTAATATTTTGCAGGCTGCAAATCATGTTTTGGCATGTGGCGCCACCTACCGCCGTCTACCAATCATTGCAGTCAGTAGAGTCTCAGCTGCCGAGCAACCACGGGTTGCCAGTTACGTCAGAAAACGAATCCTAAAAGACCTCGATATTTTGAATTGGAATGTAGTAACCGTTTTTTGGCCACATTCTTACAAATGGCACCTTTAATGATTTCTTTGTTATGTGGAGCAAAGATACAAAGAAAATATTCACATTTAAGAAGCTAAAACAATCAGAAATCTTGTTTTAATAATGAAAAAAGCTTAAATTACTATATTTAAGCTTTTTTTACACTATTGGGTGTAAAGTCAGGCCAGTTTAAACCACATGGGTCATGGAATGAATAATGTGAACTAAAAGACAGCAGGTGGAGCACGGGTATATGTATGTGTCATAATCTGATAATTATTTACCAAAATATCTGACAAAAAAACATGTTAAGTACAGACACATGTAGTAAATCTGGTGTAGAAATTAGTATTTTTTGGTTTTGTGGTTATGGGCCAAAGTATCCACCTACTTTGGTTCAGTGTAGAGTTTCAAATGAAAGACGATAGCCTCCATTAACCTGTCAGCAGCTTTTAACAGCTGTGTTTTTTGTGGGGTTTTTTTGTTGCAAGAGATGAAATTTCAAAAGATCACACTGTTCAGTGAACCAGCATTTATTCAGTACTTTGAACAGCTACAGGATGAGTCTGGCCACGTATAGTAAAAGCTCCTCTTGTAAATGACGGTTTATTTAAGTGCTTCTTGTCATGAGTCTCAAGCATTCACACACAAACGGAAGAACGATGGCTTTGTGCCGTTAAAAAACAAACTTTCAGGCACGTTATAGGTCTGTTTCTTTCCTGTCATCACGCCGAAGAATTGACACGAGTTGAAAAATGTTACAAAAGTGTTCATTTGCTCTGTTCCTCTGCACTCCAAAAGTTCCAAATGTGTTCTTCTACAAGGGCTGAGGTTCTACCTGGAACCATTTGTTTTTTTCAAGGGTTCTTGGTAACACTAATGGTTCCAGTAAGAACCATTTTGATCCAGAGAACCCTTTAAAACCCCTTTCCTGAATAAAGGGTTTTAAATGGGTTCTTGGCAACACTCAGGGTTTCTTTATAAAAAAAAAGGTTCTACCTGGACCCAAAAAGGGTTCTCCTATGAGGACAAGCTGAAGAACCTTATATGGTTATACTTAGCACTTTTATTTCTAAGAATGTGGCCTTTCATCAACAAATTGTGAGTTTAGATGCACCTTAGCTACTTACTGCCAACCACCATCATTACTTTATAGCAGGGGTCTCAAACTGGCGGCTCGGGGGCCACATGCGCCCCCACAATCGATTACATGCAGCCCCCCAACTTAATATAATAGTTATAATGAAAACATGGCCCACGACCTCACTGTCTTTTAAACACAGTGTGTAGCTGAGGCTCAGCTGCCAGCGAGGTGATAGAATATAATATATGTTTGCTAGCAATGTTTTTATAACAGTAATAATAAGACATTTGGTCATAATTAGGAATGACTGTGGCTGCAACAGCTTTAATTACAGTTGTCCACACTATTATTTATGTAATTTCAAATAAATGTCTGTTTTTGATATTAATACATTACATTACATTAATTTTGCATCATAAATAGTATTATTAAGTATACGGTGGTGTGCAATATTGTGAACAGTTGTTTTATTTCCCACTTTTTGTTCGGCCCCCAGGTCATTTGAGTTTGAGACCCCTGCTTTATATGATCTAAATATATGTGCAGTGAATCTATAGAGCAAACAATTAAAAAGAGCGACTTTAAAAACAACTCAGCAATTATTTTGAAGAAAAACACCCTGGGTCAGCATTTAACCTCACTCAAAGCACGATCACAGAGACACGTCCTCCCTCTGAGTTCTTCACTGTATTTTACTGTATGCAAAACTTACTACAGCAGTAACTGATCCTGCACTGACATGAATATAGCTGTGGCGTAAGCTTGGTCTCAATTCAGTGACTTTGGGGCGCCGATACATACAAGTGAACCCCCCGTGATGATGATGATGACGCTGCTCTGTGAAGCTTGGCTTGGAACAGGATCTTCATCTCAGCAACAGTCAGCACACAGGACAATTGAGCGATTGACTGGAACGAGCATATATCCCGTCTGTTTCGCCCATCTCTCGTTTCCCTCTCAATGTTCAGCTCAGCAATTAAACAGCAGGAGGAAAACAGCTGCAGGTTCGACAGGAAGCTTGAAACAATAATGGCACACTTGGGGAGCTGTTGTGTGAAGCTATGGCATCAGTGTTTGCTGGTTTGAGGACCAATCCGAAAGCTCCTTGAAGCAGTTCGGACCCAACAGCTCACTGTAGCTCTCTGGGTGCAGAGAGTACAGGTTATCGTCACCAGCACCTGCGTAAGAGAAAACAACATTTAAACACAATTGTAAAATGGTATTTAAACCTGAAATGGTAAATTGCACAACATAATGAATTGAATTAATACAAACACAAGATTTACAAAATGTGTCGCACACATTCAGGAATACAGACTACAGTTTGAAAAGAAAAAAATACTATTATTATTATTATTATTATTATTATAATAATAAAATGATAAAGTAATTTTATGTCATTATTATTATTTTACTTAGTCTATAATAACTTCTGAATTGGCCTGCAATTAATTGCCACTGGCTCGATGAACAAAAACAGGTAAAAGAAGTAGTTGCCAATTTACCTCAAAAAGTATTTATCACTGTAATCTGCAATCAATCTATAAAGCAAGTTGCGTATGTCTGTGTGTCTGTGACAGGCATATCTCGCTGACCGTTAGTCAGATCGCCCTAAGACTTTGGATATGGGTTGAGCATGGCCCGATGGTGTGCATCCTTTAAATTTAATTTTTTTTTTGGAGGAATTTTAATTTTCACTGATTTATCTTGCTACACCAGGCAGGCAGCGGCTCATCAGCAGCAGCTGTGCTGTCTGGTGCGGGGGAGGTGGGAGTGAAGAGGCTGTCCTCATGGTGGGTGAGACATTTTCACACGGTTCACTGCAGAACATGGTGTTATACTGAAACGACGAAGTATGTGTCCATTCACCAATACGCGAGCGCATATTTGTTTTGCAGGGACCGTATCTATGTTCCCCGGGTTCTATGTTGCCCGGAACATAGGACCCTTTCTCTAACCCTAACCCTAACCCTATCCTTTTTCAAAAAAAGGGTCCCATGTTCCCCTGTCACATACAAAGTGGGGAACATAGGACCTTTTTTGGGAAAACGAGGAACATAGGACCCGGGGAACATAGGTACGACCCCGTTTTGCATTAGCATGCTACTACTTTGCGGCTTACTTGGCGAACCTGTTTCCAAAGGTAAGCTAGCAAGGCTACGATTAGCATTCGCGTAGGGCTAACATAAAGCAAACACTGTGCAACCTCATTAGGCACAACGCAAATGTTTTCATTTTCGATTAGCATTAGCGTAATCTAGATGTTGTGACCGTCAGCCACGCCAGGTTATTGCAAAAAAATCTAGGGTCCAATCAAATTGCACTTGTGGAATACTTGTAGAAAAGCAACAAATCAGTATCGCAGATTGCAAATTATCATCATACAGTCAAATCACGACAAAAGCATATGATCTCAGCTCTAAACAGGAGCCAGTGAACAAAAAACTCCAAGAAACACAAAGGTTCAGCCAACATGTGACGATTGCCAAAAGTTTTTTCCCTTGCAACCTAAGCTACTGTATTAAATACTCTGAAGTCTGAAAGATTGAAATCCTGGGGTGCTTGTATATAAAGACGTACAGTGCCAGTGGTCCCACAGTGTGTGTGTTCTCCATGTTTTCTGTTCCCCAGTTTGGCCCCAGAGATCAGTGCTGCTTAAGTGGTCCATTAACTGTGACAGAGACAAACAAATCTGGTCAGATAAATAAAATGAACTGTGCTCAGTCAGTAGATTAAATGGCTAAATGTTTAATACCTTAAACACAGCCTCATTCTGCTCCTGCTCCTCTGGTTTGGCCTCCCACGTCCCTGCACAACAGCACAACATAAGAGAATAACTACTGTCTTTATGACATTTACAACATCCTTCAACAAACCTCACCTTGAGTTTGAGTGCTGCTGAATGTTTCCTCTGCAGGATTGTCCACCTTCAGTGTCGCGTCTGAATTGGCTTCTGTTGTTGTGGGACGCCAAGTGTTCATCGTGATGTATGCGTCGTCTCCTAAACTCGCCTGTCTCTCTCTGGGCCTGCCGATCATCTGCCGCAGCGCTGATGGAGCAGAGGACAGGACAGCAGTGTCACTGTGAGTGTGGGTGCTCGAGAATACATTTTAAACTGTCACGTAGTGATGCAGAGGTTGTCTGCACGACTTGTGTCCTACCTCTCCTGCGTCTGTGTGTCTGAGTCCTGGGCAGCATCCTGTAGACTCTGAAGGCATTGATGCCTCTCTTCCTGCTGTGCTCCCTCAGCTCACAGACGTCGGGCAGAGAATTCAAAGCGCAGCGGAAATTTGCTTTCCACGTCTTGGGATCCGGCTTGTCTTTGCCTGGACGGTACCGTCCTACAGCAAACAAGCAAAGGAGACAAACACTGATATGGAAGCATGTGTTTTTATTTTGGTATGCGGGATTACCTGGACCCAGATTGCCAATTATGTAATACATTTTATGAATAGTAACATGAAATGCAAAGAAATATGAATTGCTGTGAGTCACAGCTTGCATGTTTTTTGATGTTTCCTCACTGTCACTGTGGTAACGGCAAATATTGCAGGGATGGATTCTTGCTTCTGATGTTTCAATGAACTTTCAGTCATGTTTTGGCAGGAACTCTGTTAAATCCGGTAATTTTTATTGAATAACTAACATTGTGTATTTTGCATATTCACAGACAATCTTCCAACAAGAATTTTAAGATCATCAGATCATCAGATTTATTGCACCTCACACAATGAAGACAATGAATGAACAATGAAGAGCTGGTGTATATACACTTTTGTATTTCAGCTGCTTTTTTACACCCAACTTTTTGCAAATGTGGGAAAGTTTTTAACAGTTTTAATCTTATGTCCATCCCTATTTTTTAGTGATATTTGTTTCTTAAACTTAATAACTACATCAAGAGGGATTTTCATGAGTCCATGGTCCAGGTTTACTGAGGTATCAGTGGCAGCTCATCTATCTCAGACTCTTCTCACTGTGACTTCCATTCTCGGTTAAATAAAAGTCACTGGAGCTTGAAAAGATCCGTTGTGGATCATTTACACATAGAAAGCACTATCAAGAAAACTAAGGTTTTATTTATGTTTTATACATGTTTTACTCATGAAGCCTCACGGTCATAAAGACCATCTCACTTTGTGGCAACTTTACTTTTCAATGATGATTATTTAGACTTAGACTTCCTTTCATTGTCATTGCACAGAGAACACAATAGTGAAAAACTGGCAACGAAATGTCGTTGCTTGGCAACCGGTAAAGAAAATAAGAGGCAGCATTGTGTTTGTAAACAACAGTATATAAATAAGTTTTTGTGAATAAATATATTTAAATATATATAAAAGTAGTGCAGTTTGTATAAGTAGTGCAGATAAGAAAAATTGGCATAAGGTGCATATGAAAATGATGGTAGCTATTTTTTAGTCTTTTCATTTCATAATATCATTCATTACCATGTTTGGTAACACTTTACAATGAGTAAATTAATGTTAGTACATTATTAAGCATTAATTAACTGTTTAATAATATATTAACAATAATTATTATGTTGTATTATTATGTAATGTTTACCACTCAAAGTTAGTTAATCAATTATTGTACTTGCAGCGCTCCCATCGTCACCTGTGTCACTTCCGGGTCAGAGGTCGCGGTCCCGACAGGTGTTTATGTCCGCACGTCGCTTCACCTCACCGATCGTGTAGTTTGGTCATTATGCGCAAGACATTGTGTACGTTGTGTTGTAGGGTGACTGGTTGTGTTGCTGTGGTTGTTTTGGCGGTGTTAAGTGTCGTCTCTCTCTCTCTCTGCGTCATGGTCGGTGCTACTAGGCTAGGTGGCTAATGCTAGTGTGGTGGTCACAGGTAAATGCTGGCAGTTTCCTGAAGCCCTTTTTTCCCCCTCTTTCTCCTCCTGTAACCATATCACTGGGCCGCTACTGCTTTGTCTGGGTTGAACCTGGATGCTGCTTATGTTTCTGTTTTGTTGGGGTTAAGGATTTGTTTTGTAAATTTGGTAATTGAGTTTTGTTTAACAGTTATTAATTGATATATTGGTTGTTTAAGGCTGTGACCTGCCTATTCGTATAGTTTTGTTAAGCCCTGAGTTTTCTTTCTTTGAGTGTGTGCAAGCCCACTAATTTGTTGTTCTCCTCCCTTTTCAGTGGTGGTAGTATCCTCCGGTCTTGTCTTGCTGTGTCCCTGGGTTTTTCTTCACTGAGAGAGTGTCTGACACATGTGCCCAGTGATTTTGTTGTTTTCCTTTGGCGGATCCCTCCCCCTGCACTAGCCTTTGTCCATCCACTGGCCTCAGCCCCGATTAGGTTCTTTTTTTCCTGTTTTTGTTTGTATGAATGCGTTTTATTGATGTTTATTTAATAATATTTAATAAAAGGTGTATTTCGACTTGGAACCACGTCTCATGCCCTCTGAGTAACCACAAACCTGTGTGCCTTTTGTCTGAGAGTAATTCCCTGGGTGGTGTTAAGTAATGCTTCTTTACCACTGTTATGAGCTTCTTAACAGATGCATGTTTACACTTTACAGTAAGGATCCATTTTGGTAGCCTGAACAGTCCTGGTTGAACCTTGACCCTCAGAGAATAAGCAGTAGAAACAATGACTGGACAGATGAGTATCATCACTGTTCAACTCTGACGGCAGCAGCACATTTTCTCTGCACATTCACAGCAAATGAACTGGAGCTTTCCTACGTGATGTGATCCAAGATCAAAAGAAGATCCAAGCCGTTCTCATTCCATGAGCATCGTATACCGCCGCTCTGTCACTTCCCTCTGTGTCGTACCTGCCATACACTGCATGTGCAAGTGACCCAATTCTGATCTTTTCCTCAGAAGTAGCACACATCAGATATGATCCAATGACGGTGTATGCACGAGAGAAAAAACACATGGATATAGACCTCATCAGATCAGATTCAGGCCTCATTCACATGTGGAAATAAATGAGATTTGAATCAGATATGTGCTTTATAATGTTAGCAGACAACTGAGGCATTATTTTTAACCTGTGCAATGGAGGATGAGGGTCAGACCAGTGGACCCATGCTGAGGTTGCCTTTTAAGCCTTTAGAGCAAGGATTTCACAATAACACCGCTTTCACTTCCATTTTAGCCGACTAACCATTCAGTCAGTTGTCACACTCACTCTGTATTGAGTATTAATCAATGTAAGTGCAGATTTATCATATGGGTCACTTTTGGATGGATGTATCAACATATCAGTATTGTGCATCAAGGCCTGCAATAATGCAGGCACATTGAGATGCTTTAGAGCAGCTGCCCTGAGAGTATCAAGCTGATACGAAGCTGAAAAGGAAAATATATACTCAATTATTTATAATTATTGATGATTTATTAAAGGTCAAGGAAACACTGATGATATGATTTAAATAAACATCTGTCTGCGAGCCAACTGTGAATATCCACTAAAAGCCTAACCATTTATTTTTTATTTTACCGAAGCTCTTTAATGAGCATCTAAATGCACCACCATGGGTGTGTCTCTTTCAGACGTGGAGGGATGGGATGCCATGTGTATCTGTCAGTGTATATGCTCTTTTTTTTTAGAAATAAGTTTACAGGTTTTTAAAAGTGTGTGTTGCAGCTTTGTCACATTGATTTTTTTGTGTGATTTCCAGTTTAAATCATCAATTGTTGATTGTTGAGCTGTCACTGACATTAATTGCACTGAGATTATTGTTATTCTTTTACAGACATATGTTAATATCTACCATTTATCCTGCCCTAGATGATTTCTGGGGATTTTTAAGGTTGGAAACTATGATGATGCGAATGTGGCAACGTAATACATAATACAATCGCGCTTGGTCATCACAGCAGGTTTGCAGGCCCACCGATGCTGGGTTGAAACAATTACTCGATAAATTGATTATTTTTCAACGACTAAATGAATTGTACACTATTTTGATAATCAATGAATTAGTTTGAGTGCATTTTTATAAAGAAATAAGGCAAATTTTATGATTTTTCAGCTTTTAAATGTGAACATTTTCTGCTTTCTTTGCTCGATCGAACAAATAAATAATTAAAACTGAATCATTTTGGTTTGTGGACAAAATGTGACATTTGAGAACATCATTTTCTCCAGGTTTGGCAAACACTGATCAACATTTTTCAACATTTTATGGATCAAATGAGAAAATATTCGACATATTATTGATGATGCATTGTTTTTTCTTAGTTGATGCTTTAAAGCATTGGTTCTCAAAGTGCGGCCCGGGGGCCAATGGCGGCCCGCAGAAACATTTCTGGTGGCCCTCAATGAATTACATTGTTATTTGTTACATTACGTTGATAGTTTTAATCCAGGAGCTACTAAGCTTGTTAAATGTTTATTACTGGATACAGTGTAAACAAAAATACTGGGTATTTACCTGGTTTCTATATGGTGAATTTTAGTGTATTATTGGGTTATAAGATGGTTAATAGGTAGCTAGTAAATATAATAGAAATGTGTTACTTGGTATTAACCTGTAATTAGAAGGTAAGAACAATGGCCAAAATACTGGGTAATTACCCAGTAAATTATAAAGTGTTATCATATTAATGCTTAAATTACATTATATTAACGCTTATATTGGTTAACGGTAAACTGTAGAACTGAAATCTGGTCATTAAAATTATTACAAATAGGATTTATTTCTGTCTTTATTCCTTTGGCGGCCCTCAGTCCAATGTTGGGTTTCTAAATTGGCCCTCAGGTATCAAAACTTTGAGAACCCCTGCTTTAAAGTGTCGCTATGTGATTTATGCGGCAAAGATTGATTTACAATTGTTATTTGTGTGTTTGTCTTACCAGTGTGCATGGCCCAGCTCCTGAAGAGCGTAGCATCACGATCAATACTCCAGCCATGACGAGCAGCATGTGTCCATGGGATCTGGAAGATTTGTGCTGACTGGAGGATAAAATAGGTCACACAGGTTACATCTTTGCCAAAGGTATATTCTAATTCCTACAAGTATTTTTTTGCATCTCGGCACATTTGCATTTGTGTAAGGGGGGCGATAAAGATGAGATTTAGGAGTCTACCTGGTCCAGCCAGCTGACACCTGGATACCTTCCCGAATGAATCTGCTCCTCCAGCCATGGCCTCAGCCTCAGCCGACCTGGTTGTTGCATGCTCTTGTCAAGAGCGTCAGGCGTGCAAAACGCGGTGTGTGTTCGGTCTGGATTCCGTCACCAGGGATGCACAAGTCTCAGCAGCAGTAAGAGAGATTTTTCTCAGGAGCTCAGATTTAATCGGAGGTCACGGTGTGACTCCTGTTCTCCTCCCTGAGATTCTTCCAATCAAAGACCTTACAGTTTATGACAGTGCCCGAAAAGATCTTCTTCACTGCTCAAGTCCCTTCTCCAGTTACAGGAAACGCTGCATGTTGTTCTGCTCATGCAGTAGACTGTGGTAGATTATAATGCAGTTTAGACGTGTGAAGGTTCTTTATTCACTGTGGTTAATGTCATTTTGGTATAAGTGATCATGTAGTTTTCCATGTGTCTTTGTTATATACATGTATTTTTTACCACCACCAGGGGCAGCAGAGACTACTCTCTGGATTTGACAGAAGAGCAGCATCACTGGAGGTATTTTAAGACATGTAAAACATTATGTGAAAAAATGTCTATGCAAACTATCTGTATACTGTACATATGACCATCAACAATAACATTAACATGGCATTGGCTTCACTAAAACAAAGCTTATACTTTGCTGAACTTGGGAGACTGATACAATTATACTTTATTATAATTGCTTATAAATGCTTATTTATTTATTTTTAATATAAAGACTTAATCATTTGTGATTTTGTAATCATAAAACCGATCATAAAATAGAGATAAAAACATCTTCATTCTAACGATCTAAATGTTAATATAGAGGAAGTGAATGTGAACAGGGTGTGAAAACAACAGCCTTGACAAATTATCAACATTTTAATATTGTTTCAAAATGTATGATCACATTCAATTGTTTATGTGTAGTAATCTCTCTGGCCCTTTAAATTCTGCAAACAAACATACCAGGAACATACTCTCAACAAAGAAAATATCAAATGAGGAAGGGCATATTTCGTAACATTTTTTGAGCAATTTCCTCCCACACACGCCCTAATTAATTTCAATATATTTGTTCTTATAGTATGACACAATAAGAAAGACTGCTGATGCAAAACCATTGTCATAACGGATTTTCTCACTGTGTGAAGTCTGTTCCAGTTTATTTCAATGTCATGTGCAGATGTATCCACTATACCCTTGAAATGGAAATGGCTTGTTTGGCATTACGGCGCTGCAGCAGAGATAGTAACATGCTGAATCTGGAGCTGCTCTTACAGTGAAGCAGGTTTCTCCTGGTTTTACATTTAACCACGAGCTTCACCCACAGTGTGAACGAAAGCCGTGTTGGCTTTTTTGTCAGCTGATCCTCAGAAGAGTCATGTTTGCTGAAGTCACTCACTTCTGACTATAATTATTTTTCCAGGTTAAAACACACATTTGAAAAACAAACATCCTTATTTGACCGTGCCGCACGAGGTACAGATACAAGATTGTTCTGCTTTGGCTTTTATTTCAAGCATTTGTTTCAGGCACACATGTTCACAAATCCTTGACTCAAAACAAAAGCATTCTGTTCTCTGAGAGAACTTTTACACCATGTTTTTATGAACAAAATTTACAGATATTTCATATAAAAATGAACCACCAAATATATATATATATATATTTATAGTATATATCAATGCAAACATTTCCAAAGCATTCACAAGATACATATTCTTAAAGTGCAAAAAGTGTTAAGCAGTAGAAAAGCAGTGATCTTACAGGTGAGACCTGTCATCTCTCCCTTTCCCAAGTCTGCCATAGAGCTACGGTGGCCTGTGCATACCAGAAAGGATGTTCTTTGTTATGTTTGTATAATGAGCACATTTTCATAAATGTGAAAATGTGCTCTCTGACTTGTAAATGGCTGCCTCCAAAACACAACGTCCTTGCCTAAAGTACATATAAATGGCTTCTGCCAAAGAGTTTTATCACAGTTGAGAAAGAAGAGGCAAAGATCACACAGACAATAATGGAAACACAATAATGCGTAACAATTCAGCACTACACACTTTGATATCCGCTGCTTGTAATAACTGGCACAGGCTTCTCTGCAGAGATCAACGAGAACAAGTTTCTCTGAAGCTCAGAGAGACACTGGCCCCCTTGGACATTGTGAGAGGAGCCAGGAGTGATCTTGGTGAAAGATTCCATTGGATATTTAACCGAAAATTCCTGTCTCTCAGGACCAGGCTGCCCCACTCCGTTCTGAAATGCCTGGTAGGTGTCATCACCAGTTTTTACTACTTCACTTTCCCCACTTGGCTTTGTCTCACAACTGACAGCCTCATCAAAGCTCTC
Organism: Microchirus variegatus; assembly: GCF_963457635.1. Lineage (NCBI taxonomy): Eukaryota > Metazoa > Chordata > Actinopteri > Pleuronectiformes > Soleidae > Microchirus > Microchirus variegatus. Next base: position 11,545,272 of record NC_139815.1, on the reverse strand, counting down.
AAATCCAGCCTCTCCACCTGCTTCACATGAGGCCATGGTGTGGGCGCCACTAGAGTTGGAGGACAGACTGGAGTCTTCTGCATATGATAATTGCCCTGAATCTGCTTTGCACTGCTGATATGACATGTCTGTTGCCACTAGAGATGGCACCATCAGGGCCAAATTAGGAAGCTGAAAAGCTGCTAGCTGTTGGTCAGGACGAGTCACCGTGGTGTCAGCCTCACTGGGATGGTACGCAGAGTCACAACACATGCTAGCCTGTGTCTGGACTTTAGACCCGTCCATCACAATCTGATGTGAACAGCTGGGAATGAGAATTGTGTAGGTTTTATTGTCAAAAGAGAATGGATTATCAGCTCTGCCACTGGAGAAGGAGCCACTGTCTTTGTTGGACTCTTTAGGCAGATTGGTGCTCAAAAATGACATTGGCGGAATATTGGGGAAGGCTTTGCTCAGGGCTTCGTTAACACAGGCTGCAATGTCCGTTGGCTCTGCGTTAGCGTAGCTAAGAGAAGACGAGCCGGTGCTGATTCCACTGCTTTTCTGATACGTGTCACTGCTGGAGTCTGTCAGCGACCCCTTTGACCTGCGTACAGAGAAACGGGATTGATCACATGACAGTCTGATCACAGAGAAAACATGACATAGTCCATCCATCCATCCATTATCTACCGCTTTATCCTCCACCAGAGGGTCACAGGGGGTGCTGTGCCTATCTCAGCTGACATTGGGCGATAGACGGGGTACACCCTGGACAGTTCGCCAGTCCATCGCAGGGCCACACATAGAGACAAACAATTCACTCACACTCTACTATCAATTTGACCATCACCTAATCCCCATATAACATGTTTTTGGACTGTGGGAGGAACCCGGAGAACCCGGAGAAAACCCACGCACACACGGGGAGAACATGTGGGGAGAACTGTTGATTTGACAGGTGGCATGCACACTTTTGAAACTGGTATTTCATCTGCAACCAGACACCTATTGGGTGATACTTATACATCATATGTGCCATTCTTTATTATCTGCCTTTATCTAAATGAGAACACAAGTTACAAAATGTACATGTTTTATTGATGAAGACTTCCATTTCAATTGAGCTGTTTTTTTTTTTGCAACCAGTGTTGCCCTCTGCTACTTCCCTAGCTAACTGCTACTTCCCTCCTACTTTCTACACCACCGGTCAAAAGTTTGGGGTCACTTAGAAACGTCCTTATTTTTGAAGGAAAAGCACCATTTTTCAATGAATTTATAATTAAATTAATCAGAAATACACTCTATACATTGTTAATGTGGTAAACGACTATTCTAGCAGCAAACATATGTTTTTTAATGGAATATGTACATAGGTGTATAGAGACCCATTTCCAGTGTTCTAATGGTACATTGTGTTTGCTAATTGCGTTAGAAGGCTATTGGATGATTAGAAAACCCTTGAAAACCCTTGTGCAATGATGATGAAGTTTTGCTGGTTCTTTGACGAACGCAAAGATTATTATTTAGAATAAAAATCATTATTTCTAATATTTTCAATGTCGACTATATTTTCTATTCATTTTGCAACTCTTTTGATGAATACAAGTGTGGCTTTTAATGGAAAACGCCAAAAAAATATTATAGGTGACCCCAAACTTTTGACCGGTAGTGTACTTTTCTTCACTTTACAAACTGGAAGACTCAGTCAATTCTTTATACAGTCTGTGGGTGAGGCACAAAAGCAGCCAAACTCACCATGAGTTGCAGTCATCTGGAATAAGGGGTTCAACACAGACAGAGGAAGTGGTGAGCAACTCAGGCCTCAAGAACTGAAACAAGAAGGATAAAGATTGTTTCGGTTAAGGGTGAAAATGTTAAGCTTTGATGTTGAAGGAGAAAAAAAGATAAAACAATTACAGAAAGTTTTTGACTTTTGACAAACTTTAAATCACTGTGCCTCTCACCGCTTGTTCATAAGGATGCATAACAAGAAGTTTAGGATTTGGACATTTGGCAACTGTGTCCCACCACTTTCTCTTTAACCTACAACAAAGGACAAACAGGGTTAAGAAAGCCTATCAGCATAAAAACACACATTTACGGACAACTTCCCAAAGAGAGGAACAAGGCAGCTAAAATTTTATTTCCTTGACTTACTTCACGAAACAGACAAATATAAAACTGCTGATGAGGACTGAAGCGATACTGAGGCTGATGATGATAGCCAAGTGCAGGAACTTAGTGGAGGCAGCTGTGAAGTAAAATAACATGTAACCTGATCAGTTTACAAATCAATAATTTGTGCAAATAACATCACAACACAGAGAGATAAGGGCACGTTCATGAGTATATGCATACTCATGCAGGAAAGGGGTTTTAAAGGGTTCTCTGGATCAAAATGGTTCTTACTGGAACCATTAGTGTTACCAAGAACCCATGAAAAACCATTTCTTCAGGAAAGTATTTTTCAGAAGCAAATGGTTCCAGGTAGAACCTCAGCCCTTGTAGCAGGACACTTTTGGAACCCTTATTTCTAAGAGTGTAGAGCTTTGAAATAACACCAATAATGTGATGCATAAGAAGAGAGAATTGTCAATGACACACTTACAGGTAGTGAACTCAAACTCTGGGCTGCTGTCACTGTACTTGTTGGTCTCATCTATGAAGCTTTTCACACTGACCACATAGGTTGTGCTTGGCTCTAGATTTCGACCATCCAGTTCATAGACTCTCAGATCATTCATGATAGTCGGGTTGACTTTCTCAGTGACCTGAAATGGAGAAAGAACAATTCAAAGGTTTATGTCCTCGCGGTCCATTGCCGATTATTATTATCTCAGCGTTACACTCGTGTCTATGACACTCTTTCTACCTTTTCTGTGTCTCCCTTTTTGTGGTACGTCACATTGGCATGTAACGTGTTAGCAAACCAGCCGTCCATGTTTGTAGTCCACTTGACGAGAAACTTTCCCTCAACTTCCTCCACTGAGGTGATTTTCGGGACTTTGGGCTTTACTGTGGATGAACGGAGGTGTAAAAAATAAAAAAAGAGAGTAAGAGCAAATTATCCTAATTAAGTCCAATGCTGTGGTGATTTCTACTGTTTTAGAACTTACTGCTCTGAGTAATGACGATGATTTTGGACTCCATCATTTGGCCTCCTTTCCAAATCATTGCAGTGTGACTCCCTCCTGAGACGATTGACGCTTTGACAGAGCAACAACACCGTCCACTGATGCACTGCACGGGAACGCAATGTTCTCTCCTGTGGAATACAACGTAACATACAGCATATTGACACTGAGTGGTCAATTTTATGTAAGCCATTTGTGATTTCCAAAAATATGACAAAATATTTTGACATATGTCAAATAATAAGTAGTAAAAAGGATAGGATTAATGTTCACATGCTCAGATGCAATATTATGAGGAATTTTCATTTTCTTTCAATGGTATGTGAAGGAGTGGACCAGTGGTTGTATCCACACAGTTAAAGATGCATTTTGTTGTTGTTTTTTTAGGTAAAGAATGTGATATATTAATGGCTCACTATGCCAACATTTTAATTGGAATGTATCTGTATGCATCGCTTTCATCTTTATTTATATTATTATTATAATAATAAAAATTGTAAGTTGTCTATGTCTTTTCAACTGAATTAGGACCATTTCGCACCACTGAATCCAAAAATGACATCCATTTTTCTCAGTCAGGTCAGATTTTTATGCTCATTTCACTTTGGAAAAATCCGATCTTCTGACTAAATTGATTACATTTAGCCCAAGCTTTATCCTGGTCACCAAGTTTAATACCAAACTAAGCATGGTACGCACGCTTTATGAAACTTTGTGACTAGATTCCTGTTAGGAACAGTGGTGTATTCACCGCCGATGTAGCAGACAGGATTATTTTTGCAAGATCTTCTAGTCGAAGCCATTTCATAGACTTGTAATATATATATATATATATATAAAAAACAATTAGTCATAAGTTGGCACATGCAAAGTCTTCAGAATTTGTTTATTGCAAAAAATATAAAATAATTTTTGCATCATATGACGTGAAAATACCTGTACATGTAAACAAAAACGTTGTTTAGAAAGTTGACCTGATTGAGCAAAACCAATGCGATTTTTGGATTCAACACATCATAATTATCCAATAATTAATTAAAAATTAAACAATCAATTTGGTGTTGACCAGTGTAATTATTCTACTTTTGTACATCTTATTTGCACTAAAGTTTTGTTCTTGCACTAGAATTTTTGTTGTAATTTATTATTTTTTGTTCCTTTTTCTATTCTATTGTGTTCTATTCTATTCTCTCAGTTCTTTAACTGCTATGTGCATTTCAATATAGTCTAATCTAATCTAATCTTTTTCTTTTTTAGTCAGCAGAATCATATTAAATGATGAGTCACAAACATAAGACCTAAATATTTCACTGTCGACATTTAGTAACTTTAGTAAACTAAGCCCAGAAACGTGTTGTTTTTAACGACAGTTAATAAATAAATAAATAAATAAACAAACAAACAAATAAATAAATAACAGTCTCACTCGTTGTTGTACATGTTCTGCAGAGACACATTGTGAACTGAGCAGTTTTGTGCCTCAAAGTCGCAAGATATGAGTGTGTCGAAGTCGTTGGTGCAGTCAAGGTTCAGGCTTGTTTCATTGTCGAGTCCTGAATAAACAGACATTACAGGACACCGTGATTATGACACACACACACACACACACATACACACATATGTATTATCAATAAAATGACATGTTTATCATACATACCAGTGAGAGCTGTCACTGTCTTGTTGTGTCCTAACAGCAGCAGGATCACAAACACACAGTCCCGTCTGAAGTCAAACACACAAGAGCAGGTTTGTACTTGGAGCTAACGAGTTGAATGTTTTAGTTTTTCTTAGACATACTTACGTGTGCACATCCATGATCAAATACACTAGTTTTCTCCTTCGGAGGCAACAGTCGCTCTTTTTCTACGCTCTGTAGGGAAGAGACGAGTGAAGTGAAGTTAGTCTGAGGTTGGTTATTTGACTGACGTCTATCTCAAGCTCTCGCCCCCAAAACACGAGTTTCCCTTTACGGATCATGGTCAATCTACTGTTCAAGTTACACACAAAAAACTATCTTTGTGCAAACTTGGCTGTTTTTGAATCGGTCTCTCACTCCACAGTGCAGGCGTTTCATAAATTGCAGTTTAAATTAATGATTGTCTCAAATACAACTTCAATAAAATGTGATCTTTCCATCTGTCTCATTACTTGTATTTATAGTTCTGTTGTTTCTATAATAATAATAATAATAATAATAATAATAATAATAATAATAATAATAATAATAATAATATTCTATAAGTTCTGCAATGGATCTATCCCAGTCTCTTGACAATTAATAACGTATATTTTTGTTCTTCTCATATTTTATATGAATATTACTTTATATTTTTGTTTTTACCCTAACCAACTGACTTCAAAGCAATGCCACATTTTCCACCAGAAGAGCATTCGCTTTGTTATTGTTTTTATTTATTTATTTTTATTATTATTATTTCATGTTGACATTGTTGTAATCTAATGCTAATCTAATCTTCAAATGCATATAAATATTCCCTCAGTAGTTTTCGTGTCATGACGTTGGTTTTTTGCGTCAGTGTTTATTACTGCACCTACTTGACGGTCCCTAAATCCTTGCGAAAGTCTTTTGGATATCCAAACTGAGACGTACTTCACTCGCTCTATTTTCCCACGCCCTTTCCTGTTGCTGGGAAGCTGTAACTGTAAATACGTTTGCGTCATCAGTTCTTTGGAAGCGCTCAGCACTCCTAGTTAAATTCACGCGGACAAGAGAGAGATAAAGGGAGGGAGAGAGAGGAAGTAAACCTTAAAGAGATATTTGTTTTATTTTATTTGTATTTCATATCTGCTTTGGCAGTGTAAACATGTTCCCTATGCCATTAAGGCCTTTTTGAATATGAATTTGAAAGAGAGAGAATTTCACTTCTCAACTGTCCTAACTCCACTCATGTATCAAGACAAGCATTCCTGCAGATGGCAGCAAAGCAATTTGGAAGAGAGTTGTAACCAAGAGAAACACTCGGTGTTTTCATGGACATTTGTCTAATAATAAAAGTATATTTCCTATTAACCCTTAGAACACTTCGAACACAGCATTTTGGCTGCTTTTTTCCAATACTAAGTTAAAACGTACACTATATACAGAGGCTTTAAGGATGTAATATTTTTCAGCACAAACATAAACTGATGAAAAGAAAACTTCATTTTCACCGATGATATAAACACACCTCAGCAAAAAGTACTCAAAATATTTAAAATGGAACTGATTTTTGCGAAATTTGGAAATACGTCACAGTTCAAAGTTCACTTCAAGTAAAAAGGGTTTATTTTGTGACTAAAAATGTGATCTGAAATTAATTGTAAAATTTGACTCAACAACACAGGAAATCAAAGAAAAACACAATTTTTAAAGCATGAATATGTGAGTTATACACGCACATCCCCAGGATGTCCATATAAGGAGTTGTGTATTATTCCCATGGCAATTTACCATGGGTGCTGCAGGAGCACTAAGTGTTAAAGATGATTAAGATAAATAAAGAGAAGGCCTGTTTAGGAATCTGTTAAAGCGTTTCAGCTGAAAATAATATTATTTTCTTTGCCTTATTTCCTATTGAATTCATTTCACTTTGCATTCCGCATTCGTAGCTCACGCTTTAAGTAATTCTAACTGTGGCATTATTAAAGCTCAGGTTGCTTTCATAGCAGACCTCAGCTCATCTATGGAACAGTGTCTGTGGTTAACGTGTTTGAATAGAACAAGCTTTATGTGTTTGTACTGTGGGAGGATTAAGCCAGAGTACCAGGAGAGAACTCACACACACACAAAAGGCAGTTACTGTAATGGCTGATCTGTTAGAAGCTTTGGACACATTCAGCCCATTCAGACTCTGCATCTCAGGTTGTTGTTTTTTTAGCAGTTTATGTCATGTAAGTGGGACACATTTGTGCAAGGTCACCGGTTTGAATCCTGGTTCAAATGAGGGCCTTTCTGTGTAGAGTTTGCATGTTCTCCCCGTGTGTGGAGTGAACATACTTTTTTGGTTGAATCACCACCTGAAACATTTTCATTGACTCTATATGACCTCTAATGTGTCCTTAAAGGTGACATATTATACCTTATTCGTGCTGGTGTCCTAATGAACATGTCTGTGACATGCTTTCGTCAAAATACCTTAAAGGTGCATTATGTAATAAATCTAAAGCAACTGGCCATAAAATCCTCCTAATATGTCACAGAGACTCAGGAATAATGTTCATATAACAAACTAAACTCACCAACAACAACAGTACAGCCAAAATATTTGCATTAAAATAAATCTTTTGCAGACTGCAAATCATGTTTATGTTTTGAAATCATGAAAAACGAAACCTAAATGACCAATAGTATTTTGAATTTGAATGTAGTAACTGTTTTTGGCCACGTTCTTACATATGGCACCTTTAAGGATGAAGCACCACAGCAGTTCAATCACGCTGCCAAAACAGCCCTGTTCAGAACACTCGCTTTGGAGTGCCTGTCTCTTTAAATGCAAATGAGACACAGGAAACTACGTCGCTGCGGCAAGCTAACAGCAGTTAGCATTTGGAAAAGCCATCATTTGCCGTCATATATAAAATGTATCCACTGGACATGTAAATCCTCTGAGGCTGGAAGTTTGTGTAGAACTCTGTGCTGCACTGTGCAGCCAAGAATAGAACACTACGCAGACTTCCGGATACTATTGCCCTCGCCTGCACTCTCGCATTTTTGAGGGACAAAGCGGCGCTCTGCAAGACAGCAATTCCAGGAATGTCTCATTGACTCGTCAATCTCTCATCTCAGTGCGTTTAGATGCACATTAAAAAAAAACAATTATTATTGGGTTTTTGTAGTTATCTGGTTATTCAAGTGCTCATGTAAACAGAATAAACCAATATTCATTATCGGTTCATTGCTGTTATCGATTTTTGAAAAACCTGTTTTACACATCTAGGTTTCTGTCAATAATCTGATTCCTCTGAGACATGTATACACCTTAAACGGTTTATTCCAATTACCCGATCATTGCCAGAAATCATTGTTTTTTTAGTGTGCATGTTAACACACTCACTGTGATGTAGAAATGAGTGCGGAAGTCAACATCGCATGTTTTATCTCCTGTACTTAGCCTGAGGTGAACCACTGTTTGCCTACTCATAGAGCCTCCAGAGTCCCACATATAAGCATTAAAATGATTAAAAAGTGGATTTTAGCATAATATGTCCCCTTTAACACTTCCTGAAAACAGTGTCCCGCTACAGTATGAAGGTATTAATAGATTTAGATTTAATTCCCTAATAATCCAAACCGATTCAAAGTCAACAGATTTATTTCCTTTAGCATTGAAGTTGTTCACAGTAACATCACAAGGGAATACATTGCCAGTGGTTATCCTGCTCAGTATCAGCGCTCCGTGCTCCGAGTCCATTCTGTGTGCTCTGGATTCCCACAGTAGAAAAAGAGAAAAGCGAACAATGGAAGGTATTGCTTTAATATACGTGTCTCTCTGATAATCCAACACCCAACTCAGCTGCTCTGAGTGAGCGACCCGATCGCCAGTGAGGTCCCTCTTTGAGAGAATGAATTTGAAGGATGCATTTGCACGGTTACTGTGTGTGCACAGTAATCCAGAAGAAGGAGGAGGGCAAGAGAATGACGAGGCGGGGGCGGGGCGGGACAAGGGGGAAAATAAATCAAATTCAAATAAATAACATAAATACATAAATAAGTGTGAGGAGAAGAATTCCAATGACGACATGCAAAGAAAAGACAAATGCTGAACATGCAAACAACCGTACATAGTCAAAGCTAAGAGTAGGAATCCCCTTGTTTTTTTTTTAATAAGCTTGTCAGTAAACTTGGCTTATTTACAAAATGAGTGTTTGGTGAAATCTGAGTCATCATACACACAGGGGGGAAAGGAGCAGACGGTTATCAACAAAGGGTTTGTTCCTCTCAAAGAGGCTACATCTACATTCGTAAATTACGGTAAATCATCTTCCGAACGTATATTACAAGGTTTCGCTTGTCAAACGGTGGGGGACAAACAAACAAAACAAACAGAAGAAAGAACAAACACCCACAAATGTTTCAAGATTTTTCAGTGATGGAATAACTTAAACATGACAAAAATATCTTTAAATAATTGGACATTAAGAAACATTCTCTACATCTTTCATATAAATAACAGAATCATTAAAAACAAGAGAGGAAGAAAAAAAAATACATTAAAGTACAAAAATATACACAGCAGTTCAATATTGTCTGAAACCTGCAGATAATTCAAACGACGACAACAACGACAACAGAAATAAAAACATCGAATTAACCCAACAAAAACTGTCAAAGTTTCACTTGTCAAAAGTGCAAAAGCAAAAAGAGACATTTCATTGACGAGGCCCGGTCACACAAGAACAGAACACAGCGACATTCATCTGTGAAATACGTTTTCCTTGATGTAACAGAAGAGCTTTTCTAGCATCTGTCTTTTACCCCCCTTACGTTTTTATTTTCAAGACAAATACTTTCATTATCAGTTAGTCTTTGCAATATTTTCTCTATTAATCTATACATCGCTTAAAGGTCCCATATTATAACCTATTTCTCCAAGTTACCTAGTTCCCTGGTGTCCTAATGAACATGTCTGTGACATGCTTCGGTCAAAATACCTTAAGGATGAAGCACCACAGCAGTTCAATCACTCTGCCAAAACAGCCCTGTTCACAACGCTCTGTTTTACGAAACTTAAGGGACAGGAAATTACCCACAGAGGCTACTGGGAGCTAATAGCAGTTAGCATTTGGGAAAGTGATAATTTGCAGGCTCTAGCACGCACATTGCCGTCATAAATAACATGTATCCACTGGACAGATAAATCCTCTGAGGCTGAAAGTTTGTGTAGAACTCTGTGCTGCTGCTGGAGGCAAGAATAGAACACTTCGCAGACTTCGCGGACCTCCGGTTTTTCGGATACCGTTGCCCTCGTCAGCACTTTCGCATGACGGACAAAGCGGAGCTCCACGAGACAACAATTCCAGGAATTAAGCGCATTGTGACGTTCCAATTTGCGTGGAAATCGCCGAAACATCGCCTGTTTTATCTCCTGTACTTAGACTGAGGAGGACCACAAAAACATCGTTTTTCACACTTTGTCGATTTATAGTCCCAAATCTAAAGATTTAAATGATTAAAAAGTTGATTTTGCATAATATGGGACCTTTGATCTAAAGGTAGAATATAACAGTTAGACATTTACTTCCTCACTCACTGTTTTCTTTTTACCAATTTAAAATTGCTTTGATTTAGTAGTTTTAGTGTAGTAGTACTCCTTAGGGGCTTAGTGGTTAGCACTGTTGCCTCACAGCAAGAAGGTGCTCGTTGGATTACCTCTCTGGGACCTTTTGCATTTCATTGTGCAATTTTAGTTGTATGATGAGAATAAAGGTCCTATGCTATGTTAAACTGAACGCACATGCATACAGAAAGAGTTTGGAAGAACGTGAACTGAGCTCGACTCTTTGGCGGAGAACTTTTATTCGGACAGACGAGCTAAAAGAAAAAAACGGAACGAAAAACGAACGATCTGTTGAGATTTTACGACCTCACCTCACAGTTTTGGACGCTGGTGTGACCAGGCCTGTGCTGGATCCAAAATTAAAATATGGCAACGCAACTCTAGAAAAAAAAAAAAACATGTCATAACTACACTTTTTGTACATACGGAACATTATTTAGTCTGTACAACAAAATAGATCATTCATTTATGAAGTATCACTCCAGTGCTCGTAACACTTTAATGGGCAAACACTTTTCACTTCAACAGCGCTTTTTTTTTTATTTTCCAGAAACAAGTGTGAGCTTAAAAAAAAAGAAGAAGAAAGAAAAGAAGAAGCCGTTTCCCACAGAAAGACACGGATCAAAAGAATTACAATCCAGCCGGCGTTCCTCCGTCTCATCCCCACTTTTATTTCACTGCTTCCTGATCCCGTTTTGTCACCGTGTGCAAGTCATTACATCCCGCAAAGAAGTGGTGTTTGTGTTGAAGAGTACATACAGTGTCAGTGCTTTATGTACATGTGGGAGAGAGAGAAAAGAGGGGGATGTGTACGTAGACTGACAAACATCACTGTCTTAAGGCTTTTCTTTTTTTCTTCTTTTACAACTCTTTTGAGATGTCTCTGTGTTTGGTCTGGCGGGGGAAAGTGGACTCTACTGATGCGGCTGGAGAAAGGACACAAATGGGGGGGATGCGGGGAGGGAGGATGGCGGTTTCTTCTGTCTTTTTTTCTTTCGATGCGGACTCTCTTGGCGGCGGCAGGCCGTGAGCGGGCCACTGTCGGCCGGCCTCGAAGAGCCACCAGGGTTAATAATTATTACGGATGATCCCTGGTGGGAGACAAGTCAAGCCATCACACATGTGACGAGGACACACACCCCACTCAAAGACCCCCGGGGACATGAGAGTAGGGACACAGGGTAGGGACAACAAAGCTACATCTGCTACTTATTGTAAAATACTGATCAACTTTTAAACTGAAAGATCCATTCCTGTTATACAGTAGAAAATTTAATAGGCAAAAAGTAGATTTCTGTTTTTTTTTTTTTTTTCTCTCTCTCTTTTCATTCTTATCTAAAGGGCTGAGTCAGCAGCTCTCTGTCGCTCTCTGGTTAATGACCTGATCACTGCTTGTCGTCTACTCATGCACAGCTACCGCTCCTTAAGGTTGTTCCTGTGTCCTGTTGCTGGCAGCCATCTTTGTTTTGTCTTTGCTGGAGGGACATTTAGAGTCAGTGGGCGGGGCCTGGGTGGGCTTGCTGCTGGGGGCATGCTTGACAGGGGAGCTAGACGTGGCGGGGGTGCCAGGGGGGTGGGACACTTGGATGTTCTTCTCGTCTGAAAAAAGCTGTTTAATTACGTCAAAGAAGTTACTCAACGGGCTGCCTACACAGATGGGAAGAAAAGAAAAACGAGAGAGAGAGAGAGAGAGAGAGAGAATAAACAACAGATGAGCAATGGGTTTAACATGAGGAGAGGAGGAGGTGATGGAGGGATGAGAGGAGTGGAGCTGAAGAACAGGAGACTCTTGAAGGTGTCGTGTCAATCGGAGGTCAGAGGAAGGAGAGGCTAAGACGACACAGGTGACACTGCATCTGTGTTTTTGTTTTTTTGGTCTGTTTTTTAATCAGTTTGAGGACAGTTTGACTTCAGAGTCTCCGGTTCTCCTGCTTGGTGGAGAACTAACAGAAAAACTGGAAGTCACGTCAGGTTTCATTCACCAGAATCACTGAAAAACAGCCAACTGTGTTTTCAATGATGAAAAGCAGGAGGCAAATCACAGGCAAACCTGGTTGTCATTCAAGAATTCCTACATTTATGAATTCCTGAATTATTAAGTGAACCATTGTGGCCAATACAATCTATCTATAAATCAAGTTGTGTTTGTGTGTGTGTCTGTGACGGGCATATCTCACTGACCGTTAGTCAGATCGACCTAAGACTTTGGATATGGGTTGAGCATGGCCCGATGGTGTGCATCCTTGATTTTCACATTTATGGAGGAATTTTGATTTTTGCTGATTTATCACGCTACACCAGGCAGTCAGTGGCTCATCAGCAGCAGCTGTGCTGTCTGGAGCGGGGAGGTGGGAGTGAAGAGGCTGTCCTCACGGTGGGTGAGACATTTTCAGAACATGGTGTTATACTGAAACGACGACATTAGCATGCTACTACTTTGCGGCTAACTTGGCGAACCTGTTTGCAACAGTAAGCTAGCAAGGCTACGATTAGGATTAGCGTAGGGCTAACATAATACAAACACTGTGCAACCTCATTAGGCACAACGCAAATGTTTTCATTTTCGATTAGCATTAGCGTAAGCTAGATGTTGTGACTGTCAGTCACGCCAGTGTTTGTATTATGTTAGCCTTTACGTTCCTTATCATGCATTACCGTAACTGAAAAATCTTCTTCAGCTCCCACTATAGGAATACATACTTCCTACGGGCACTGCACTAGTAATACTGATGATGGCACTTTAATAAAACAGATTTTTCAGAAAATAAAACAAATATCTACTCCAAGACATTTGTGAGCAGTTCAACTCAAAAAAGCATGAAGTCATGATTGCCTAATGAATAAATAATTATGTTTATAAACTGTTAATCTGTCAGGACAGGACACTGTACAACATTTTTCTTAAGGAGGCTGATAAAAACGTCAGCATTACTAAAGGTTTATGTTGCCTATGTTACTAAATTCTGACACGGTGGGAAAATTGATCAGTCCTGTGCTCTGCCAAGGGCTTCGGGTAGTTCCCAGTGATGTCAGTTAAAGGTGAAATTTACACATGTACCACATGTAAGCATCTGTTTCCTGTTTCCTAAGTTGTGAAATTTACCTTCATTGAATTAACAGATATGTACTGGTTTGAAAATCACACTGAAAACATTTGGCATTATGTTTCTTTTTAAAGGTAAAGCCACATGAGTAATAATGGAGCATCATTTGAGACTTTATGCTCTCCAGATTTTCCCTGTTATCCGTGTCTTCCAAAGCTCCTGTTAAATCTCCATCACATCAACATCCATCACAACAACATCCATCTGTTAACACAAAGGCTCTTTTGGTAAGTGCTTTGAAACGGTCATGGGTGAATCCAAACATGCGACAACATTAACACACAGTCACTTATCATCACAGAGTTAGTGGTCACACTTGTGTGTCCCTGTCGCGCTCAAACACCTCATCCCTTTTTGCTGATGAGCTGTAATTAATGTGCACTCCAGAGCGGAGGCTCGGTGCAGTCACTTACCATCGTTCCTCATTGACAACACACAGTGTGTGTGGGTGTTGATTTTTAGTTTTTAAGTTTCAGATAAACAACCAAGCAGCTGTCATGCAGAGGGTTACTGAGGTCAGTGAGGAGCCACTCACTCATTCACACAATCAGATCTATATTCATCTTATCAAGCCACACTAAAAACTAGGGAGTCGTGTAACAGTTTTAAATTTTTAATAACATGATTTGAATGGATTTCAAGAATATATTTTAAATAAATATGAATATAATATAAATTATATATGTTAGACAATATTAGAGGGCGGTTTCACCCAGATTGAATTTGACCTATTTTCTTTTTATTTATTTTTTCAGATCTGTTACTCATAAGACTTTTATTTTCTTCGTAGGAGGTGACTTCGAAGTCGACTTTTTGTCAATTTTATTTCCATTTGTTTTGTGGGAACTAGACACGTGTCTCAGATCCGCTGTCTGATGATCGAACAACAAATTTAGCTCTCGAAATTAGGAAAGAAACTATATTTTTTAGGTGAAGTGGCCCTTTAATATAACATATAAAATGAAGCAAGTATAGGAAAACAAAAACGTTTATCAGGCCACAGATTGCTTTTGGATCTTTTAGGTGAAAATGACAGATAACAGGATCAGACCAGTTTACCACAGGAAGAGAGTTTGTGTCTGTTCTATGTGTCTCGTGTGTCTTTGCTGCAGTTTTATTCATTTCAAACTAGGGCTGAATGAATCGAATAAATTGAAATTGGGAATTGGGAATTATAATTAATTTGACTCTTTTTTCGTTTGAAAAACACATTGCAAATGATCACTGTGTGATATTTGTGCAGATCTGTGAGAAACAGAGATGGTGTGTTCACACTGGAGGATAAGATGTGTATAGATCAAGACCATTATTCATCTAAAGTTATATTTTGACACACATTTTGTACCCATGGTAAATTGCAGTGGGAATAATGCACAACTCCTTTTATGGACATCCTGGGGGTGTGTGTTTATAGGGCATATATTCAGGTTTTCGGGGGGTGGGGGGGGGGGGTTGTCGAGTCAAAGTAATGATTGATTTTTTATATTGCATTTTTAGTAGTGATATAATGTAGCCATAATTGAGGAGAACTCACACAATTAGAGCATTTTTCTTTTGTTGTTGTTCATTAAAACAAGCCATGTGAACTTTGAACTGTGAAATTTCACAAATTCAATCTGATTTTAAACATAGTATACTTTATAGAGTACTTTATGCTCAGGTGTGTTTATATAGTTGGTGAATTTGTTTTAACTTTTTTGATCAGATTGCCTAGGTTGTGCTGGAATAAAGGATATAAGACACTATATTGATTGCACATTCTCATAGCCTCTATATATACTTTATGTTTAAACATACTTAGTAATGGAAAAAAGCAGCCGAAAAAACGCTCTGTGTTCGAAGGGTTAACAAATATTGCATCTCCTATTATTTAAATTATTTTGTCGATTTCAAATTTTGATTAATAGTTCTATTTCAAACACAGACAAAATGAAAACAGTACTACAATCGTACTTGTTAAGATGAAGATGTTATTACATCTCTGTCTCGCCTCTCTCTCTAGCACACACACACACACACACACACACACACACACACACACACACACACACACACACACACACACACACACACACACACACAGGTTAGTGCACAGAGGTTGTGTTGGTGACAGTGTGCATGTTAAAAGCCAGAGTTAAGGTGTTTTTTTTGTTATTTTGCAGGGAACTCCTGGTCACTCTAGGTCTTCTTACCACGCTTGGAGGATTTACTGGACAAAGACGCTGCGTGCTGAGAGCCATCTGAGAGCAGAGGACAGTGTCAAGAAACGGCGTCCACTGCACCGAGGCCCAGCGCCTCGTCTGCAGTCAGGTGATGTCAAACTTTACACACTGCACACCTCTCATCTGTTTTAAAGTTCAGCTCCAGACACTTGAATGTTCAGCTCATTTTACACTTATCTGCTTTTGTTTTCCTTTTTTCCAACATGTTTGTTATTGTTTGATTGTACTGAAAGATTCCACTTTTTATTGGTCAATAATAATGATAATTTAAGATATTAGTTGTACTTTTATTGCATAATTAGGGATTAATTCAATAGTTAAAGATCAGATCAATATTTTATTTATATTTGTTATGGGTCAGAATGTCTGTCTTCTGAGCACAAAATGGCTTTCACGGATCTAAACTGTGACACAACTACTAATCCAGGTCAGTGTAAGATGATAATAATAATATACTGTATCAAAACATATAGGTGATTTAGTAAAGAAGACTCTGGGGAACAGACTGAACATTCACTGTCTCCTTAAAATCCTTCTGCTACACACACACACACACACACACACACACACACACACACACACACACACACACACACACACACACACACACACACACACACACACACACACACACACGTTGGTTTTGAGGTCAAATGCAAAATTAGCAAACACAACCTAGTTTTGTGCATCTGTGAGTTTCTTCACATCAGTTCAGTAGATCAGGTGTGCAAGTGGCAGCTCTTTCACAACCATTAGGACACACACACAGACACACATACACACATTCAGAGTTTGGGTGCAACCCTTTCAGCTCGACCTTGAAGGTGAAGGTGGGCTTGTACCTGTCTGTGAGGCAGTGTTTGTGCATGGTTCTGGGAGGTGGTGGCATTTCATTCAGCATGCAAGTCGTTTCATTTCATCCAAGTGCGTGTAAAGCAAATGCAGAGTTTTTTCCTCTTCATACATCATTTATGTTCGAAAATAGTCGCTGAGAACATGTAAATAAATTATAACTATGGAGTATGAGGAAAGAAAACTGTTTCCCTCCAGTGTTCTGTTGAGGATTTTTTTGGTCTTAATTATGGCTAGAGGACACACATAAATCATACATTACTCAAATGCTGTAATGATATAAAAACCCTCAGCATGCTTTAAATACGAGAGTTACTGAACCTGCTCCTACACTGAGATGTCTCAAAAAAAGCTTCTTCCCTGCAGGTACTATGGTAAGAGACAGAGGGGAATGCAGCCAAATCCAAGCTATGATTGTATACAACATAAACTGCAAGCACAATGGTAAGATTTTTTTTGTTGCTGCTTATTTTAACCATTTAAAAGGTCCAGAAACTGTCCTGTGAGTAAGTGCTTTTTCCCATTAATAACTTTCAGGATATGGCTGTTATTTACAATTTACTGCACATTAAAGTAGTGTATTAACAATTTAAAACTAAGAAACACTTTTTAAACTTTAAAATGTATATAGGAAAAACACTGTAGTAGCAGATTGAATAGTAATAAACATTTAAATTACCATTTGTTTGGGTCTTTGTCTCAATGTCCAAAAACAGGCCAAAAAATGGAAACTATGTACAGCTGTTTTTCCAAATCTCTCCTCTCTTGTGACAAAGACGCTGATTCTCTGGCTTCCTGCAACAGCACGAGTGAAATTACCATAATAACCACGGTGGCTTTGACTTGCAACTTCTCAGCGTTGTGCTGAGTGCGCTTGTGCAAACGTGTCACTTGCAATACGCTTGGTGATAAAGGGTTAAACAGGTGATTTGATACCTGAGTATTTATGTTTATATTCTGTACAAACACTGATGTCCACCTGCTTTGGTCTCTGCTTCACAAATATACACATCTTTATCACTTTACACGCACTTTAAGGATAAAAGCTTAGGAGTTACAAGAAGCAGGGGTCTCATGGAGAGAGGCAGGTACGAGGAAGAGAGGGAGATGTGGATGGATCGTTAGATGGACAGGTACATGAGGCAGAGATGTGGGTTACTGGCACATCCTCATGATGGTAGTGGGTGGAGGTTGAGGTTGTGCGCACGGTGCCTGATAACAGTTCCCCGTCTGTGGCAGTGACTGGTCAGACTGATGCTATACTGGTTCATAGAGTTCAAGTGATAGTTTGGATTTTTTTGGACACGTAAGACACATATGCCTCCTGTATTAAGCACGTATTAACACCTCACTCTACATAACCTTATTCTACCTCTGAATTAAGATTTTTCCTACATGTGGTGTTAATACGTGCTTAATATTTACTAATAAAGAGCTAGTATGCTGCTCATATGCATGTTAGTAAGCACCTAGTTAATGGTGAATATGTGCTCCCTAATCTAAAGTGTTATCTATTATTCTATTTCCTGTATACATAATAAATCTATTTGAATAAACAAACTGTTATGTACAAATCTGTTAAGATGTATACATCGGAAATATACATTAATTGTGTTTATATACAAATTTATCAAATTTTTTAAATTATTTTCTATATTTGGTGTAGGAAACAATTAAATTACTCTTCTATGCCTCTCAATTCAAATAATTCAGGTTTTATCTGAAACAAAATCATATTATTATTATTATGTTGTGATCTATGTTCAATAGTGAAGCAATTATTTCACTTCACTGGCTGAGTCTTAATTTGGTGAACCATTGTCTACAGCTGCTGATTTGATATAATAATAATAATAAAAATCCAAACTATCTCTGAAAGGCTGCAGACTTCAGGTGTCGCCTGCTGCAGTGGGAGCTGCGGAGGTGACTTTCCCTGAAGGCAGCGTTTCACAGCCTCATGCAGTACTCTGCCCTGACCACCAGAGGGGACCATTATCAAGTAAATAACCCCATACAAAAAAAGGAACGTTACAAAACTAACAAGGACAGCAGTAGAACACAGTCACTCTTTCTTTTCTTACACATTTTGAATGCGTCCATCTCTCAATAGGCAGCCCCACGATTCTTTTTTACTCATGTCAAAAAACACAATTGTTTCTAAATCACTTCTGACTCGTGACATCTGACAGGATGTGACCCAGGTTTTATATTTCAACAGTGTTGCTCTCCTGCACTCAGACAAAAATACACCACGCTAATGTAATAGCTAATCCACATATGTCTGACTCGAATACTGGCCTGCGTGTTTTCTGCTGAGTCAGTCGACCGGGCTGAGTGCCGAGCTGCGAGTTTGCCAAGGATAAATAATGACAGTTTGATGTACAGCTCCTGAGTGGCAGTAATCAGCCCTGTGGGTGTACAACTAAAGCGCACCGAACAACAACGTTACCGTGTGCTGTGTTTGTGTGCGCACGCCATGGTATGTGGCAGGGGACATGCACGTGGAGATGCTGTGTGCAGGGTGCCGAGCTGGGGCTGAGCTGAGCGGAGCGGGTCTTAGCGGAGGTCTTATGCTGTAGGGGGAGTGCCAGGATGCCGGTGGGGAGAGGGAGGAAGGCTGTGAGGATGTGGAGGCCGTGGAGGGTTGTGGGTTTAGGCGTGGTTCGAGGGATGAGTGGCAAAGGGACTCCACTTACCAGAGATCTGGGGCTGGACGCCGGGCTGGTCGTTAGAGCTGAGCAGCTGAGCCTGGATGGTCTCGACCACACGCTTGAAACGTCGGCTGGGACCTGATGAGCAAGAAGCAGGGTTTCAAATTTGTACAGAGTCGAACCGCAAGGTGCTCAGAACCTGTAAAATAATTTTGTTTATATTCAAAGAGTAAAAAGACCCCTGTGTTTACTCATGCTATGCCCTCAACAGCCAATTTATTAGGTAGATGGGACATCGGACAAAGTGACAGGAGTGAGTTTAGTCTTCTTCTGCTGCTGAAGGTTCATCAAGTTGTGCATTCAGATTCAGTCTTTTGCATACCTTGGTTCTAACAGGCGGTTATATGAGTTACTGTTTCTATTATTTTGTATCAATCTGACATCAGCAAGGCATGTCTGTCTCTTTTCAGACCATTCCCTGTAAACTCAGGAGATGGTTATGCATGGAAATCCGAGTAGATCAGCAGTTTCTGAAATACTCAGACCATGCCATGTTCAAAGTCATTGAAATCACCTTTTTATCTTCATTTAGGTCATCATGACCATTTCTACATGCCTAAATATATTTATTTGTTCTTTATAAAGTGCTACAATACTTCATTATGAAATGGGTAAACAGAAACGTCTTTACATTTAATCCTACGAGTGCAGTGCCTGTAGGAAGTATGTATTCCTATAGTGGGAGCTAAAGAATATTTTTCAGTTATGGTCATGCATGATAAGGAACGTAAAAGCTAACATAATACAAACACAGTGCAACCTCAACGCAAATGTGCCAAATGTTTTTTTGAAGGAAGTCAGCTCACTGTCAAAGTGCATCAGGGCAAATAGATCATTTCCTGAATTTCAAAAATTCATTAATATTATTCCCTAAGAGGTTTGCAAATATTGTCAAAGCATCCTTGTTCAGGGCGATGCTGACTATTATGATGGTAAATTTCAAGTCATTCCGAGATACTTTTTGTTTTTGAGACTAAAGTCAGCTCAATGTCAAAGTGCATCAGGGCAAATGGATCATTTCCTGAATTTCAAAAATTGAAAATCAAGGATGCACACCATCGGGCCATGCTCAACCCATATCCAAAGTCTGAGGGCAATCTGACTTAACGGTCAGCGAGATATGCCTGTCACAGACAGACAGAAACACAGACGCAACTTGCTTTATAGATATATGTATAAAACAGAGAAGAGAAGCAGTGAAGCTTGTTGCAACTGTACTATGTATACTGTTTTGTGTTAACCTGAGAGCAGGGTGAAAGTAACAGAGTAGATGCCGATCTCCTTGGTGGCACCAGAGCTCTCAGTGTAGGTGATGTCCACCTGAAACTTTACAGGTTTCTGGAAAACGGTCGGACCAGCTGTGGACTTGTACTCGGCACGGAAACTGGTCTGGGAGATGACACTGTGGCTCAGACTGGGGATCTGAGAGAGATGGGAGATAAGCAGACCGGTAAACAAACTCTTGAGTTATCAACACAAACAGCTTTTGCATCAGATTTCAGTGCAGAGGAAACAAAATGTGACACATTTTCCTTTTCTGCATTAAGACTTATTTACAATCAGACCTGTGCTGTACATGTAGTTGACAAGAAATCAAGGCTGCCTGTCAAACAGACAATTTTTGAGAAAGAACTCACAGAGAGGAAGGCGTGGACAATGTCAGCCTTTATGGAGCTGAGAGGTTTGTCTCTGATCACGATGAAGATCTGCTCCTCTTTTTCCAGATTGATGAAGTTGCCAAACCACGACTTCTTAGCCAACCTGCGAGGAGACGAATGAGACATGAAGCTGGACGCGCAAAATCCACTCGGAGCAGACAATGATGTAAATCTGAGTGGAAGTGTAACAGATACTAACATTTCCTTCCGGTTGTGACCCTGAGTGTACGTGAGGTTATTCGTCTTATAAATGAGCCCAAAGTGAGACTTTAGATGTGAATCAATATATTAACAAAACTGCGTCTACTTTATCTACAACAGCAGAAATAAATACTCCAATAATGAACCAGGAATCATGCAGTGGTTTTTGGAGTACCATTTTCTGCAGAGGCTATTAATACAAATGTAATGCTCTTACAAATGCCCCGTAGCAAAAAGCAAATTAGTTATTAAACATATTAAAAATACACATAGCTAAATTCACAACCCACTACAGCTTTCAAGTTAAAACTTTAAATGTGTAAATGAGCAACATTAAAATCATGACATTTTGAATGCGACTCTGGTGAATCATGCTACTCACTCTGGAGAAGAGTCTGGGGTGAGACTGGACATGTCCTCCTGGGTGGGAACTGTGCACAGGTCAGAGGTCACAGAGTTACACAGTTGCTGTTGTGTTATTTATCTCCTACATAATGCACATCCCTGTTGTCCTTTACATGCATTTTGTAGAAACCGTGATCAATAGTTGTCTGTTCTGTTTCAGAAGTATTCAGCCTTAGTGTGGCTTGCTTCACTTTGTCTAGAAACATTTCATGGCACCATCAACAAAGTGTAGCTTTAAAAATACAGAAAAACAACCTGAAGTGACCTGGGACTCTTGTGATAATGCAAATAATGCAGCATCGTCACAGCAATTAGAAAATCAGGGACAATTTATCTTCTTTCCCCTAAGCTATAAGAATACATTAACTGCATTTATGAGCCGCATTAGCACACCCTGTGCTAAATTGATTATCATACAGATAAGTCTCACCTAATTACCCTCCACCCCCTCACCCTACCTTGCATTTTCCTGCGGTGAAACCGAGGTGAGCCCAGGAAGCTGTTCTTGATGGAGTTGAGACGTGTCCTCCAGGGCATGCCTCCGATGGAAGGGCTCGGCGGGGGTGTCGGGCTGGGTGTGCCGGCCGGGCTGTCCTTGGGCGTGTGCACCGGGGTGCCTTTGGGGGTGGGGAGAGGGCTCCCTCTTGGGGAGGGGTGAGGGGTCACCTGCGTGATTGGGACAGATTTGCCGTTGTGGTCAGGGTGGAGGTGGTGGCGGCGGAGGGGGGACATTGGTGGCACAGGGGACAGGGGGATAGAGAGTTTTGGGGGCACGGTCAGGGGAGGGTGGCGTCTCACCCGTGGGCTGTTGGGGATACAGGGAGCCAGAGGCTGGCAGGGCGTGGAGGGCTCAGATTTGGGGGTTGTGGGGATCTGGGCGGAGTTGGGGAGTGGGTTGGACCTGGTGGTCTGCAAGGGCTTCTCCAATACTTTGGGCTTGGCAGGAAGAGTCTGTGTGCGTGGGTGCATGAGGGGAGACCCCATCTTAGGGTGGTATGAATTGGGTATACGTGGCCCCACCCCGTTGAGGCGGACTTCGGAGGAGTGGGTGGGGCTACAGTTAGGGGACTGACACAAGTCTGGGGACTGTGGGGGGATGAAAAATCGGCGAGTGGGCTGCGATTGGTCATGCACCCATTAGGAAGGATGGCAGAGTAAGCCAAATACACAGTCAGTGGAACACCATCACCCAATAAAGGGTCATTCCCACAAAAAACAAACCAGGAAAAATTAAAAAAGGAGCGTGGCAGATGGGTTGAGAGGTGGAGCAGGCAGGAAGTGGTGAGAGTGCAAGAAAGACAGAAAAAAAACAGTACATGCAATTAGCAGAGTGATTAGCCAGTCAGGAGGCAGCATTGATGATGCATTACGAGTAGGGATGCACCGAGACTAAAACTCACTGTCTGATTGTTTGATGGGTTTTTATTGCACTTTTGCAAAAAAGTAAAAAATAATACACTGATGTGTTTTCTTTGCTTCTGTCTTTGTTTCTGTTAGTTTTATGAAAAGTCAAAAAAAGGAAGTATGTGATGTTTTTGTTACACCCTTCTTTAATTCAAGATCTATCTTTCTCTCATGTTTCATGAACCACCTTTAATGACAACTGACATCCTGAATTAAATATAAAAATAAAAGATACAAAGATCATCATACCTTAACATAATTTGGTAAAACTTTAGATTAAGGAACACATATGCACCATTAACTAGGTGTTTACTAACATATATAAGTAGCATACTAGCCCTTTATTAGTAATCATTAAGCAAATGCTAACACCGTATTCTACATAACCTTATTCTACCTCTATTATGAGATGAATTAAGATTTTTCCTGCATAAGGTGTTAATACGTGCTTGATATTTAATAATATAGGGCTTGTATGCTACTAGTGAATATGTGTTCCCTAATCTAAAGTGTTCCCATATTTTATTTCACTTACATTACATTCTATGAATTTGACACAATGCCCATGTGTTACTGTCCAGCACATCGATGCATCCCTATTTAACCAGTGAGTGAAACAGCTAAAAAGCTAACAGATTTAGCTTCGCCCTCCAGAGTGCATGCACAGTGCTGGTGCACAATGCTGTATGAATGCGGAATGAATGAGCAGATCACAGTTGAAACAGCAACCTGTCAGTCTGTTCTCACAACAGTGTTGTGGAAATGTAAGCAGCAAACCATTTACAGGAATTCTCTGACAGGCAGAATTGTACAATGTGTGAAAATAAAAGCAGTCGGCGTCCTTTTTTCCGAGCGAAAAAGCGCACAGCCACACGAAAACAGAAGCACTCTGCATGGCGGCTACAGCAGCTGCGGGTTGATTTGCACACCGAACCTCCGTGTTTCGCCTCTGCAGCAGCACTTGCTCACAGAGTGATGGACTGCTTCTTCAGCTAACCTGCCGCTGTGTGTGAATCTGTTCTCTGTGGACATTAAATCACCGGAGCTCATCTAGGGGTTCGGTGTTTGGCCTCCGACGGATCTGGTCCCGCTTCATCTAAAAGCTCGGTGATGTACAGTGCAGCCAGAATTAAAGGCCTACACCTGAGGTCAGACTACAACCTTGATGAAAAAAACAGCAGCTGACAGTTCAACTATATCTTCATCATTTAACATCAGTGAAAACAGGAGTCACTATAATGACGTCCTTCTTCTGAATGTCATCAAAAATGAAAGGGAAATCTTTATTTCTTATCATTAATATATAACAAACCTGTGTTATTGCTGATTTACAGTGCGTCTGTCTTTAATTTCTACTTCTCTTTACCGACCATGGCTTGATCATTCAGAGGCTCAACTGTGCCTCACATCAGCTCTGGATGAAGTCCACGGTGGTGTGTATGAGCTGCTGATGATTGGCTGAAGTGAAGGTGTATTTGATGTGTGAGCGTGACAACATACCAGCACAGCCAGCCAGTGGAGTGTACTGTGGGAAACCGATCAGTGCGTGGGAGGAACGGACACTTACCCTGGGACTGCTGAGAGGACTGGTGGACAGACCTGAGGATGCTCCGCTGATCGACCGCGATCTACACACACACAGACACACACACACACACACACACACACACACACACACACAGATCAATATCCAGAAGCCGAACCATTCACTGGATCACATCAACCACACTGCTGAGGTCGACGGCACATGCCACGTGTACACAGAAACACTGAAAAAGGATCCTGAGTGTGTTGGTTTTATTCCTGCCTCCTTAACACCGTGTTACTGATTCACTCTTCACTCACTCATTATATTTCACTCCACATGAGGGAAGCTGGAGCCAATCCCAGCTGACATAGAGCTAAAGATGAGGTACACCCTGGACAGGTCGCCCGTCCATGGTAGGGCAACCATATAGAGAACAAACATTCCCTCTCACATTCACACCTATTGGCAATTTAGATGCCCAATTAACCTCTGTTTTTGGACTGCGGGAAGAAGATTTAATACTCAGAGAACAAGACCCAGGTCGAACGGGGATTTGTACCAGTGATCTTCTTGCTGTGAGGCAGCAGTGCGAGCCACTAAGCAGCCGTGTGGCCCTGACACTCAATGGTGGAGCACAGGCATGATGATACCAGCTAATCGACATTTGCCTCATATTTCATCAGATATTTGGGCAACACTTTACAATAAGGGTCCCTTAATTAACATTAGTTTGTACATTATTAAGCATTAACTAACTGTTTAATAATATTCGTTAATAGATTAGTAAGCTGTTAATAATGTCTCTAGTAATCTTTTACTAATGGTGATTATTTGGAGTGAATAAACTTTAAGAAACAGCCAACTACTGCCTCTATGAATCAATGGTATACATGTTAACTGGATGAGCATTAATAAACAATTAATTTAGGTCTTAACTAATCATTAACTAATGATTTGCTGTGTATGCCATCAGGTAGCCCTTACTTAACCTTATGTAAGGTATTACTTAACATTAGTAACCTGACTTAACCCTTAATAAGTGCCTCATAAGCATTAATTAACCATAGTTAACCATTACTGAATGCTTTTGTGACCATTATTGTAAAGTGTAAACATCCCTTAGGAAACGCATAACAGTGGTAAATAAGCATGACTTAACCACTATAAAATGACTAACCTATGACTTTTTTGTGAAATTTTGGACGACATACTAAATATGACTTTTTTAACGTAATGCTAAAGTATGACTTTTTGTCAAATTTTGGACGAAATTTGAAGTTTTTTCTAATTTTATTACTTTTTTTTTGTCAAATTTTGGACCAAACCTTTTTTCAAAAAAAAATTGAAGATCAGTGCCTTATCCATGACACCACTGAAGATAATGACCAATTTGATGCGTTTTATTTGATTCTGACATAAAGGATGACATTTAAAAAGTTATTGGTCCAAAAATTGCCAAAAATGTCATACTATGCTATGTCGTCCAAAATTTGACAAAAACTTCATACCTTACTATGTCGTTTGACAATTTTTTTTGAAAAAAATGTTTGGTCCGAATTGTGACAAAAACATCATACTAGCAGAGTATAGTATGACGTTTTCGACATATTTTGGATTTTTTTTTTCTTTAATTGTCGAATTTTGGATGACATAGTATAGTATGACGTTTTCAACATATTTTGGATTTTCCTTTTTTTTTTTTTTTAAATTGTTGAATTTTGGACGACATAGTATAGTATGACATTTTTGTCAAATTTTGGACGACATAGTATAGTATGATGTTTTTGACATATTTTGGAAAAAACTTTTTTTTTCAAAAAAAAATTCTAATTTTGGACGACATAGTATAGTTTGACGTTTTTGTCAAATTTTGGACGAAGTAGTATAGTATGACCTTTTTATCCAATTTTGGACCATAACATTTTTTTCAAAATATTTGTCTAATTTTGGAAGACATAGTATAGTATTACATTTTTGTCCAATTTTGGACAAAAAATGTTTTTTATAAAAAATTGTCCAACCACATAGTATCGTATGACATTTTAGTCAACGACATAGTACAGTATGACGTTTTCGTCACATTGTGGATGATTTTTTTTTTTCCATTTTGGATGACAGTATAGTATGACGTTTTTTTTCAAATTTTTGACAAAAGTTAAATGGTCAGATATTGGACGAAATAGTGTAGTATGACATTTTGGTTGACAACATAGTATAGTATGACGTTTTGGTCACATTTTGAACTCAAACATTTTTTTTCAAAAAAATTACCCAATTTTGGACGACATACTATAGAATGACGTTTTTTTCAAATTTTGGACCAAATTTTTTTTTTCAAAAAAATGGGTTGATTTTGGACGAAATAGTGTAGTATGACATTTTGGTTGATGACGTAGTAAATGACATTTTTGTCACGTTTTGGACAAAAACATTTTTCCAAAAAATTGTCCGATTTTGGAAGACATACTATAGTATGACGTGTTTGTCAAATTTTGGACCAAATTTTTTTTCAAAAAAAATGGCAGATTTTGGACGACACAGTATAGTATGGCGTTTTGGTCGAAGACATAGTATAGTATGACGTTTTAGTCACATTTTTGACAAAAAAATGTTTTCAATAAAAAATGGTCAAACTATATTTTAGTCAAATGTTGGACAACATGTAGTATGATTGGATTGTCCAAGATGGGACTTGAACCCACAATCTCTAAAACTGAAAGCCAGCATCTTATCCATTACGCCACTGAAGATAATGACTGTTTTTGTCAAATTTTGGACAACACATTAAAGTAGTGTTTTTTTTAAAATCATATTTTGAATGACAAACTTAAGCGTGAGTGGACTGTCCAAGACAGGACTTGAACCCAGAAACCCTGAAGTGGGAAGCCAATACCTTACCCACTACGCCACTGAGGAACATACCTCCTTGTTCGCTTTCTGACATTAAGGACGACAAAAACCTCTGTCGTTTTGTCAAAAAAAGATTTTTAAAATTTTCTTTTTCAAATTTTGGACCAAATAGTATAGTATGACATTTTTGTCAAATTTTGGACCACATTTTTTTTTTCAAAAAAATGGTCAGATTTTGTACGACATAGTATAGTATGACATTTTGGTCGACGACATAGTATACAGTATGACGTTTTGGTCACATTTTGGACTAAAACACACATTATTATTTTTTTTGAATGGTCAGATTTTGGATGAAATAGTGTAGTATGACATTTTGTCGACGACGTAGTATAGTATGACGTTTTGGTCATGTTTTGGACTAAAAAAAATGTTTTCAAAAAAATGGTCAGATTTTGGACGACAGTATAGTATGACGATTTTTCAAATTTTGGACCAATTTTTTTTTTCAAAAAATTGTCAGATTTTGGACGACATAGTATAGTATGACATTTTGGTCAACCACATAGTATATATGACGTTTTGGTCACGTTTCAGACAAAAACATTTTTTTTTCAAAACAATTACCAATTTTGGACGACATACTATAGAATGACGTTTTAGTCAAATTTTGGACCACATTTTATTTCAAAAAAAGTGTCCGATTTTGGATGAAATAGTGTAGTATGACATTTTAGTCGACCACATTGTATAGTATGACGTTTTGGTCACGTTTTGGACTAAAACAATTGTTTTAAAAAAAAAAGTCAGATTAATTAATGAAAAGTGTTACCAATATTTGTTTTATGGTGATGCCAAAAAAGATTCATCCTCTGATTGTCCAAACTACAATGCAAGAAACACAACGCACACAGAGGAATATGCTGCTAAGACTGCTCCAGGCCTGGTTTTCGCACTTTGTCTTTGCAGATTGTGGACTGTGACGTTTTGAATCTTGTGTGTGGCTGCGAGAGGCGTGTTACAAAAATCTGCTCACTTGGCCTGTCTACTTTCCCTAACGCTCAGACATAAGGAGTATTCTGGGTTGAAACTCTATAAATAGATCAGCTGTGTCAGCAGCATTGTGAAATGCATGGACACAGACTCAGCCACTTAATACAAGCAACCAAACATCCACTGCAAAAGTCATCAGCACTTTTTTCTTTTCTGACAAAATAATTGAGAACTGCAGTATAAGATTTTTTTTAACGAAAAAAACGACTGTTAAATAAAGAATAATTGGTCATACACTTTGACCTGAAGAACAACATGAGATTGCACAACCATCAGCAATGGTCCTATGTTCTTTGTAAGTGTTAAAGACAAATCAGAGCCCACTTTATTGATGAAGACATGAAGAAGTAATGCTGAATTAATCATGATTTTGAGACTTGGGATTCAGCAGATCGGCTACAGATTTGCCCATTAAGTCATCGTGAACATCATTAATAACTCATAAGTCGTGAGGATTCCAATAGCTCAGTTAATGCATTAAATAAATGAAGTCAATTAATGTCATGTGACATCATGAAGTCAGGCAAGAAATATATGAAGACTGATAGCTCATCAGGTAATTCATGATTTTATCATGCATGAAGTCATATGTCATGTAGCCTTACTGTAAGATTTTACCATATTTTATTTGGTATGAGTTAAGATACAAAAGATTATCAGGTGTAGGTACTCGTGATACAAGTGCGAAGTAGAACCACATAAGGTTCCTCGGCTTGTCCTCATAGGAGAACCATTTTTTCTCCAGGTAAAACCTTTTTATAAAGGTTCCACCTGGAACCCTTTTGGAGGGTTCCACCAAGAACCCTTTTAAAACCCTTTATTCAGAGAAAGGGGTTTCTCAGCCCTTATAGAAGAACCCTTCTGGAAAACCCTTATTTCTGAGAGTGTAATGGAAAATGGGCGTGTTAATGATAGAGAATAACAGAGATAAACTGTTTTGGTTCTTACAAAACATCATTTTTGATGGCAAGGAGACTAACCACCGTCACTCGCTTCAGAAACATTAACATGCAACTTGTTAAATGTGACACCCTTCCTGTCCATAATCAGAATGCTGGTGCTGGCTCATCTCTTAAATCTATAAATGACTTCTTGGCTCATCAGTAGTGATGCGTTTTGGAGAGGGAGCGTCACTTTACGGATCCCCCCCAATTAGATGATGAGGGGAATAAAGGGCTTATTGGGTGGTAGGGGGGAGCCTTTTTTTTCATCTCCTGTTTGTGCTCCATCTGCGTTCCTGCCAATTAATTTATGCTAATCTCAATCCAGACTGCACACCCAGCAACAAACTGTGCAAGGTCAGCCACACAGGGAGACTGGAGACGGCAGAGAAGGTGAAAGTTACCCCCTCCTCCCCATGCTTTACAGAAAAAAACACAAGACTGGCAAAAGTACAAACACATATTAAAACACACAAATACACACACACACACACACAGTGTGAATGAAGATGGGATACAGGGGAGGAACAAGAGAAGGAAGGAGACTAATTTATCTCAAAATATCAGAAACAGAAGTCTTACATTGTGCTGATTTTCACAGGTTTTCACATCGGTATGAACCACAGTCAGAATCAGAATCAGATATTTCTGGAGAATATAAATCTGACCAGAATCAGATGTACACAATTAAGTCACGGAGTTACTGTGATTATGTGAGAGTGCGCTTCCCTCTCTGGTGTTTCTCAACTAAAAGGTAAAGTCAGGCCTCCCAATAGATCTGGTTTCCAGCCTGAACCTCACTATTCTGCCACAGAAGTCACGTTTCTCTGTGTATGAAACTGATATTTGTGGACACGCAATATGAGAGCTCAATACTCTCTGAAACAGAGACGTATTTCAAACAAGATATTCATTAAAAAAGACCTTTAAACACCATTTGTAAACATATCTGGGTCAGATCATATAGGAGACACCTATGTAAAATTAGAGTCTTGCTTTATTTGTCCTTAAAAGACCTCTACCTCTAATGAACGGGGACTTTTTAGGAAATAACATGCTACAGCAAAACTAAACAAAAAGTAATGGATAAAAACAGCAAAGGAACAAAATGGAAATGAGTCTACGAACAAACTGAGAAATAAGGTGAACGGAGCAAACCAATACCTTTCTTCCTTGCTGCAGTTAGCGTTTGTGATATCCAAGCTTTTACTGAAAACAGATTTGCTAAAAAGGGGCAGACAGAAAATCAAGAGACAGAAACGGAGTCACATAAGGGGAATCCTAATACACAGCATGCAGCAGTCACTAATGAACTAAAGAAAACAACAAAAAAACGCTTACAACAAAATCGAGCAGCACTGTAAAACGAAACCAATCACCATGAAACAAAGAGGAACGTGAGGCTGTACACATGCAAGGATATAGAAGTCTGAAGACAAACAGCACAGTCATGGGTCATGCTTGAGTCAGTGGGACATTTTAAGAGTCCATCACTGTGGAATAATTCATCAACGGAAAGGAGTTCGCACGGTCAGATTCATCATCTCTGATTGATCACTTATCAGTAAAGAGACAAAAGACAAGACGAGAGAGCAATGTCACGCAACTCCAGCAGAGTCAAAGATGCATTTTTTTTCACTCTCAGTTAAATGCATGCTGGTAGAAAAGGTGCAGTGTCTGTTTCAATTATTTCAAGAAGACAGTAAGAGGACGAGTTGGAGCTTGAACACATAATCAAAACGCTTCATTCTTCAGATTTGACTTTCCATTGGCTGCCGGACCTTTTCTTGACTTCTACTGCCACACAATGCAAGCAAAGAAAGCACAATGCCGTTCAACATCACATCCATCCATCATCTACCGCTTTATCCTCCACCAGAGAGGGTCACGGGGGGTGCTGTGCCTATCTCAGCTGACATAGGGCGATAGGCGGGGTACACCCTGGACAGTTCACCAGTCCATCGCAGGGCCAAGCACAGACACAAACAACCATTCACTCACACTCTCACACCTACGGTCAATTTAGAGTGTCTTTAACTAATCCCCAAATCTGCATGTTTTTGGACTGTAAGCCGGAGAACCTGGAGAAAAACCTCCATGCAGAAAGACATCCAACTGGGGCTTGAACCCGGGTCTTCTTGCTGCAAAGGCAAGATTGCTAACCACGACACCAACCGTGTGGCCCTATGTTTTATTCGGTTTAGTCCTATTTTTTTTTATTCCATTTGTGCAGTATTGCCACACATCATTACTCTTCATAGAGAACAATGTGCTTCACTTGGTTGTGGTGCTACTTTAATCCCAGTGTTTTGACTGCAAATACATTGTTTGTTTTTTTTTATCTATTGTAAATGTATTTGTCCTGAACTAGAAAAACTGCAGCTGCACACAAACCCTGTGAATTTCAGTAAAAATGTCCAATAACAAAATAAGCGTTTTTGTGTCAGGTTCAGCTCTTGAGTTTGTATCTTTACAAGAACTTCAAATGCACTTTTGTGGGCCAAAGAGAGTCCGTGTACAAACCTCTGCAGTTCATTTATGCACCAAACACATCTCAGATTCAGAGCCTCTTACGCTGGGATGCTTTATGACCTCTTTGACCGCATGCTCCATGCACACTTTACACACATAACACACAAACCTCATCACGTCATGCATTTCATCAACCGATTTGATTTTACGGCAGAGCTTAGAGTGTGGCGTGAGACTTTTCATCTGGTGTCTTATTTTGTCAGGTTTTCGCTGTACAACCAGGGCCAACACGTTGAGGAAGGCGCGTCATGTATTTAACTGCAGCTCAGTAAGGACAGTAAGGATTTACAGCTCAGGCCAAATTGAAGTGTGGATAACTGAAGGAAGGTTGTAGTGAGGGCAAACAGACGGCACAGGTGACATAAATCTGAAGAGAAAGGACCGAGCCAACTTAAATGAAGTGCTGCTGAGCTGTAGCTCCTTTCTCCACTGCATTTAAATACATTGTTCATGATAACTGACAACAAAAGGAACCAAATACACCTTGAACAAAAGACTCACCTAAGTGTATCAGACATGTTTTGTCCATGCCGGAGAACACGCATGCAGATTCTCATCGCTTACCTCTGTCCGTGGGTTGCCATGTCGATGGCCCGCCGTACCGGTACAGGAGACCCTCCCTCTGTGACGCTCAGCACCTCCATGGACTTCCTCTCTGGTCTCCGTTTGCCATGACGACTCAGCATGGGGGAGTCCACGCGCTTCCTGGGAGGGTCTGCTGAGCAAGTTCAGGGGAAGGTCAGGAATCAAAAGTCAAGGAATAATCAAACATTTGACCTTATTTTATATACGATAAGTTGAGGAACTGTCACAATCACCCAACCCTGAAATAAATAACATACTGAAAAACACAATTAATCAGTGGAAAGTCAAGAACTCTGTGAGCTGAGTGGCTTAGCTCAGTGTATTTGGTGGAAATTCTCCACAATCCCAGGCTCCCTGAGGTACTCACTGTGTGCTCTCTGTAATCTATTAAAACTTGTGTGCAGTGTTTGAAAAGTGCAGGATAGGGGAAAAAATATATAATATTAATATAGAACTGGCATTATGTTTGCTGGAGAGGTGAGAACCCCCTGATATTTGTTTCCTAGCTCATTTCTGCGCTCACTTGTTCGCCCGGCGGTGATGTCAGGTTGTCTTCACTTCACCCTGAGGCCAAACACTTTAACAACACTTCAGCAACATGAACACTTCAACTGTCAGAGGTCAGAGGGCGATAGATTTTCAGCTGTGGTTAAGTTGCTCTTGAAGAATGTATCAGGTCTGCTAACTCAGCTGTGAGTTCCTCTGTGTGAAGTCCTTGTCTTATTTCTTCTTGGAGAAAAACCCTCAAAAAAGCAAATATTGCTAATATTAGTGACTCATTCGCTTTTGACACAAAGGTCTCGCAGGCTGTTCTTCTTCTTTGGTCTTTTTATAGCATTTGTCATCTGTAATGTTGCATTATTACCCTCTTCTTCTTTGTTTGTCCAGACTTGAACAATCATATCTGGGATTTTGCCTTTGCTAGATGTAAAAGAAAACTGAAACAGACTCTCATGCTCCCCCACAGTACTGGGAGTTTTCAACCATGTGGGAAAAACACAACACAATGGTGTAAATTCACCAGATTATGCTCTCATCATGTCTACTAACTTTCAATCATAACACTGTGGGAACGATTAGGTTTTTATTCTTGTTGCCAAACTAAGCACTGGAATCAGTCTTTGTAGTGAGGTGCACTCTAAGAGGAACCCTTCCAACCTCGATGCTAAATATAATACAGATTAAACAAGAAGAAAAAATGTATCCTCATATATTTTCTGGTGAAAGAAACAAAAGTTATACTGTTCATTTTAGAGGCTACAAATACAGCATGGGCTAAGGCTGGCTTTACACGACAACGCTCCTGGGTGAAACCGACAAAATATTTTATCAGATGTGACTTTTGTTTAGATGGCGACGGCGTTTTTGGGGCTTAAAAACTTTTCAAAAAATTAACCCACACCCCAGAGCGGAAAATATAAAACGCTCCACCGTCGCGTTCCCGTCTAAACGTCTCCTCCGAGCTGCTCACGCTGGCTATCCTCCCGCACGCGTTGACGTCAGATCCATGTGCAGTACAGCCAAACAACAACAAACATGTCGGATTATATCCATCAGTTGGACATTCAAAAGTGGGAACGCAACGCCACTTTTGCGGATTGTGTTCAGATCGTTGTCGTGTAAAGCTAGCCTAAGTGTATTTTCTGGAGTTCAGCTGGACCTGGACCTTCGTTCATTCAGTTTCAACCCCTTTATCCCACTCTGATGGTCGATATAGAGGGTCCAATTTACCTAATCCCCAAATCTGCATGTTTTTGTACTGTGGGAGGAAAAAACGGAGAGCCTGGAGAAAACTCACACATGCACATACCAACCAACCTGGTTAAGGACCTGTAAGGCAAGAGTGCTAACCACGACAACAACCGCGTCGCCCTGGACTTGGACCTACCGATCTCGCTTCGTGGAGGCAGGTTCTGGTCCTCGTGGCTGGGATATCTCTCCTTACGATCCAGCAGAAGGAAGTAGATCATCTTTTCCTGGTTGTCCCTGAGGAAATAAGACAGCCGGAGAGTTCACAATCACCTGAGTGCTCATTGGTTAAGAGCGGGACAATACGATGCTCCATCATCACAAGACATTTTAAATGGAAGAATTCATCAAACTGACAATCTCTCTACCCCCACGTCTGCTCCTTCATTTCCCGTCCCTCTGGCTTTATTCTGTTTCCTCTGGTGGTTTTATCACTTCTTTACTCCCTCACCTTCCCTCCCTCCCTCATGCTCCTCCTCCTCACTCACTCCTCTGTCAGCAGGTCTTTGGTCAGTTTTTCCTTGTCTCTGAAGCAGCCCAGAGAGTGCATGCTCTCCAGGACATCAGGGTCAATCTCCTCGACTGAAGCCAGCATCCTGATGGCCACCTTCCTCGGGACTGGCTGCTCAGGTTCGGGCTCATTTTTTCCAGCTCTGCAACACAACACAGACAAATGACTGACGAGGAATTTTACGAGATGGTTACTTCACAGAAGTGTTTGAAGGGCTGTGAGGTGCAGAGAAATTGTGAATTTCCATTGCTGGTAAACAATTTTCTTGAAACATGCACATTTTTGGAGCATAATCTGATTTGTGGTGGATACGGGGTTAATACAAAAAAAAGTGCAATATGCAACTTTTACAAGATGTCAGGAACCTACTATAACTTTTATAATTGGTAAATATATCGTAGAACACCCTTGCATTGAGCAGAGAGTGAGACTGTGTTGCCGTGAAGTGAAGTGAAGTATGCTTTGCATTTGAGTACTTGTACACACTTACACTAGTTGACTCCACATATAAATAAGCTGCATATAAATGCAGTTGTTAATGAGCACATTTGAACCAGTATAATCATCTGACTGCTCATGTTTATTGCTATTACTTGAGTCGGCTCAATGACATGAATAATGACAGAAGCGATGGAAATCAATCACAAAGTACATGACTTGAAGTGCAGTAAACTGGATGTAGCAAATATTGTTAGTCGGCAGCACTGAGTGACGCGCGACATTTCGGTAAAAGGCCTGACATCAATTTGGGTCGAATACTGAGTTAAAGTTTTATGTTATTAACGGAATTCAGCTTTTTCCTGTAGCCAGAAATAGTAAATGCACTGGAGTTGATGAACTGTCCTAATGATTGATCCGTCTTCTCTCTCTCTCAGGACTCATGGACCTACTTCTTCTCTGAGAGCATTCCATTTCCATTTGAGATTTCAACAACTGGCTTCACTCTGCATGCTTTTATTTTTCATGCTTTTATCAGCTCACTTAAGGTGTGTATATTCACACAGACAGCAGCAAGTGTGGCTGGGAAAGTGGGCGGATATACTTACAGGTACCACGTGTGCTTCTGGATCTGCTCTAACTGTGAAGGGAAATGAGAGGAAGAATCGATGTTACTTACATGTGTAATATTGTACCATATCTTTTTTTTTTTTATATCTGAAAGATGTTTATCATATACCACATCGATCTTATCTTATCTTACAAAAGCACAAGGCTTTAACGGTAAAAAACAAAACTTCAAAGCTAACTTGAGCGTTTTCTCTGAGTGCTATCGTTTCAGTTTCAAAGACAACAACAACAAAAAAACAGTGGTGGTGTAAACATTACTGCAATGATGTGCATTATTAATCAGGAGGTCTGGTTTTAAGGCTTGTTAGCAGTTGTATTACCAAATATATAACCTGTGACAACACAGACGTCAAAGCACATTATCTAATCAGCCCTGTGTTCTTTTTGTTACATTTCTATTCTAGGCCAAAACAAATGCTTGCCCTGAGATGAAACATTTTTATGCAGAGCACAGAAGCTGCAGAACCAAGCTGCTAAATTTATCCCGAGCCAGCCGTAACACAACAGCACCCGACTGTGGAAATGCAAAGTGAACTCGAGTCTCCTGAGGGAAAAACGTCAGCTCTCTCCTGCTCTACAGCCGAAGCCCCAGTGGCGGTGATTTTTTTGGTGGAGTGTGTGCAATAACGCGCTTACCGTGAGCCTCTTAGTGGCGTCCACTTCAATCATGCCACGCAGTAGGTTCTGACAGTCTGGAGGAATGAAGTGAGGCATGTGGAAAACTCCCAGCTTCACCTTCTCCAAAAGATTCCTCAAGTTGTCGTCATCAAACGGCAGAGCGCCCTGGAAAACAGGAGGACACATGACATCAAAATAGTTTTCTCAAAGGTCCCATATTATACCCTATTTCGACAAGTGAACCTAGTTCCCTGGAGTCCTTTGGTCAAAATACATTAAGGATGAAGCACCACAGCAGTTCAATCACCCTGCCAAAACAGCCCTGTTCAGAACACTAAAACAAAACTTAAGGGACAGGAAATGACATCAGCCACAGAGGCTACTGGGAGCTAACAGCAGTTAGCATTTGGAAAAGTGATCATTTGCAGGCTCTAGCAGGCACATTGCCATCATATAACATGTATCCACTGGACAGATTAATCCTCTGAGGCTGGAAGTTTGTGTAGAACTCTGTGCTGCACTGTGGAGCCAAGAGTAGAACTTTTCACGGACTTACGGTTTTCGGATACCGTTGCCCTATTCAGCACTCTCGCGTGTTTTACGGAAGGAAGTGGAGCTCCACGAGACAATTCCAGGAATTTAGCATCTTGTGACGTCCGAAGGAGCGCGGAAAACACGAGTGAGTCATCATTTTCACACTTTGGTGACTGATAGGGCCTCCAGAGTCCCAAATATAAGTATTAAAATGATTAAAAAGTTGATTTTGCATAATATGGGACCTTTAATAGTTTGAAAGGCCTCAGGAATTTTTCTTAAAAACTAGAAAGAAAGGGTAACACTTTAGATTAGGGAACACATATTCACCATTAACTATGTGCTTACTAACATGCATATAAGGAGCATATTAGCCCTTTATTAGTAAATATTAAGCACATATTAACGCATTATTTAGGAAATATCATAATTCATGTCATTATAGAGGTAGAATAAGGTTATGTAGAATAAGGGACTATAAAATAAAAGGGACTGTGGCTGGGAGTCGTGACGAAGCTATTTTGAAACACTGTTAAATCAATGTTTTGATAATGAGGAGCAGTGCATCCACCGTTCCAGAGGGGGGAGCTGTGCTTTTGAGAGCGGATGTGCTGAATAGTATTGGCCAATCACAAGACTCTGTCTTCTGGGGGTCAGAGTTCAGTCTGAAATCTCGCGGCTCAGAAACAGCGTCAGGAAAGAGGATTTCTATCGGCTCGTTTACAGCAACTAGGAGGTTTTTGACCATAAAAACAAGTAAATGTATGTAAGTAGACCTCTATAACTAACATATATGTGCAACAGGACCACTCTATGTCCGCTTTAATATATACTAATAAAGGGCTACTATGCTACTTATATGTTATATGTGTTAGTAAGCACCGAGTTAATGGTGAATATGTGTTCCCTAATCTGAAGTGTTACCCATGTTGATTTCCATGTTTCAAGCTTCATTTCCTACATAATCCTTAATTTTCTTGATAAATACGGTCATATTTCTCAACAATCAAAGCCATTTTCCATCCACGCTTTCTCTTCACTGCCTAGGTTGACAAATCTCTGTCAAAATGTGAGATTTGGAGGACAAACTGTACAGTATGTGAACCTTGCAGAGACAGAGTGGGAGGTTACCCTTCAAGCTTTCATGTCAATGTTTCGGTTTTTTTTGTGATATTTCCGTAGATGATGAATATATGTGTATTTATATTTGCAACCATGCTCCCCCAACTGGAAGGTCAGTGCTTCCCAACTCTCACCACTGCGACATTTAAAAAATGACACAGACATGAAACTGCCCCTTCATTGGCTCATAATGATGCAGCGTTGACTTCCCATTGTCATGCAAATGACCTGTCAGATGCTCACTGAGAGATAATGTAGATTTTTGCCAAAGAGTGACCTACGCAGAGCACTTTACGCAGAAGTATAAATTGGGCTTCAGTCACTATCACAGTGAGAGAATCAGTCAACTGAGGCCCTGGTGATAGAGGTGTCGGCCCCCTGCTCTCCAGCTGTGGAGCGCGCGCTCAATGACACGATGACTGATACAGGTCTTTTCACACTGAGCAGGCTGCAGCCAGAGGATGTTGACAATTAAAATCAAGTGGCAAAATGTGTCTTTATTCAATGACTGGTACCATGCATCGTCCAATCAAGAAAGGAACAGGCATGCATGTGCAACAGCATATCAACACGTATAGAGTAAAACGAGTCACTTGTCACTGTCACATTATAAAGCTGCAGGCATGAAAACAATACGTGTGATCGTGTGACAGATTAACACAAGTCTATATCTCATATCCTCCATAAACCTGTCATTCTAATGTTTCAGAGGGGAATGTTTGAGAATATAAGAGAGAAAATACAAATAAATCTGTTATAATTTATGTACTGCTTTATCTCATGACACATGAAAAAAACACTCACAATAAATCTCCTTACAAATATAGAGCCATGTATAAAAATAAAATTTTTTGAGTATAAAGTTGCAATTATGTCATGATTATTATTTCAGTTATGAAATATATAAATGTGACACCAATCAATTTAGTAAGACATTTAACACAGATGAGGGGCTGATCTGATTATTCCTCATCTAAAATGACACAAAATATGAGGTTTGCTTGCAGAATTATGGAGTTCATTAAGGTAAAATGATGACTTTAATCACGTAAAATGACTTTTTATTTATTTATTAATACTACTCAGGATAATCTATTTACTCTAAGTCAGACTTGTAAAGTTAACCCTCTTAGAAATAAGGGTTCCAAAAGGGTCCTTCTACAAGTTCTGAGGTTCTACCTGGAACCATTTGTTTCAAGGGTTCTTGGTAACACTAATGGTTCCAGTAAGAACCATTTTGATCCAGAGAACCCTTTAAAACCCATTTCCTGAATAAAGGGTTTTAAAATGGTTCTTGTTGGAACCCTCCGAAAGAGTTCCAGGTGGAACCTTTATAAAAAGGTTCTACCTGGAGCCAAAAAGGGTTCTCCTATGAGGACAAGCCGAAGAACCTTATATGGTTCTACTTAGCACTTTTATTTCTAAGAGTGAAGACACTCTCATACTGAGGGTGTTAGATTTAAGAAATGATTGATTGAACACTCTTTTTTTGCATAAAACTTGCACAAACGAGTCTGTCTCTCCTTTAGTAAAGACACAAACACCGGTGCAAGGATTATTGAAAAATGTCAAATGTGGTTTAAACTCGATCACCTCTAATAACTAATGACAGTCTGAATATTTGATGTAAATTAATTCCAAAAAATAAATGTCCATTTGATGATATTACAAAAACACACACATTTGGACGCCAACCTTCCTGTGTAATTCATTTGAAAACCATAAAACAGTGTTTTAGTGCTCCCCCCCCCACACACTTTCAGGAGCAAGGTCACTTAAATCTCTGCAGATATTACTCACCACTAAAAGTGCAAACAGGATGACTCCACAGCTCCACGCGTCTGCTTTCCTCCCGTCATACTTCTCCCCCTGGTGCAGACAGTCGAACACAGATGAGACATATTATTATTATGCATGTGCACACTGTATGCACATAAACTGCAAATCATCCTGATGTGTATACGATGCATCCATACATGTATATGGGTGTTCCAACAGTGAAACATCAGCATTTTTTTTTATCGTAAACGCACTTTTTTGCCTCATCTGCCGGTGTAGTTTGTTGCAACTCGCCGTGTCTTCCTGGCATATTTAACTCCTCTTTACAGTGCCAATATTTTCTGTCAACACCTAGTTTGAAATTTGATGTGTAAAACATTTAAGCACTCTAGAGGTTTAGAATGTCCCTCCATCATCAAGAGGCGTCTGATCTCAGAGTCGTTCTGCTGCAGGATAGAAAGAAGAAGGACAAGGAATCCTGGTCTACCATGAGACTAAATCCACAGAACAACAAGATGCTCAGTGTGAACAACTGAGCCTGTGAGCAGGGGAATGAAGGGGAACTGCTGCTGGTTTAAAGACAAGGATTTTTTTTAATTCTTCTACAAAATGTCAAACAAGCCAAATCAAACAAATATGCGGCGTGAAACTCTTCATGTGGACAAAATACTTCAATTGAATAGATACTGGTTATTGGGGAAAAAGGTATCATGGAGGATATGGTTTGTGCAGTGGTTAACACCACCACCACCACTCAGCAAAAAGGTTTATGTTCTGGTCTGAGACTGCTTTATTTTTTTTTTTAATTCTAACTAACGCTGGTGACCACACAAATAAAAACAGACGCAGAAAAATCACACAACTACATTTTCTTTTTAAGGCAGAATGAAGCACGGGTGCAGTGCGGAGGGGAACCGTGAAAGCAGCGATGATGGAGCACCGATAAAAGAGCCTTTGTGGTGTGATGTTACTGTATGAAAGAGAGGAAGAGAGACAGGGACACAGAGCTGGAGCACTTACTCTGATGACCTCTGGGCAGGCGTAGTGTGGAGATCTGTATAAGAGGAAAAAAGAGGTGGTTACACTGGGAAGGACGCACAACACACACACACACACACACACACACAGACTGAGAACATCCCAACAGCTACGGCCATCACGCAGAGCGACCAGCTGACAGTGCTCAAAAAATGTTTTTGTAACCATAACAAACAATAAAATAGAGAAAGAAGATATAAAGAAATTAAAACCAATGTGGTTATTTTGGTTATCTTTTCATTTATTAACCTAAGGGACGATTACATCATAGAAAATAGCCTCAATCCAAACTCCTGAGTGATGATGGCTCATCCTGTTAGGTAACACATGACAGCATCCAGCACTTTGTGACTCAACATTTAATATAAAAAGTGGATGAAGTAGTACAGTTATTCACTATGTTATATCATTATATTTAAATGTGTACATTTTCACTTTAATATGTATTATTATTTTATCCTCATGTGAACTTTATATCTCTCTTTTCAGGCAGAAGTGGACCCATATAATGATAACCTGATTATAATCTGATTTCTAAATCAGTGATACCTTATTTCTGCCTGTCAACATAGGTTAAATGCAGTTCATGTGGTCTGTTTAACAGAGAACAAACAGACGTAATGAAGAAGTAAAGGGGCTTGATGTTAAATTGAAATCAGTTATCGGTCACAACCAGATCCATAATGTATAAGATCTATCATAAAACAATCACATGCAGCAGTGACAACAATAGTGCGGAAAACAGTCAAAACCAGCAGCGCAGAAAGCAAGACGTCTCCTAACGACATCTCCCACTGTAAACACACACTCCATCACTGCCAAACATCATACTTAATTATACTAATGTGTGCAAAACCAGTCGATTTGAACTATTCGCGTACAGTCGTGTCAAAATTCATTAACTACAATCTCATTACAAAACAGCTACATTTCTTCCTCGCTGCTAGAGGCGACTTGTACGTGAGTTGCCGCCAAATGACATTTAATAAATTCCATTAACTTCATACGACGAGGGGGGGGAAGAGTCATTTGACTAGCTATTCATGCAAGATATTTGTGGGATCCATCAGTGGTTCTTCATAAAAAACTGTCTGACTCACTGAAGTGTGGGTGAATAAGTGATATGGACATAGCTCTGCTCTTTGCACTGATCAGTTATGTGCTCATGGAAATCCCTCAGCATTTATTACTGGTTCTGGTCCCACTATTGACTATTATTTCACCAAGTTCACACAAGTCGCTGCAATGGCAACTCCCTCATGTTTTACGGTGATTGTTTAACTTCAGTAAATTGTTGCGGAAATTCTCTGCTGCTGGTGAAGAATGAAATAGAGAACTTCTGCCGGCCGACAAGTTTTTATTTTCATTGCAAAGAAAGTCTTTACACGAGTGATCCTAGCTGGAGAAAGACCCAGAGTAAAGTGAGCCCTCCACATTTATACCTGAGCAACTCCCCTTTCGCATTCCTCCAATAGACAAAGAGTCTGTCTTTCCAGGCGGTGTTTTAACACCTCTTTGTCTACCCTAGGTATCGGGGCGCCGACTCCCTGGGGATGTTGTAGGAAGGTGCACGTTTCAGAAGATT
This sequence comes from Microchirus variegatus, assembly GCF_963457635.1. Classification (NCBI taxonomy): domain Eukaryota; kingdom Metazoa; phylum Chordata; class Actinopteri; order Pleuronectiformes; family Soleidae; genus Microchirus; species Microchirus variegatus. The sequence continues at coordinate 11,502,829 of NC_139815.1, read as the reverse complement.
TAATGAATGACTTTGTATTTTGCTAGTTTCTACTTTTACTTGGAAGAGATACAAAAAAGAGGATGCCCTACTTGAACATATACTTGAATACAAATACCTGAGATTGACTTTCTGGGACTTGTTAGTGTGATGACATGAAGCACTCACCCACAGCTGGTCTCCAGCAGGTTGTCCCCGACCTGCAGAGACGCCATGCCAAAGTCTGCTATCCTGATGTTGTTCTTCTCATCTAACAACAAGTTCTCTGGCTTCAAATCTCTGTGGCTGGAGGACGACAGGGACAAAAAAAGGAAAAAACAGAAGAAAACCAATGAATCAGTACATTTCTTTATCAGTCATCATCGGCTTGTCTCACCAGTACTTTGTACACCGGGTGTGAATGTGGGTTTCTGGTTTTTGCAGCTTTTTCCATCTATCCATTCATTATTTACCAATTATCATTTGAGGGTCCGGTAAACATCATGTTATTGAAAAATGCATTGGTTGTATCAAGATCAGGAATATTTTTCCACAAGTGTGTTTGCATCAGACTATTATTCTTTCATATGAAATGCAAACACTCATTTGTTTGTTAGAATGAATGAGGACATTTAAAGGGCATGTGACGAGAAGGACATTACGATATAACAAAGTTTCTGTTCACCAACTTGCATTTCAAAGATGCCAAACTTGCCTGATTGCCTGTTGCACTTCAATGTTTTTATGTAGTTATTATTTACTGAAGACAAATACACCTAAACTAATGTTTTCTTTGCGCTAGTTGATGATCCAGTCAATCACTCCAGGTGTTAGTGTGGTGCAAGTCAAGTGATCAAACTCTACTGTATTTGCATTCTACTACATTTATTTTTACACTTATTTACTACACTTCATACACATAACTGCTAGTCTTGAGTAATCCTTCACAAAGCCTGACACTGGGCTTCTTGCGAGGTTGTAAATATGCTGTAATATATGTTGTAAGTTGTAAAATTTAGAATTTACATGTTCTCCCCGTGTGCGCACGGATTTCCTCCAGGTACTCCGCTTTCTTCCCATAGAACAAAATCATGCAGAGGTTCATTTCATTAGACACTCACACACATACATTGACTGTAGGTGTGATTGTGAGGGTGTACCCTGCCTTTTGCCGTATGTCAGCTGGGATCGTCTCCAGCTTCCCGCTTGTTCCCTCGCGTGGAGGAGAATGCGGTAGACAATGAGAGAGAGTGTGAATGTTGTGTCTAAATTCACATACTTTCATTCTCCCACAGTTTTTATAATTGTGTTCACACTGACATGTGTGAAAACATGCAACACCGTAATAACATGTTGTAGTTTGGTGAAAATGATGATGGCAGTAAAACAGGAAGTGAAGTGAAACAAACCATATAGAGTGGCTGTGGCAGAAGTCCAGGGCTGAGATAATTTGTCTGAAGAACTTTCTGGCCTCTTTCGGCGTTAACCGCCCCTTCTTCACCAGGTAGTCAAAAAGCTCCCCTCCGGACACGTGCTCTAACACAAGATATCTGCACAGGAGGGTGGAAACAGGCCACATTTCCTTAAATAGGACACTTACAGCAACAATGCTGACGCTGCTGAGAATCACAATCAAGAATGAAATCACATCCAAGTGCCAACAGATTATCCTACAGGTTTCATTTAAAATGTCTAACGGTTGATTAATTAAATGTCTTTTTTAAATAGACAACTTGAATATTTCATGACATTTTAATCGTCATTTAGGACACAGGCATCTTTGCACCTCCAGACATGATTTAACTGTTTCCACTGAGCTGCAGGAATTAATGTTAAAATGAATACTATATGAGCTGCAGTAAGAAAAAAGTGACAGGATTAAAAGAAACTGAGGTTAAGATAAGCAACAAATAACCAGCAGATGCAGATTCAGCAAAGAAAACCTTTTTTTTTTTTTTTTTTGGATTAAAGAGGCATAAAAATAATTGAGTCATAAATTACCAAGTATTTGGCTGTAACATGGTGAAGTTAGCACAGAATATAAATGCACATTGTACAGTAAATCCCTGTGAATCTAGGCCCCTGTTATTTTCTGTGTCGGGGGGCTTAAATGTTTTATCTATCTCCTCCTTTCATTTATCTCAGAGACTTTGCTGATCCTCGTCATTCTCTGCATGGAGAGCAGCCTCCCCTCCACTCCCCTCCACTCCCCTCCCCTCCCCTCCCCCCCCCAAACCCAGGGCCTGATTTATTAGCAGATTACGGGACCTGCTGAAGCATTTACCTGTCAGAGATATTTAAATTAGAAACATCTTCGCATGTGATTTGTGAGCATGAAATTTTGTGCAGCAAACTGTTTGCATCCGTGATGACCATCCATCCCTGTCCTCACATCATTAAGAAAACAAATTCCTGCTCCATTTGACGGCGGCGCCTTGAATATTGAACAGCATGTTAAACTGTGGCACTGGAGTACGGCTACAGATTAATATAAATGATAAAACACAGACGTAATCCCAGAGCTCAAGCTGATCAGGTCTGTGGGCAGTCCTCGGCTAGACTAAACATTTAACAAGTGTAAGTACACGTGTGCAGTATTTGGGCGCGTATACTTACAGGTATTTCTTATTTTCATAGACATCGTGCAGCTTTAAAACGTGGGGGTGTTCTATGAGTTTGAGGATGGCTATCTCCCGCTCCACCTGGAGACACAGAAAAACAAACAGTTACACACAAGACATCGCTTCACATAACAAAATGTGTTAGTGGCACTGAAAACCAGCTCCTTTATAGAGGTGACGAAAAAATGACAAAACTGGCACAAAATTCAGTTTCAATCAGACATTAAGTGTCTTTCCATCTGACACTTTTTATGCACATTTATAATTTGAAAAAACAGCCATCCATCAAGAACATTTGTATGTTTTGTATTTTGAGGTGGAAATGTTGATGCTGCAAATGAATGAGGTAACAAGTAATGGTAAATGGTTTGCATTTAGCGCTTTCTTACATCTCGGCAATCCCCTTAAGCTTGTGTTTTTGTTTCTTTCTTTTATGTTTCCTGTTTTATTTTGAAACTCACCTCTCCTCAAGTTTCAGATCACTTCACTTCCTGTTTTTTTTTTTTTTTATTGCCTGGTTACTGACTTCCTGCCCTTTTTGGATTTGTTTGTACTGAACCTTTGAGACAGTAAAGTGAATTTGTATTTGAAACCTGAACTGTTTTGAGTTCTACTTTTGTGGAGTCTTACCACAAAAGCTGCCTTACACTCACCCATGTACACCATGTAGTAAAACGAAACTTAAAGGACAGGAAATGACATCAGCCACAGAGGCTACTGGGAGCTAACAGCAGTTAGCATTTGGAAAAGTGATCATTTGCAGGCTCTAGCAGGCACATTGCTGTCATATATAACATGTATCCACTGGACAGATAAATCCTCTGAGGCTGGAAGTTTGTGTAGAACTCTGTGCTGCACTGTGGAGCCTGCACTCTTGCGTGTTATACGGACAAAGCGGAGCTTCGCGAGACAACAATTGCAGGAATTTAGCACCTTGTGACGTCCCAGTGAGCGCAGAAGTCAACATTGTGTGTTTTATCTCCTGTACTTAGACTGAGGAGGACTACAAAAACACGAGTGAGTCATTTTTTTTTCACACTTTGGCGACTGATCGGGCCTCCAGAGTCCCAAATGTAAGTATTAAAATGGTTAAAAAGTTGATTTTGTGTGTCATCACCCTTTAATCATGATATTACATTTATGGTTCATTTGAATAGCATCATTACACTGAAACAGAGACACTGTGACATGCACAGTGACGTTCATTTATACATAAAAGGTCCCATATTATACCCTATTAACCCAAGTTAAACTAGGTCCTGGTGCCCTAATGAACATGTCTGTGTCATGCTTTAGTCAAAATATCATAAGGATGAAGCACAATAGCAGTTCAAAACAGCCTTTTTCAAAACGCTCGGTTTTGTGCCTGATCATTTACATGTGAATGAGACCCAGGTCAACAAACATCCACTTCTTCCAGGGGAGTGTCGCAACTTATCACCTATTGTCATGCACCGTCGTCCCAACCCCGCTCCATATACCCCACAGTAATGTCCGTTCACCTGTTGTTACTGCGTTGTACCGTAATGCATAGAGTGAACACGATTTTGCCTTCTCGCGATCATAAAAACATTAAAATCGTAGAAAAACGATTAATGCGCCGCGCGGCGTGTATGTAAATTCCCATGCTAGAAAAAGACCCTGAACGCACCAGTGTAACTGCGACTGAAAGTGACGTGTGTGGATCAACAACATGAGGAGAGAACGTGGAAACACGACAGAAAGGAAGCCTTTGGTTTAGAAGAAATGTAGGACAACATCTACATCTTTCTGCAGTGCTTTCAAACGCGTGCTCCTCATTTCACTGATCCACACAAGCCACTCGCTAACCGCAGGCACGTAACTGGTGCGTTCAAGGTGTCCCTCCAGCATAGGAATTTACACACACGATCAACAACAAAGGGCTTGTGAAGCTTGTGAACATTTTTTTCATAAATAAAATATATCCACTGGACACACAAGTCCTCTGAGGCTAGAAGTTTGTGTAAAACACTGTGCTCCGCTGTGCAGCCACTCTTCCTCCTCGCCTGCAGTCTCCTATTTCACAGGGACAAGGTGGAGCTACGGTGGAGCTGTGAAGTACTCTGCCTGGCGGGGTGCCAACATTCACGGTGAAATGTACGCACTGTCGTCACTTGGTCGGGAGGTGTAAACATCGCGTGTTTTATCGCCTATACTTACACAAAGTGGAACCACTAAAACATGACTGAGTCTTGTTTTTTCCCATTTTGGGGACTGGTATGCCCCCCTGAGTCCCAAATATAAGAACTAAAAGATTAAAAAGTTGATTTTGCACAATAGGGGACCTTTAATAACACTAATATTGTCTTTCAACATGTGTGAACTGTAGACTAAAGTGTTCTGGTGCAGACTGAAGCAAGATACTGACACTCAAGTATTGTTAACACCTGTTTTTTTTCCACTACTGCTGCCACTTTAATCAATAATCAATACTAGTTTGTCGAAAAAGGCAGATGAGTCTTCCGTGTTTTTCCGTTGATAGAACCAACGAGCATGTATTTACTTGGTGGGGGGGGATCTACACTACAGGTAATCAAAGTAATCCTCTGTCGATACGGCGTATTGATTTCAGATTTCAACGCGGCCTGGCTTTAAGCTGTGGAACACACACAGACATTATCAGTCATCTGTCAATCAGCACTCCTGTGGAACCTCATGAATCTTCTTCACCTGACACTTTGCTGATAAACACAGTCTGAGTTATGCTCAGGCTCGGAGTGGTGACGTGACGAGTCAGAGAGGCCACACGGCGGAATAACAGAAAATGAATTTTAAATTCTGTCAAAGGTTGGTATTTGGCAACACTTTAGGTTAGGGAACACATATTCACCATTAACTAGGTGATTACTAACATATATAGCATACTAGCCCTTTATTAGTCATCATTAAGCATGTATTCACACCTTATTCTACATAACTTTATTCTACCTCTATTACAACATGGATTAAGATTTATCCTACTTAAGGTGTTGCAAGAGTATGATTTTAACCCAACATAAACAATATCAATATAGCATTATTGTCACGTTCTGTACCTCATATGAAATTATATTTATATATTTCTTAAAAACTCCATATATCATCCTGGATGAGTCCATTAGCTAATCATTTATCCTCTGGCTTGGACAGCATATCAGTGCTAAGAACAGGCCTTTTTTTTTTTTTGGATTCCCAGGTGTCATTATTCAGTCCATCCTCCTGCTATCAGATCCAATTACCTTCACACAACCGTGCGCTCGCAGTGTGTAGCATGGCACAGGCTAATTAAACACATGTACAAGGTAAACGGCTGCTCAGGCCCCTGCTCCCATTCATTAAGCACCATTATGACCAATTTAGTGTCTTTTTACTGTGCCGTAATAAAAGTGTGATGGTGTGAAGATGAGACTGGGGGTGGGGCAGGTATGCCAGGGTAACACTGTACAATAAGGGTACAATAAAGGTAACGTTAGTTAGTACATTATTAAGCATTAATTAACTGTTTTATAATAATAATAATTTGATAATAATAATAGTTTGATAATATATATTAACAATCACTACTATGTATTACTTAGCATTAGTTAACATATTAGTTAATGCATTAATAAGCAGTTAATAATGTCTCTAGTAATCATTTACTAATGGCCCTAACCCTATCCCTGTGGAAACCAAATGGACATGTCAACCCAATAGCAGACAAGGAGGTCAGCCTGCAGAGGTCATTTCATATTTTAGTGCACTTTTTTTTTTTCTTTTTTTCGAAATGCACTTTAAGAAGTCAAGACTCTCCAGACAGTCGTTTATCTTTTATGCTGATGATTCAGCTGGGAGAGAGTTTTGTGCTGATTCAAGCCACGGCAGCGCTCCAACTATGAGTCACTAACGCAGCCTATGAGAGCAATGAAGGTGACTTTTAATTCTGGAACCCGGAAAAGCCAAACGTTTCTTTCCTCTTCAAAACTTCACTGGCTGCAAGTCAGACAATATATAAAAAAGCATTTTTATTATTTAATCACACTAAAACACATCAAATGTCTGTGGTAAGAGGGCCAGGAGAGAGCCTTATTAATTTAACTAAGATTTGACAACCTGTACCGCCGCTGTCACACTCCTGAAAAGGACACACCAGGCTTTCAATTGACCTGACGTAAATCCACTGGGACACATTTAGATGCTCAGAGGGGCTGTGAAGCATGCCGTAAAGTAGAATGTCCTAGTTGTTTTTGAGGCACAGGCCCAAAACCAGAAGCTAAATAGTGCTAAAACAGGCAACTCAGGCTTTGACAGAAGCCATGCATCCTGTTATGAGCTGATGTGCCATCAAAAAAAGACCTAACTTCATTATTTCCTACATTAAATCCTACATTGTGTCACTAAAATAACATAAAATAAATAATAGAGTATTTTCCTTGTCAGCGACGGTCTAGTACCTTGATGCTCACAGTGATGTTTAAGTGTGGATTGACACTCTGAGCATCAAAATGCGCCACCAACACACGCGGTACCACGTCTGGAAGGTGACACCAAGGGAAGTGACATACAGTGACAGAGTATAAGACACTCTTTGAATGAGAGGATTCACCCTGGGCCAGGTGTTACAATCACAACCCCGCTGATGTCACAGCTCTTGACTCGTGGCACCACTCTCCTCCTCTCAGCAGCTCCGTGCACGATAGCTGTTCTTAATGAATTATGAGGATTGACTCGCGTAATAGCGCATCGCTTCCAAATCCCTATTTAATTGAAACGCGATGCGGAGCTGAGAGGCACGAGGGGTGATAAATTGGAACATCCGTCGGGTAATGAAAATGCCATCTGTTGCTATGACGTCCGGGCTGATCCTGAAGGGGGCGGCAGAGAGCAACGAAAGCCCCGATCACAGTCTAAAAAAAAGTGGCGCTGGGGCATAGTCGGAGACCATGAAGAGACAGAACAACCAGTAATTTCATGAAGAAATAAATCGATTAAAGTTAAAGGAGAAGTAGGTCTGAAAGGTATATATATATATATATACACATCAGATGACAAGTGAGATGAAGTCTTCACACAGGCTGGCGTGGCCATGAGCTTATTAAGGTCAGTGGTCGTAGGGCAGATGCTCGTCTTCTGTGATGGACTGTAATCAGCGCTCCCTCACTTATCTGTCGTTTGCTCTATTACCCCTATATCACAGCTTTCAACAGAGTGACAGCTTGATGAAAGTTGTGTCATTGTAATGTGAAACGGTGGAATCAAACCCAGGTTGCTGCAGGGGGGTGTGGGGTGGGGGGGGCTTTGTCCCATGATGTGCAAGCTCTGCCAAGTGAGCTATCTGGCACCAGTGCTTTTAATATTTGAATTATGAGAATGCAGTCACCAGGACTTGGCAAGCTTTAGGCTCCCTTCCATAATTTCCGTGTTCACAGAAAGAACGCATTTCGGCCTGTGTATACATTGGCAGATGATGACATTTACATCATGCAGACCATAGAGGAACTTTGCAGACTTGCAGACGAAGACCCTGAGTCATCCCTTAGGAGCATTCTAAGGAGTGCCTGGCTTTGACATCTCCTTCACAAAATCAACTAATTATCAAAAGCAAATGTGTTTTGAAAGATGTTCCATTTAAACACCTCAGCTGTTGCTACTTGGAGAAAAGCACAAATCCTACAACCAATGCTCTTATACAACAGATACTGTCTTCAAGAGAAAAACACTTGTTTACTAAATGACTCTGCTTCTGTTTCTGAAAATGTGAATAGAAAAGCAAGATCATCATCTGGTAAATATCAATTTGAGATCCAGGCTGTGAAGCACAACTCACTCACAGGTGCACACACATTATTTTACATCATTCTTAGTAAGGCAACTCGTGGACATAATGTACTCCATAGATCCAAAGCTAACCTTTAACTTAACTTAAACACATAAACCTAACCCTAAAACAAAGAGAACCAACCAAATGTCCTCACAAAGATAGGTTTGAATCAAAATATGTTTCCAAAGCCGGACACACACACACACACGCACGTACACGCACGCACGTGGGGTAGAGTCAGTATTGACACCATTAACACAACCAGTCACTCGTTGAGAAGATGAAATGAGTCTGTCCAGGCATGAGCGCATCGAGTTTGACCTATTGAGCTCAGAGACACAATCTGCTGCTTTCTCACTGGAAACTGAGATTTAATCACACACACACACACACACACACACACACACACACACACACACACACACACACACACACACACACACACACACACACACACACACACACACACAGTTGAATACTTCACACAGGTTGTCTGCTTACATCTTGTATGACCTCTACCTTGTTTCCAATGCTGTCATTGTGGATTTCCTCTGAAAACCACTCGCTCTGGCTTAATTGAGCTGAACTTTAAGCCCGCTATAAGAGCCAGAGGTTATTGCCTAATTAATTGGCAATTGGCCTTTACATGCTTCAAACTTTTGCTGTGACTACAGATTAAATTTTGCCTTTTGGCATATTTACATAAATTATTAATATGCACTGTCCCTGTAAAATACATAAATAAATAAACTGTACCATGAGTTGACAAACTCAAACCCACTTTATACTCATCTATAAACCAACAAAAGGTACAGTCAGGTCTATAAATATTGGGACACAATTCTCTTTTTGGCTCTATACACCACTACAAAGGATTTTAAATTAAACAAAGTAAGTAATTCCTACACCGTTCACCTGATTTGGATGTAAATACCCTCAAATTGAAGCTGAATGTGTGCAGTTAAAGCACATCTTGTTCCTGTAGTGGTGTATAGAGCCAAAAAGAAGAGATTTCTGTCAATGTCCCAACATTTATGGACCTGACTGTAGATCCAGCAGAAAGCACTGAATGTCAAAAGCCACAAATGTTGGTTGGGACTTTGAGGTGTGAGTGTATATGTGCTGCAGTTTTCCCTCTCTCTGATAAGGAGTTTGTTTGACTGAGCCGTACAACTTTTTCTCTATCCGTTAGCCTATCATTCTCACAGCTCAGGATCCTTCACCTGTGATTCCTCTCCATCAGCAGCAACGAGATCCTGCTGTAAATGCCAGGTCTGACATCTGTGTGGCGAGGCGAGGTGATGCCAACACCCATGTAAGGTGCTGATCTATCAAGTCATGCTGTAAATGTCAGGCTGCTCATCTCACCAGGAATCTCTATGTCTTATACATATATGTGTCGGAAAGCTTGTAGGAAAAGAGGTATGAAAGGAAGGATCGCGTGCACACCACCACAAAGCAAAGGTTGAGAGCAGCAGCTTGGAATGGACATTTCTAACGTCTTCAGTGATTCACAAAAAAAGAAATGCTTGCAGCTCAGAATATGACGTCTTTATTCATATACGTATATATATATATGTATATATTAGGGCGGATGTTCATACTTCATTGTGTGAGAACAGCCATGAATCACGGCAAAAGCTGCCCGTTGCCATGACAACAGCAGGGCCCCAGCACCTTCTAAAATAAAATTGAGGCAACGGGAGTTGCTGGGACATCCCTGTCACTCCCAACACACACACACACACACACACATTCTCATATCTCTTTCCATTTTAAGACTTGCATTTTAAGACCAAGGCTTTAACCATAACCAGTTAATGGTGAACCCTAATCTTAACTTAACCACAGTTCAAACTAAACCTAAAGCCCTAAACTTACCCAAACTGCCTTATTTGGACCAGGTTTTGGTCTCCATGAGGACTACCGGTCCTGGCAAAGTCAGTGTCTATGCCAAAAAAAGGTCCTATAGAGGTGACAAACGCAGGAACACACGCACATCCTCCAATCTAGTGAGAGCTGAACATGAGTCAGCCTCACTGAAAGTCATCTAGCTGCATGTGTGACTCATGCCTGCCGGTTTTAGCTGCATACAGCTGAAGGTGGGGAGTGGGAATAATAAGCACCCAGTGATCTTGTCTTCAGTTCTACCTGCACTGCATTAGCCTGCTTCTCAAGGTGTGGAAAACAAAATGTGGATGCAAATGGTCAGGTTATTCTGTAGATTGGAAACATTTAGATGAGATGATGTGGTGAATATTATCACCTCAAATGCTTGAGTCAGATCTCCAGTGTTTAAATACCACACACACACACACACACACACACACACACACACACACACACACACACACACACACACACACACACACACACACACACACACACACACACACACACACACACACACACACACACACAGATTCTTCAGTCAATCCAAGTGCTTTTTTTGTGTGAACTGCATTAACAGGAAAATTGTCTTACCTTCATAAGAACAGACTCACTGAGCTTTTCTCTGTTGACAATCTTTATGGCGACTTTCTGACATGTGACACAGTGGATGCCAAGTTTCACCAGACCTGAAACACACACAAAAAAACCCCCCACATTGTCACTTTTCAAATTTTAAGTGTTATTTGAGTGTTAATTGATAGGAGAAATAGCATGAAAAGGGCTGAGGACTGTGATCTCAGGGCTGTATGCTGTTGTGGGTTGGATACCCGGCTCCGCTAGCCTACATGCCGATGGGTGAATGGCGAAACTGTAGTGTAAAGCAGCTTTGAGCGGTCATCAAGACTACAAAAGTGTCATTTACTGGGCACCGTGAACACAACAACTGAACGAAAATCAGGATCTGCACAAAACAAGATATTTTAGCATTCTTTTTCATCACAATCTCTGCATTATTTCTTCACAAATGATGCTCTCCCCATGAGTGAACCATTACAATCACTCTAATGGGTTCTTTCTCTCGGTAATGCCCCACTCCTCCACAAAATGTCATGGGTATTGTGTGTTGCTACAGACAGGTGACACAGGACACATTCCATTATTATTGTACCTAGTTTGTTTTGTAATAATAAAAAAAAAACACACACAAAAAAATGGAAATGACTACTTTCAGGTTTGAGATGACACCAGTGTTTCTTGGCCTCAGCTCTGCGGTTGTAGGCAAATGTCAATAGGACAGAATCTTTAAAAGCTCAATGTTACTTAAAACTATCAAACTGTGCTGCATAACATGGAATTCTAACATAAGAACATTATAATTGAATATGTTTAGTGATTTTGTGTTTACATTGTGTATTTCAGAGTGTTATTTGTAAGCCTGATTAGCATTCTCATGAGCTTATATTTTCTTTGTTGTTCTGTTTGAGAGCATTTCAGTTGTTTTTGTGTTCTGTGAGCATAAACAGCACATTTCAGGATGTATGTGTGAGAGCAAACACCTCTTTCCTTTAAAAATGACATGGTTTGACGACATGGTGGAGGAAATCCAGTGATGCGAGTCACAGATGGCGCTGGACATATTCACAGAGCAGGACTTAAAGAGAACATTGAATCATTGAGAGAGTATTTTCCTAAATTTCCCTCAGGTCAATAATGTGTCTCATGGCAGGGACACGTCCATGTGTATCACAGCAAAGCGGGGCTATATTACGGACAAAGGCGTGGAACTTTTAATCACACCTTCTGTAACACAATCGTTTCTGACATTTTTTCATTTAGTTTTTCATGAAGACACGTCAGCTGTCCAAACATTAGGCGCTGCAGGTGAATTAACTGTTTTAATCACTGCAACTGCTCCAGATCTCTTTACCCCAGATCCTGCTGACAGATTCCACTTCCCTCTGTTGAGGCTAAAGGAGTAACGCTAAGCACATTTTCCCTGCTGGTGATGAACCGTAACAAATAACAGCCAATATTTTTGAAGAATTTTAATTTCTAATTACTGCTGACACTTAAAAAAAACCCAAAAAAACCCATCCTCATTCGGTAAAGTTTAACAGATGTTGGCAACAAAATGAAACAATCATCCATCAAAAGTCTTTACACAAGGTTAATTATTTCACAGTTTCACATCTGGCACTTTTTCACATCTGCCCAATCAGAGTGTTTGTTGTTTACCGTGTGACATTAGAAAAATGCAATACTGCATTGAAAGTAATCTATGGATCATTCACACTTTTGCACAATTTATTTGTGTTGCAACATTGTTTAAAAGGTGAGTTGTGATTAATTGTTTACATAATTTGTATCACTGAGTTCCACTGCCAGTTTCCTGTATAGCTGTATATTTGTCAAATTACAGAATACAGAACCTGGCGAACAGCAAATCCCAACAAATTTTAAAGGGGACATATTAAAAATCAACTTTTTAATCATTTAAATCCTTATATTCTTGGCTCCACAGTGCAGCACAGAGTTCTACACAAACTTCCAGCCTCAGAGGGTTTATCTGTCCAGAGGATTCATGTTATACATGACGGCAATGTGCCTGCTACTTAATGCTAACTGCTGTTAGCTCCCAGTAGCCTCTGTGGCTGATGTCATTTCCTGTCCCTTAAGTTACATTTTACTTTTTTTTTTTTTAAGGTGGACCTAAAGAGATACTACTAAACGGAGCGTTGTGAACAGGGCTGTTTTGGCAGAGTGATTGAACTGCTGTGGTGCTTCATCCTTAAGGTATTTTGACCAAAGCATGTCACAGACATGTTCATTAGACACCAGGGAACTAGGTAACTTGGAGAAATAGGGTATAATATGTCTCCTTTAACGTGCATTCTGTAACTCCCAAGCCTCTTTTACGCTGTATTTTTGTGAGTTCTCCTGAAGTGACTCTCTCCCCGTAACAGAAATGTCAACATGCAATAGCTTTATCTTATTAGAGCCACAATGGCTCCATCCATCTCTATCAAAGCTCTGACACCAGGGAGTATGGTTTACTTTGTAGTGAAGGTCCGTGAAAATGCCACTGCACATATGCAGATCTTCATTACCGTAAGCTGCATATATATTTCACAGAAGATGAGTGTCTCACTATTTGAAAGGTGATTTCCCTGCGGCAATTTCCTTCACAGAGGAAACAAGCAGAGGTGTGCACAGTGCGGGTGTTTGGGCCAATATGGTAGTCTGGGGACTCTTTTATGTCTCCATTTAGAAACAAAAAAAGCATCTTGGGTGACATTTACCAGCTCTCATTGATCTTGTCAGAGCAGCTTGAGGAAGGCTGCCAATGCTTATAACAACAACAGCCTCAAAAGGCCCATAAAGGCTGCTCTGTATGGAGGTGTGCGACATGTGAACCTGTATATGTTACAAGTGGAAGTGAAGGAGATGGATGCAGGGAGGAAGTAAAAACAGACAAAGATCATTTAATGCAGGAGTGTCAAGCTCGTTTTCCCTGAGGGCCACATCAGCATAATGGTTACCCTCAAAGGGTACATCATACAGAATAAATGGAACTAAATGGAACCAAATATAATGTAAAATAAAGGTTAACTACTCCATAACATATTGCTAAATACATTTCTGTATGTATTACTTATTCAAATTACAAATAAGATGCATTATAGATGACAAACTAACAGTTTTAAAAGTCTGTATCTGGTCAGGTCAGACCTGCTCACACACCTTCAGCGTGCACTGCTTCAAAAACACACCCTCAGAAAAAGACTTTGAAGCACAGGTGATTTCTTCAGCCAGAGTAAAACTAGCTTTCACTGCCACATCGTTTTTGGTTGTGTTTTTTTTTTAACACATTCTGCTGCGATCACAGTCTCAATCTCAATTTCACATGTCGCATGAGGCATATACAATGATACACTGCGATCTAGTGGCGGGATTCCGTCACTTTGCGGGTAACGCAATCGCCATGCATTGTGGGAAATGTAGTTTATGGTCAATGCATGCCTTAATGCAACATAGACCTATTTTTTTTTTTTGAAATTCTTTTTTTATTATGATTAACAGGTCCAAACAAACAGTAGTAATACCAATCTTACAATACACATACTTCAAAGTTAGTCAATTGACAATGTACAATTGTAGTTCACGATAAAGTGTCACAGACACAATAAGCAGTGTAAAATTGTGCAAGGACCCATTAGGCATTCACCCAACCAATAATATGCACAAATAAACTATTTTTTTTGTAATATAAGAACAAGAAACTAATAAACAAAAAACAAACAAACAAAACAAAACAAAAAAAAAATTGGGGGGTAAACCTCAATACTCTGTAGAACCCTCTACTGAGGGAATTTAAAGAATAACAACAAAGACACAGAAATCCACTTTTAGACAAATGATGGCCGTATTGGTGTTATATAGATTATCCATCTCTCCCATTTTTTCAAAAAACTTCCCTGTTGTAGCCTCAGAGCAAAAGTAATCCTTTCCATCTTAAAAATATCATAGATTATGTCAAACCATTCCTCTACCGTAGGTTTCCCTGGTTTTAACCACCTTCGAGTGATAGCTTTCCTGCTAGCAGCACTTAGGATCCGGAATAAATATTTGACATTAGAAGAAACATTATCTGATGTTATGGCACCCAAATACAAAGACTCAAATTTAAATTGAATGTCCGACTGAAAAACAATTCGCAAAATTGTATGTACCTCCTGCCAAAATGGTATCAATGATGCACAGGACCAGAACATGTGAAAATGGTTTGCTTCAAGGCAGCCACATTGCCGCCAACATGCAGAAGAATTTGTGTAGTGCCTCTTTTGTGCTGGAGTAATAAAAAACCTTATAAGGTTTTTCCAGCAAAATTCTCGCCATACAGCTGAGCTGGAAGTTTTCCATTGCATCTCACATAATTTCTCCCACTCTTCTCCATTCAAAACAAGATTTCCTTCCTGTTCCCATTTTTGTTTTACATATAGTGAGTCACATTTTGTTTGTTGTAACCCCTTGTAGATTCTTGAGATTAGCCTCTGGTTAGAGCCAGCATTATAAGCCTCTATAAACACTTTTAGCAGAATATTGTCCCAGCCTGGTTGTGAACACCCTTTCTGTATTTTGTTAATATAATGCCTGACTTGTAGGTATCTGAAAAAATCGTCCTCCAAGCCAAAATGCCTCTTCAAATTTTGGAAGCTATTCATAGTCCCCTTGTGCAGAAATGTGCAGTATGCTGTTAAACCTTGCGAAACCCATCTCTTAAATCTTGGGTCCCAACCTTTAGGCATAAAATCCGGATCAAATGCACACCATCTCAGGACCTTTATCTCCTCTTTCAGGCGATTTTGAGCTACTACCTTATTCCACAACCTAAGTGACAAGCATAGCCATGGGTTAGCATAGACCCATTTTAACACAGATTAAGACCAATTAATTACTTGCAGGCCGCATAAAATGACATGGCGGGCCACATGAGTTTGACACGTGATTTAGTGGATGGAAATGAAGCCGAGCTAAAAGAGGACGGGACAAACAAACACAACTGGAAATGAATTATCATTGTTGGGCTCTCTCTGATGTCTTGTTTTAATCCAAAATGTGTAGCCCATATTGGTAACCCTTCAGATTAGGGAACACATATTCAGCATAGGTGCTTACTAACATAAGTAGCATACTCACCTTTTATCAGTAAATATTAAGCATGTAGTAACACCTTATGTAGGAAAAGTCTTAATTTGTTTTGTAATAGAGGTGGAATAAGGTTATGTAGAATAAGGTGTTAAAAGTGCTTAATGATTATTAATAAAGGGCTAGTATGCTACTTATATATTAGTATATGTTAGTAATCACCTAGTTACTGGTGAATATGTATTCCTTAATCTACCCAAATGTCTTCTACTCATGTGTCTACCTTTTATATTTTTGTTTGTGCCTCCCATTATCCATACATTCAAAGCGTTTTTATTTCATAATACCATATAAACAAACATTCATGTCTAAATTAGACAGACTGTGAATTAAATTAATCATTGAAAGAATTAGATTCTTATTCTCCAGTGTTTTTTTGTTTTTTTTTAACACCTGAAAACACAACAGTCAGATGAGTATAGATCACATGGTCTGATGTAGACTCCTGGTTGAGATACTGTGATTATGGCACAGTCCTTTTTCCATCAATGTTCCTGCTCCATAGGCCGAGTGAAGGCTATAAGAGTGACACATCTGCACATTCACACTGTGGAGATTCTCTCTGGCAATTACTCAGCTGACAGGAAAATGTGAAACATTTGTGTCTGAATGGACAGCTTGTGTGCTTCTGATCCAGTCCAGAATTAAATAACAATAACAGGTACTTTGTTTGACAAAATTGTTGCACTTCCCATAGAACCAGGTCCTAAAGTAATCGTCTGACATTTTCACATTAAGAAACATCCACTGTGCTTTTCCCAGCTTCATTTTTAAAATAACTCTGTATAGATGAGCGGATGAAAGCTTTCACATATGTCATCTGAATCACCTCAGCTAGTGCATTGTGGGAGGCATAATAACGGAACAGTGACGTACATTTAAGTATGTTATTTTGAAGACAAATGTGGAACCAGGAAAACAACCCCTTTGCTCCAGAGGAAATGTTGCCAATAAACGAATGCATTGATTTTCGCTGCATATGCAGAAATGAATGAGGGACATCTGCAATTATGGCAAAAATAAAGTGACACTGTTAACACATAATTATCTTATTGCTGCGTTGCACCACAATTGCATTTGTCTGCCGTGTGTTTCATTATAAATGTGTCTTATTAATACTTTCGTCATATCTTATTAATCACAGCGGGGGTGGCAAAATGAGGTCAGGTGTAAACCAATGAAACATACTTTACTAAAGCTTGTCTGCAGCAGCTAGTTTCAGATTAACACGTATATTCTCAACCTAAATCAAATGCCGCTTTTTTGTCAATCTCTCAACTATTCTGTTGTAATTTATCACAACGGGGTTAGGATTGGGTTTTTTCCTTCAAGTCAAATCATATACAATTATTAAAAACTGTTAATTCACTGAGTGATATTACACTCGATCTCTTTAAAAACTAAAACATCAAAACCAGTTTCAATGAACATCTGTTTAGAAATCTCTCCTGAACTAAAATACAATGAGCAACAGTAAGCAGTGCACCCTACGGACGAACATTTACCAATCATTCTGATTACAAATTAAAAAAAATTTTTTAAGGTGGACCTTAAGAGATACGACTAAACCCAGCGTTCTGAACAGGGCTGTTTTGGCAGAGTGATTGAACTGCTGTGGTGCTGTGGTCTTAATAAACATGTCACAGACATGTTCATTAGGACACCAGGGAACTAGGTTCACTTGGAGAAATAGGGTATAATATGTCTACTTTAACATGCATTCTGTAACTCCAAGCCTCTTTTATGCTGTATTTTTCAATCCTGAACTAATGTATGTAAGATTTCTGTTGCCTCAATTAATTTGCCCCTCTTTATCGATTCAGTCATTTTGAGGACTCCTGCCTTTGAACTTCCTTTACTCCATCTCTGTACTTTTGGGGCTGAAAAATGACTTTCCAAATCAGCAATTAAGCTTCTCACCCAAATTATTAATTCCACTTAAGCTGCTAACTATCAGCTCAAAAAAAAAACACACTTCAAAACCCAGAGTGCATTGCTTTGGGGAAATATCCAATCAGACAAACCTCGTATAAAATCCCCTGTGAAACACACATTTTTTGGGGTAATTAAGCAGCTCTACATTTGGCTTCAAGTGAGATGTGAATACATGATAAATAATGTCTCTGAATGGAGTCGCGTCCCTCTGAGCTTTTGGTTTCTTATGAGGTTGAAACTCTTTCTGTATATCTAGTGACATTTTATTATTGTAAAAAATAGGGCGGAAAAAAAGAAAAGAGAAAATTGAGGTCCAATAATAAAGTCCCGTCTCCATTATAGGTTCAACAATGTGACACTGTATATGTTCTTTGAACATTATCGTCAGCTTCATTTCTCTTGTAATGGCTAATTAGAACCAACATGCCAACTCATAATTATGGTGAAGAAATAACTACAGGGGCAACAACTCCCTGAGGGGTTTAATGAATTAGCAGAGCCAGTTGGACGGCATTGACATATCATCAAATGGCTAAATAATAATAATTATATTGTTGTGTGTCTGCGGTGGGCCACACAGTGCATTACACAGTGGTTAGTGTCATATTAAAGTGATAGTTCAGAATTTTGGACATAAGACCTATTTTCCAACTCAGCCGGTGTGATGGAGACGTCTGGAGACGTTTTCAAGAAATTTCATTCAGTTCTTCTAGTTGCCGTTCGCTGGTGCTATGGCTAGCGCAAGTCAATGATACAAGTTAGCATGGCATTAAAAACACTCATACCGACTCCACAGTGCACCCGAGGCAAATCGATTGTAACGGCAGACTATCGATGTACATATCTGTGTTGATAGAATGTTTGAAATAAAACCAACCTTGCAATTTGAAGGATTTATGTCTCAGCAGCGGCAGCAGCGCGTCATACTTCTGGCAGCGGCGGACTGATTCCGCTGCCGGAAGTATAGTGCTGAGAAAGTAGTCCCTCAAATATCCATGCGTTGTGACGTTAGTTTTGTTTCAAATATTATTCTATCAACACAGATATGTACATCGATAGTCTGCCGTTACAATCGATTTGCCTCGGGTGCACTGTGGAGTCGGTATGAGTGTTTTTAATGCCATGCTAACATGTATCATTGACTTGCGCTAGCCATAGCATCAGCGAACTCGGCAACTAGAAGAACTGAATGAAATTTCTTGAAAACGTCTCCAGACGTCTCCATCACACCGGCTGAGTTGGAAAATAGGTCTTATGTTAAAAATTCCGAACTATCCCTTTAAGGTCACCAATAGAATAGGGGATTTCCAGCCAAAAATGCTATAATCCCATACTTTAAGATTCTGCTGTTGGTTAACAAAGCGCTGAGCAGCTTGAAGCCATAACAAACTTATTTTCTGTTGCTACATCGTGAACATATTCCATCCCTCAGGTTGTGCCAGAGTCAAAGCGAGACACCGAAGAGTAACATTCACTTTTTACAAGCCATATGTCTGGAACAAGCTCCCAGAAGAAACTACAGGGCTGCAGCAGCTCTTCTTCTTTCTTAAGCCTTTTTTGCCAGAGTATTTTTTATTAATTTAGAGAATTATCTTTTGCTTCTTTATTGCTGCTTCGCTATTCTTTATTTCACTCAGTTTAATTCATTCATAAAAGACAGTTTAACCTTGACCTTTTTTCACCTGCATGTTTTTGGGGTTGGTAGACATGTGACAGGGATAACAAGAGGAAACACAGATAAGGACTAGGGATGGACTGATTATCGGCGCCGATATACAGCATTTTGACGAGTTTTGAAGAATTCAATTTATTTATTTATTAAATGTATTTAATTTATTTCAAATTTCAGTTAACTGCTGCTGACCCTGCGGGAACTCCCTGCACTTTTTGTTTGAACTTAAAACAAAGATGAGTGAAAAATAAAATAATATTTCAGTTTTATTGAAATTTTATTCAAACACTAGATTTACTGTAGAAAACATTAGGGAGCGATTTATTTGTTTAAGTTTTCTTTTAACTTTATAAGACATGCTGCTGAGCCTGGGAGCTTCCTGTACTTTTGTTAGAAATTTAAAACAAAGATGTTTATTGTCTTAGATATATATAAAAAACCTTTAATATGTTGCAAATGTGGTTATGCTTAAAGGCATTTAAACATGAAAGTTAATTTTTACACCAATATTTTTACTTTTACTGCAAATGAATATTGGCTCCTAATATCGGCCTCCTTGACTACGAATAATTGGTATCAGCCCTGAAAAAACATATCGTTCTATCTCTAAGACGGACAATAAAAAACTAAATCATATTGGCTTCCAAAATCCACTATGAAATGAATCCACTGTGGCAAACTTATTTTGCTATCGATAGTTTGTTGTTTCACAGAGCAGCTGATGTCCCTATGGCTGCATCAATGCTGCTGCTTTACACTCACAGAGCTGATGGACGAGGTTGTTTCTTATCAAGCGGGAGGAAAACATCTAGAATTCTGTAATTTCAAAAATAACAGCTGCTACTTTACTTTTCAGTCCTTCAGTGCTCCAACAATGACATGTTAGCTCTGTTGATGGATGCCGAGGGAGAACAATTGATATTAAGTTGCCGGGAAAATAAGTGAAGGGAAAACTTTCTCCGGTAAAATGACAAGTGTCTCGAGAAAAGAGAAAAATATGTCAAAACCCCTGAAAAGACTGAATGTGGCAAGTTTTGTTTTCTTTCCTCGAAGCAGGGAAGTTGGCTGCCTGTTGTGTAGCATGAGGTAAATACAATAACAGAACTGAATTCAATAATTCACAACCAAGTTTCAGTTGGTCCGGATTCAAAACATTTGGGCAACTATTGGATGTGGATGAAGAATTTTCTCCACAGATAAAACAACTTAAAAATGGAGATACAAAATCCAGCTGATTCTGCAAAAGTGATGTGTTGTTTGGGGGATCTTAATTAGTCACACACTTAGTTTTATTTTTTTTTACTTTGTCTTATACTCTAGTCCAGGGGTCTCAAACTTGCGGCCCGTGGGCCACATGTGGCCCACCAGTCGATATCCTGCGGCCCTACACTTATTTTGAAAATGTCATTCTATATCAGCTTGTCTAGTTTTAATTACAATTTACATACATTTTTTTTGGTTTTAATGTTTAATTATGTTCTATTTCTGTCTGTTGTCGTGATGTATAGATTAATTTTGCATCATAAATATGTTTTTTGTTGTTGTTGTCGTGAACTATATATCAAAACAAACACTGGATTATCAAGAGATGAATTTCAAATAACTTAACCGTTTATTTTTGCTTAATTATTGGACTTTTCTCACTTGACCCGGCCCCTCCTGACCAGACTAGAAGTTTACTGGCCCCCGGGTCATTTTGAGTTTGAGGCTCCTGCTCTAGTCGAACACTCCTTAACTATCGGAGACTGTAGACAGAACCAATCTCCACTGTGCATCAATGATCTTCTGGTAGAGATCGTCAGAGCACAACATTTACATGGACTCTAAACACCACCCACATCAAAGCCCAACAGCGTCTGTACTTTCTCCGGAAAGCCCATCTCATCTCCACTCTCGGCAACTGCACTGCTGCAGACCCAAAGACCCTGCAGCGGATTGTGAGGACGGCAGAAAAGATCACTGGGTCCTCTCTTCCTTCCCTCTCAGACATCTACAACACTCATTGCCTGCGCAAAGCCACACGCATTACTAAAGACACCACACACCCCTCCCATGCACCTAATGCCATCAGGCAGAAGGTACCGCAGTATAACTGCCCGCACTTCTAGAATGGGGAGTAGTTTCTTTCCTCAAGCTGTCAGACTACTAAACAAAATTTGACACGTCCTTGCAGATTGAACACAAATAAAGGCTCTGGTAATATTTGCAAAGAAAAGATGACTCAACGTTCCATCCATCCAACCATCCAGCCATCCATCCAACCAGGTTTGGTTCTCAGAGATGGCAGCAGCTGAAATTCAGCAATTCAGGCACTCTTCATGTACAGTAAACACCTCCTCCCCTTTTCCACATAGATGCAGTGGCTTTTTACTCAGAGCTTACCTTGATATCAGAGCTTGGTAACACTTTAGATTAGGGAATACAAATTCACCATTAACTAGGTACTTACTAACATGCATATACGTAGCATACTAGCCCTTTATTAGTAATCATTAAGCACATATCAACACCTTATTCTACATAACCTTATTTGACCTCTACTACGACATGAATTAAAATTTTTCCTACATAAGGTGTTAATAAGTGCTTAATATTTACTAAAACAGGGCTAGTATGCTACTTATATACATGTTAGTAAGCACCTAGTTAATGGTGAATGTGTTCCTTAATCTGCAGTGTTACCCAGAGCTCCTTTCTTACCTGAATAAATGAATGATGATCTTGTAAACCTAAAGACTAAATGACTTAGATTAAATCTACTCTAATACGTGAATAGTGAGAGCATTATCAGCTCAGGAGACAGATTTTTTTTAAAGTCTGTTCAGTGTTTTCATGGGCAGAATTGTCTTTTTATTCAGTGCTTTGAGCAGGGTGCAGGGATCCTGTAGCTGCAGGCCACACTCACCAACTCCCCTCATTCACGTGCAGCAAACGAGATTCCACGCATGGCAGCAGCCTAACCAGTGGGAGAAATAGTGGTCCCTTCTAAATGGCACTTGCAATCCACAAACCCTGCGATTAGTGGATGATAGATATACTGTAGTTCATAAGCTTACACTATAGGCAGCAGGAGATTTATGAGATTAGAACGGCTCCCTGAGGAGATTCACCTCACTGAGCGTGACAGATGGGGGGGTGAAAGTGACTGGAGAGCTATTTGGCTTAATAATCCAAATTTTTTTTTCCTGTATCTCAAATCGTGCTTTACAATGAAACACCAACTCTCTCATTTCTCACATCATACGTTGACTTAAAGAGAAACAGGGCAAAGAGGAAACAGCGCTCATCACTCAACAAACAGGTGCGGAGCTCAGTGGGACCCTGATGGGAGTCTTTAGGGCTGTCACGGAGTCGTCTACAGCTGTCCAACATGACTGATGTACCCAACGCCTATCGCATTTTGATTCAGACCAGGCACAAACCAAAAACTGAGCTCTGGCCTAGTTACATCTCATCACAGAGAAGGAGAAAATCATTTCTAGACTCAAAAAGAAAGGGAACGAGCAGGGACGCACTTACATCCGTGCATGGGCAAAGACATATTCACCTTCATTCTAAAATAAAATACCAAATACCTAACTAGTAAATGTAAACCCATGTATAAAAAATAAAATACTTTATTTTTGTATTTTCAAAATACTAGAAATACATTCCCACCAAGTGGAGCAAGTGAAAGGGGCGGAGTAGGTTGTCAATCTCCAACCAAATGATTTTAAGCCAGAGAAAAAACCTTAAGGTCACAAGGTAGGAGCTGCAATCACCTTTTGGCAAGTGGAAATGTACATTTCATGGGTATGAATTGGTCACTTAAGGGTGTTCCAACAGGGAAGAAGGACTGGGTGAGGTATAATCTGACAAATATTACTTCCTTGAAGTGACGTTAAGGCAGAAGGTAGGTGCTGCAATCCCTGCAAGTGCTAAAGAGCATTTTTATGGTTTGTATTTCTACCACAAAGGTGTTTAAGTTGGTAAAAATGTACCAAGCTTCTGCAAAGAATATCTACCGTTGCACTGAACAGGAACTTGTGAAGAACAAAAGCGATATAAATGCTTAATTTAAACAAATTACATTCACCCTGCATTGACTCAACTTTCTGTCTGACCTAATCTAGGCAAATTAAAGTAGGCACCAAGCACAGTACAGCTCAATCTACAGCAGTGTTCTTATGATGTTATATTGTTTCACAGAAAGTATTAAAAAAACACAAAAATACAAGATATTAAATATTAAATTACAAAATATAAAGGCATTTTCATCATCTCAATAACAGCCCCACACATAGAGATTACATATTTCATTCCATGCCCTCACATCCAACAAAAAGACATTGATTAAGACAGAAATCAGCACTGTAATCGCCCACCGAGATCTTGGTCATTTGATTTCACCCTCCTTTGATCCAACTCATCATCTGAGTCAGGATCTCTGTAACATCGATTAACTGCTGCTTCTGGTTTACCAGCAAGACTGAGAGGTACGTGGTCATGGGCTGAGGCTAATGAGATCACATAGACAGAAATGAGCCCGAACATTGATTTAATACCATGAATTAAGCATCCAAACGCCGTGAGGCTGTCCCACACGGCGTTCCAGACCCGTGAAGAATGATTGGATTTGAAATGATCAAGGTCTGACTGAACAGCTGTGTTTTTTTTGGTTTTTTTTGTTCAATACATCGTCAGAGAGTTACGTTTTTAAGGGGAAGGAAATACAGAGTCAACACGCAAGGTGCACTTTTAAAACCACACAACGCCAACCGTAATTTATCATATTGCCATATGATATAATAATATAATAACCAACAAAAGCGAGAGATGCTGCTGAGAAAAAAAATAGAACTTAACTATTCAAAACTTCAATTACAAAATCTATGATGCAACTGCAACAAAACCAATATTTCTCCAGTGATGTATTCTTGCACTTATGATGTTTGTGCTAAACCACTTGACCACAGCTGGTAAGGTTTCACTTGAACTGACCTGTTTAGATCAATGGGATGATCTGGTCTTGGATAGTTAAAAAAAAAAGAGGACCTGTAACTCCAGACAGATTATTGTTGTAATAAACAGGGGGTCAAAAAGACAGAATATCTTATTCTGAATAGCTCAAACATGACGTCAGCTTCTCTGACGCATTCAAATCTAAAAAGACTTCCATGACAACGATGTCTTGTACAGGTCGCGTTGAACGTGACACAAGGTGACTAAGTGGTAAGATGTCACAGCTGCTCTGACGCGTACACACACACATTCACACACGCACCAACTTCCCTTTACAACAATGACACCCGTTTTGTTGTAAAGGGAGACTGCTGTAAGACTTAACAAACCTCAATGTATATAGCACTGTAACCACACTACTACTAAAATATTTATTTATGCATCTACCTACAATGTGCAATATTTCTCTAGTCACCATCAATTGTATATAATTTTCATAACTTTTTCTCTACATAATGCACAAACACTCTTAAAAATAAGGGTTCCAAAAGGGTCCTCCTACAAGGGCTGAGGTTCTACCTGGAACCATTTGCTTCTTTCCTGAAGAAATGGTTTTTCAAGGGTTCTTGGTAACACTAATGGTTCCAGTAAGAACCATTTTGATCCAGAAAACCCTTTAAAACCCCTTTCCTGAATAAAGGGTTTTAAAAGGGTTCTTGGTGGAACCCTCCAAAAGGGGTTCCATGTGGAACCTTTATAAAGAGGTTCTACCTGGAGCCAAAAAGGGTTCTCCTTTGAGGACAAGCCGAAGAACCTTATATGGTTCTACTCAGCACTTTTATTTCTAAGAGTGCAGTCTTTAGACTTTTTTTCTGTTTGACCTGTCTTTAATCCATTGCTTGTTTTTGTGTTTTGTGTCTAACTCTTCAGTCTGCACACACCTGCCTTAACTGTTTTTTGCTGCTGGAACAAGTGAATTTCCCCTTTGTGGGATAAATAAAGTTTATCTCATCTTATCTCATCTTATATCACGTTCAGAGTCTCTGTGTGTGAGAGACTAAGGTGTCTCTTTATGCACAGGGTTCCTGTGATTGTCAGAGGCAACATGAACTGATGGAATTCAGAGCTTCCTATACACTGACTGCCACAGAATGACTGTCATTTTTTTTTCAATGTATTGTTCTGTTCATTCATCTCTCCCTCTCTCTCTCTCTCTCTCTCTCTCTCTCTCACTTCCTTTACACACACTCAGACTGACAGCTGATCTATCTGCCCTTGTTCTCCACGTTCAGTGTGTGCAGCCTATATCAAATCATTACAGACAGAGCCAAAATGTCTGGGTTTTCAAGTCACCTTTTTCTATTGGTGAACCCAAGCATGGCACAGTAATAACATTATATCCATCTCTGTTGTCTATTGATTATCTAACCAGTGAAGAAATGCCATTGCATTTCATATATATGCTATATTTATTTCATAAATACTGTACATTTAGATTTAAAAAAAAAACAATAACTTGAATATATTGGTCTATTATAACCATAAAATACCAGCATCAAACAGAAGATTAACACAACAATTACTCAAGAAAATAATAATTGGATTGGGGATCAGTTGAATTTCCCAGGGACCCATGTTCCTCAAACTCAGCTCATTACAGAGCTTCATGTGAGAGGGAAAACTAAATATTACGAAAAGAGACAAGGAGGACACGAGGGGTGCTTACCTAATTTTCACATTGCCATGTTGAGAGAGGGAAGGCGGCCGTCCAATCAGCAGAGAGCATGAGGAGAGAGCAGGAGAGGAGAGACCAATGGTTAGCTGCGAGCACAGAGTTCTACCAGGCAACAGATGAAAATAACACAAGCTCGGTTTAGCACACGTTCAACGACAGTAAATCCGGTCTATTTTTCTCTCTTTGGACATTTGCGCTAATTTCAATTTGCTCTTTGATCAACACACACACACACACACACACACTAACTATGTCAAGGTTAGTCTCCCCTCCTCCATCATTACACTCCCCGCTGTTCACCCTTTCCCCTGACAGTATGAATCCTATTGAACTATTCCATATGATTTACCTCGTCCTCGTTCATTTTTTATAAATCTTGACAAAAAAAAACAGCTCCTTTTTTCCATTAACAGGGTAATTAATAAAACCAGCTCCTGCTTTTCTTTTCTACTCTTTTCTATTATATCAGCGTGCAGGAGGAGGAGGGGGAGAAGAGGAAGAAGAGGGAGGCCAAGAAAGCAGGTCAAGGCTCCAGAGGAGGAGAGAGCAGGAGACGGAGAGAGTATTGTGAAGTAAAAAACACTTGATGTTCAGGTCGTGCAGCTGGATGTGATCACACTGCAAACAGGAGCAGACACGGATCAATGCGGTCGCTTAAATGTATGTTAATGCAGGTGTTTAATTTGCTTCACTTCATCAACATGTAACCTTAGAGCTGATGGAGTCGTCCCACACATGCACGACTGTCTGTAAACCATCCACTCAGCCAGGGCCTTTCACAATGTACATGAATAAGTAAGTCAGTCATTAATTAAAAGTCCTATATTCCAAAAAATACTGTCTTTTGTTGTCTTTTTACATTTTAAAATATATTTGGAGCATGACCTATAGATGGCACTTAAATGGGACCTAGAGTGGTCCTGTTAGTTAGTTATTTGTTAGTTATGGAGGTCTACTTACATACATTAACTTGTTTTTATGGTCAAAAACCTCCTAGTTGCTCTAAACGAGCTGATAGAAATCCTCTTTTCTGACACTGTTTCCCAGCCGCGAGACTTGAGACTCAAATCTCTCACCCAGAAGACAGAGTCTTGTGATTGGCCAGTATATTCAGCACAACCAGCTCTCAGAAGCACAGCTCCCCCCTCTGGAATGTTGGATGCACTGCTACTCATAATCAAAACATTGTTTTAACAATGTTTAAAAATAGCTTCGTCACGACTCGCCGCCGCAGTCCCCAACGGACGTTCTTCTTCTTCTGCGAACCAGGATGATCTGCTGCTCCGGAGAACCGGTGTTTATGTAACCGGACCGGGTTTTGTCAGAGATCTCGCTGAGCCCGAGATTACAATAGAACACAGCGTTCTCAGAAGTGGCTGAAATGTTTGTTTAGAACCTAATGTATTGATTCTGTCTTTAAATATCTAGCTTTAAATTGCTGAGGTAAAAAATATTGTTTTCCAAACAAACAGTGTGCATAAGGATATGTGCATGCTAAATATTCATGAATACTGTCTATACAGGGTAAATATGGATATGTGTGCATAAAACAAGTAATTTTCCCTTACGGAAAAAGAAAGAAAGAATATAACAGGGAAAGAAAGAGGGAGAGGGTAAACAGAAGAGAGATGTGATTTTGGAACAGGTTCGTAATTTATTTTATTATATTTATATGCGGAGGTAAAAAATAATGCAGTCAAACACAACAGCTCATCAAAAAAACTTCATTTTAGTATCTTGTAAAGTTTTGGAGACTGCAGTCTTGTGTGGTCGAACGCAGAGGGTGAAGTTATAAAGTAGGGGGTACTTTTGAAAATGACTATATTTTTTTTAAATATAAAAATTCTCTGTATAGCTTGCAGGACATGAACACGCCATGGAGAGTTGCAGCCGTACGGCTCCTTCTGCTGTTTCTGCTGCAGCCGACTGTAATAAAGTCAGAGAAAAGTGTGTGCGAGCGCCTTCAAAGCCCTGCTGTGCACAACTTAGTTCCCCACAGAGGGAGCTATTAAAGAGGAGGCCAAAGGCGAGCCACGAACACATAAACACTGTGATGTTGTGAGGGGTCCAGCACATCTCTGCCTGCACTGAAATTGTACCCTCGCGTTCACTGCAGACAGCAAAGACACGCTTTTAATCTTAAATTCTAACCCTTAAATTCTGAGAAACCCAGTAAAAAAAAAAAAAAGAGGCAGTTTGGGTTTTTTTGGTCCTTAAAAATATTGGTCTACTTGGCCTATTTTTCCCATTCCAATGCGCACCACAATATACTTCAGCAAAGAACATGTGTTGATGTTTTCTGTAGTTGTGTATTGTATGTTTTGGGTAACATCTACTGCACGGCTGTCCGTCCAGGGAGTGGATCCCTCGCCTGTGGTAATCTCTAAGGTTTCTACCTTTTTTCCCCTGTTGTAAGGGTTTTCACTGGTCGTTTTTCGTTACCCTGGTCGAGGGTCTAAGGACAGAGGATGTTACCAACCCTGTGAAGCCCCGTGAGACAAACTGTGTTTTGTAAACTGTGGGCTATATAAATAAAGATTGATTGCTAAAGATCGATTGATGTCATATCAATGTAATAGAACAGAATGAACCAAAAGGCTAATTTACTTTACATCTGTTGTCCCAGTCCCCATGTACAGTCTTTTCCACAGTTATCAGTTAACTGGTTACAACTCACAAACCTGTGCCATCAGAAGGATCAGCAAAACTTCCAGTTTGTCACTGTTATAGTTTCAGTTTTATGTTACTCTTAGGATTGAGCGGGACGCAGCAACACAGTGTAATCGATCCACAAGAGGGAGAGAGAAAGAGAGTATCTGAGCAGGATGAGAAGAAGATACTAGTTGGAGAGACACTTCTGACAAATTTTAAAAGATGTTTCAGGTGAAGCATTGAGCTTTTTCCAAGCTTCTGATTAATAATCGCCAAATGGAAAACAACTACTGTCAGGGGAGAGGAAACGTGTTGAACTGTAGAACATGTCAAAAAAAGTCAAATCACTTTCAAATTTTATAGATTTTTTATATTGCTGTGAATATTGTAGCAAACAAACAAAAAACATTTACATCTCTATGTCCATGTGCTGGGATGCTGGGGAAGTAAATTGGGCCTCAAAAAGTCCCAAAAAGACAAATAAAGACAAATCGTTAAAGTCTCTCACATCAGAGAAAGAAAGATAGATGATGGGCTTGTCACCAGCTCACACCAGCATGTGTTCGTGGATAACACTATGCACAACAACTGTGACCAAAATTTTGAAAAAAATGGCTTTTCTACGTTTGTGGAATGCTGATCGGATTGATTGATGATCTCTAATCACTTGAAAGAAATGTCCAAACTCGTACCAATCTGATATTTGAGATTCAGGATTGAGAGACGTCTCCTATGGTGGCAACTGTACAGACGAGACAGGACAACGCGTTTCCTGTTCCTACTCGTGGTCAGCATGATGCCACTGTGGTTTCAACCCATTAGATGAGCAGGTGATTTCCAATTAAAATATTTCAGCCCTCCTCCTGTGGTGTTCAATTGCTTATGCATAGCAGGCAGTTTTTCCACCTGAATCCTCCTTTTCCTTTCATTTCCTTTCGCTGTGAATGAATGTTATGAATAATTTGATACCCTGTTGTGGCTGACTGGTAATTATTTCCAGCGGGGCCTCCTCAAATACTCTAACCACACTGATAGTCAATTACATTTCAATAACCTGAGATGTAATCTAATAACATCCCTGACCCCTTTTCTCTATCATTATATGCTTCTACACTGCCGTGAACTTGATTTATGAAGCATGAATCCTGATTTTATTTCCAATGAAGTCAAAGTGTGGCGTACAGTTTTACAGCACTCACAGATTAAATTAATGAGGGCATGTTGTAATTTACAACTGACTGTATTTTAATATAATGGCATACAGAATTAACCCTTGAACACCTAACCCTGGGCTGGGTGCACTTCTTTCTTTTTTTGGGCTCATTTTAACCATTAAAGGGACAGAAAATGTCCTTTGATCATGTTAAACTAGTGTATTAACAATTTAAAATTAGGAAAAAAAGATTTTGCATGTTAAATTACAATTTTTGAGTCTTTTTCTCAATGTGTAAAAACAGGCCAAAAAAATGACAACTACAGGCATTGTTCCAACTCTCTCCTCTGTGGTGACAAAAACACAGATTCTCCAGCTCCCTGCAAATTTACTTCCTGTTAATTTACAGCAACAACCAAATTTCAGAAACAGTTGGAATTTGTCCGATAGCATAACCCATTGCGGAAGTACTGCAATGCAAAGTGCACTTGTCGTTAGTGATACGCTCGGTGTTAAAGGGTTTTAATACCAGTAAACTATATAACATGTTTCATGAGTATTGTCAAATAATATAGAACATGTATAATTTACCAAATATGCTAAAATATGGAAAAAAATAGGAAGTCCAATTAGAGCTGCAGCATAGCAGGAATCTGTATTTATTGATTGTCAAGTTTCATCTGCATATTATTGTGCTTTGGGATCATAGATCTTTGTCCAGAATATACTATGAATTATTTGTACATCCACCAGCAGAAAGGACCTGTATGTGGAATAATAGAACTCTCACTCGCTGTTCCATCTAAAAAGGTCCCTGTGACTGATTCACATAGTTGTGAGGCTGTAAACCCAAAATATGTATCTCATATCATTTGACTTATGTTATGCAGAAAAGCTATTGTGGAATTTGTTTTGAATAATGCCAACAAAACAAAGCTTTTGTACCTTTAAAGCATCATAAAAAGCTTTTTTTTCCAGTCTAAGAGTCATTGAGCAGTATATTTAGCTCTTCTGCTGTTACAGCAGAGAACAGGCTCTAATACCATAATGGCTCTCTAATGACAGATAATGGCACAGTTAGGTGCAAATGGTAGAAAGAGGACGTCTCCAGACCTGAGCTCTCACACTAATCCAACTATCCAATTTTTTTTATCAGCTTCACCAATGTCTCGTACATCATCAAGTCTCTTATGCCACGATCATGACATCATGATTTTAAGTGTAACGTCTCATGGACTGTTCACACCTGCTTAACCAGACTTACATCATAGAGCAAGAATATATATTCAGGTCACAAAGTAGGAATTAAATAAAGACCCCGACTCATAAGTCATGACAAAAATGGATGAACAGACTTTCATGAGGAAAATTGAAGCAAGACAAAATTAGCCACTGGACAGAGCTAAACAAAAAGGCCTGAGCCAACTAAGAATGAAATGTGGTGCCGGAGGGCTGATGATCAGAGAGGGTGATGAGCGTGAATGTTTGGTTCAGAAACCACACAGGACAAACCATGGCGGGAAAATTCCGTAATTGTCTGTTATTTCAATTCACCTTAAAGGTGCATTGTGTAATAAATCTAAAGCAACTGGCCGTAATATACTCCTAATATGTCACAGAGACTCAGGAATAATGTTCATATAACAAACTGAACTCACCAACAACAACAGTACAGACAAAATATTTGCATTAAAAAAAATATTTTGCAGACTGCAAATCATTTTTATGTTTTGAAATCATGTTTTGGCATGTGGCGCCACCTACCGCCGTCTACCAATCATTGCAGTCAGTAGAGTCTCAGCTGCTGAGCAGCTGCCAGTTACATCTGAGCTACAATGGCGGAGGAAACGAAACCTAAAAGACCTTTTTGAATTTGAGTGTAGTAACCGTACCACATTCTTACATATGGCACCTTTAAATTTTTTCTAAATTTCTGTTTCTATTTGTGTCACAGTTGTGTTGACACACCCCCAAAAATATTAATCTATTGTACTTCAACCCAAGGGCAATCCCGGCCAAAAATCACAGTGATATTCAGAGATGTTAATGAAATATTTTCATTTAAAAAGCACAGGTGAACCACGCTTCTTAAAAACAGATTGACTTATTGAACATAAATCCACTTCACATGTAACCCCTGCAGCAAAACTTCCACTCTCAGCGCCTCAAGTTGGAGCATTGTAATTAATCTCTGACTGCTTTATCACCTTCTCCAGAGAGAGAATCAGCTCTGCCAGCCGGCCCAGCTCCTCACCCACACACATGCACAAACGCACACACACACATACACACAAAAAAACACATCCCCCCACACCCTCCGCACACATTTCCTGTGCAAATTAATTTCCAACATGACTCCGACCTGACTTGGCTCGCCTGTCAGGCCGCGGCTGTTAATGAGCCCTGACGTCTTTCTCACAAAAGCACAGCAGATACTAATATAGCTATGACACACGAGCGACCTCCAACTCCCTGAGCAACACACCACACACACAAAGATGATAATATTGAGCACTGGAGGAATCAGTGGGTCTGTCAAAGTTAACGGCAGCTTTACTTCGGGCCCTGCTGGAGGCTGCAGGCGAAACACTGCATGTCATCGTTCCAAACGAGTGCATCATACAATATGCAGGAACTTACTTTTATCATCACTTTCACAGTTACGTGCATAATCACATTCGCACCTCATCTCTGCACCAGAACACATTTATTCATGTATTAAATGTGCTATTGGTTTATACATGAGTTTCATATAATGTTGGCTTTTAAACATATGAAAATCCAATCTAATATTCCCACATGGTGCGAGAGCAGCATCGTAATGCATGATGTGCATCAGTATTCAAGACATCAACATCATGACCTGACATGTTTTTGTCACCACTTGTGATTTCACCTTAGATTTTGAACCATGTGGAGGATCATCGAGGGGAAAAGGCAAAGGGCTGGGTCTACAGCTGTGACCCAGAAACCAAACAGAATCATGATGACGACTGAGATCAGACTCTGTGTCACACACTCCACCACTGTGACATGTTTGGGGGAAAGAAGTTGTAGCATTAACGCCCTGAGCTGTGGTGTGATCTCACCTAGGAGACTCCCTCATGTCTTGACACTCACTTACAGTGCATTAACACAATCATCCGCACCAACTCAAGGTTGAATTAGTCTGGAGGCCTGTATTTAGGTATTACTACGCTGACTTTTATTAGGGCTGTCACTTGGGTGGTATGGGCACAATTTATTTTCACTTAAAGGTGAAGTAAGTAGTTTATAGTGCCATCTAGAGGAGAGGCTGAAATTTACAACAAAGAACTGCTCCTCTGCTCACCCCCTCCCTTCCCTGAGCGCTACGGTATTCGTGAGGCGAGGGAGAGGGCGAGCTACCGCGGCCGTAGCAGACGAAGCGGAGAGAGAGGAGGCGGGACTTCCGCTACAAGTAAAGCGACGCTTGATTTGTTCTCTTGCGTTTGTCCTTACAGGCTCCGGTAGAAACATGGCGTCGTGGCAATGCAGTAGCGGCCCGCGACCATGTTATTTTACATGACTTTTTGAAACACTACGAAAATGAAAGAAATAATATTATACAGCGACTAGACAATGCAGGAGCACATAATATGTATACAAAAGTGGATTTTGGGTCATATAAACCCATAAATACTACACAGTGTCCCTTTAAGCATTGATGCAAAAAGTCAAAGACTAAAATTGTGCAGCAAACAACCAAGAGCATATAATAAAACAAGTATCCATGTTTTACCTTGCTAGCACAACCTGTGGCAAAGATGCTAGTCATGTGATCACGCAGGCCCCACGTGTGGTCATGTGACACTAAATCCTGCTCACTGCTGCAGCGAGGAGGATCTGTGGACTTGGTAATGTCCATTTGAACAGCTCTAAAACAACAGCCGCAACATTATCTCATCTTGCCTGCGTCCAGTTCAAATTCAAAACATAAATAGCATGTCGTGAAAAAGTGACAGCCATAGATTGCATAAGTGGAGAATGTTGCGTTTGTTTCCGCTGCTCTAATGGATTTGGGCAAAATAGGTCCAGACGTTGCTGTCTGCTTTGCATCATATGCATATTTTTCCTGTTCTATTTCTTTTTAAATAACGCTGGCAATCCCCAGTGAGGGAGAAGCCAAAACAAAACAATAACAGAAATGCTTAAAATAGACCTTTAATAACAAGTTGAAACTCAGTGAAGGGGCGGTTTATTCAAAGTCTACCCAAATCTTTCTTAACATATCCAAATAAACTACACATTACTGAGAGAAATTCCCAGTTTCCTCCCAGTATCTGCTCTGTGCTTGACTCAGTAAGAAGGCTCATGTCTGCATCTCCCGGAGCAGCTCTGTAGCTCAGCGAGCTGAGCTGGCATCCTGCTGTTGTGACCCAAATACGAGCTTACTGCCTGTCTGCCAGCTGCTCTGCTCTGATTGGCTGAATGGAAGACATGGAAGGGAAGGGGAAAGAAGGGGGTGGACAGAAACATTCAGAATTTCTGTCCAGTCCTTCAGTATTTGGTGGGTTCACACTGTGTGTCTGAGTGTTAGAAAATGTTTAAATTAATGTTTCAGTTCATCTTCACATGAGATGAAATAAAATTTTTTACTTTTTTAAAATGTTGTTTTGGAGAGTTTCAAACAGATCACAGAGCCAACATTTCAATATCAAAGTAAGTGTTTTTCTTGTGTGGATTTTACGCTTGCCAAAAAATAAACAAGACGAGGCTTAAACCTCACAGCTTCAGATATATCACCATATCATTGGATTTATACTCCTGTCACGTCACACACTCAGCTGGAGTCAAACAGACAAAATGTTACCTCGCATTCATGTTACTGCACTCTTAAAAATAAGGGTTTCCATAAGGGTCCTTCTATAAGGGCTGAGGTTCTACCTGGAACCATTTGCTCCTGAAAAACCCTTTCCCAAAGAATGAGGACAAGCCGAAGAAATCAGCTACTAAACAGCTAAAGAACATTATAAATACAATATGCCAATAGACACTACATTGACTTCCATTCTTTTGGACAGCCTAAACAAAATGTTATCCCTAATATTAACCCTTTAACACCTTAAAATGTCAGTTTTTTTTTGCTTATTTTAACCATAAAAGGGACAGAAAAATGTCCTGCAACTAAGTGCTTTGGCCCATTGTTCCAGAATAACTTTTATTTAGAACTGTTATATACAAACCAACAGAATTTTGAACCGTATAAAGCACATTTAAAATTAAATGTATCGAGTCTCAATAAAACAGGCAAAAAAAAGCAAACTATGCACAGGCGTCTTTCCAAGTCTTTCCTCTCTGGCTTCCTGCAACAGCACGAGTGAAATTGCTGTATAACCGCATGGTTGTGTGTGCTTTAATGTGCAACTTCTCAGCTTTCAGAAACAGTTGGATTTTGTTCCGATAGCACAAACTGTCATGTTAGTACTGCAATGCAAAGTGCACTTGCGTACCCTGCCTACACGCCCTGAACTTAACAAGTTCCTCAGAAATTAGGTTCCCTCTCATTACAACCTGGTTTTAGTCTCCATTGGGACTATCCTGCCCTGGACGAGGTCATTGTTTAAGCCAGGAAAGGTCCTAAAGAGATAACGAATATAAGTACACACACACACACACACACACACACACACACACACACACACACACACACACACTCACACTTTTTTTTTTTGTGTTGACACTGCAGATCCCCCAAGGCTACAGACCTTATGAGTCCAACAGCTGCTCAGAGTCCATGTGTTCACAGTGTCACTGAGCCCAACAAGGTGTCAGTGACAATGAAGCGACGATCAACGCTGACAAAATCCATGCTCTCACTAGAACACACAAGCACACACCGGGAGGGGGAGGGGGAGGGGGGGGGGCACATACACAAATAACACTTTCATTCAACACCAAACCATCTGAGCTGCAGAGCTTACAAAGGAGTTCCGATCGATATGACAAAGAACTCACACACAGATACAGAGAGAGGGAGAGAGTGTGTAATGGAGCTCAGAGAGGATGAGTCCAGCACTGAAAAACAACAAGCATCTCATAGTCAAATCAAATCACAATCACATTTTAATTGTATCGCCCAAACATTCACAAACCACATACCCCCCAAAAAACACAAAAAAGGAGGGATCCCTCTTTCAGAATGGACAGACACATGTACAAATGTACACGGTTGTGAAAATATATCATAGTATATCATAGTATGTGATCATGTATTAGAGTAAACAGATGATAATAATAGTAGTACTAACTAGAAAAGCACTCGGAGAGCGCAGACCTCGGCCAAGGCAGCTAAGCCCCCCCACGGATCACGCCTAAAATTGAATCACTTGTTCCTGGTCCCATCCAATTTCATCCAACTCCGTCTGTGATTTCTTGAGTTATGTTGCTAACACACAGACAAACAAACAAACTCCAGCTAAAACATCAGTGGTGGAAATATGGTTGACAGTTCTGGTGCTAAAAGAGCAATCCAACAAGAACTGCACAACACATCCAAATTGTCAACACACACCATATTCCTATCAAAATAGATATATTCATATCCAAAATGCCGGTCAAATTGCAACACATGTAAATGGTTCCTTGTGCTATATTTGTTTGGCCGTGATGCTGGAAATAAGAAAATTTCCATCTCATTACATTTTTTCAGTGTCTGCAAATCCTACTTACTAAAAAAAACATAGCAGGTACTTAAGCATTTGTTTATTTGTTGCAAGTGAACGCGCCATCTCAATATTCAACAATATTACATGTTATCATGTACCATTCAGCCCTAATTCAAGCCCCAGCTGAGCCCAAAGTCAACTCACTTTTTTTATTATACTCATATTTTTTTTTCTCCAGGCCTCACTCGGTTGATTTCACTTGAAAATGTACCGTTAGTGTGCAGCTTTTGTGACAGATTAATGTGACTCTGAAACATGAGTTTTGTGCCTCTGATCAACTACATTGCCAAATGGCACTTTAAGTGGACATCTTATGGATCGGAGTGAGCAAAATGTGTCAGACATTCTCCATAGAAACGTTTTAAGGCATATCCAGTTCCTGCTCACTTTTCCTTTTCAGTGTCTTTTTTAGATTTTGCTGTTAAGTGTGAAGTGATAAAACAGAAGGCACACACTGGGGTTGTAAATGCACACAATACACATGCTCTGGAGGCAAAACACTTTATATCCACCACTTTCTCACACACACACACGCTAAATGTGCCTTTCTGCCAGAGGCTGCAGAGGTGATTCCTGAGCTCCCTACAACGATGTCTTGCGAAACTATTTTTAGCTCGCTCTTTCATACGCAGTCCCCTTTCCTCCTGACATATCGCCCTTTCAAATGCCCAGCCAGTGCTCAGGCTTGAGAGCTTCATTCACATCTTCTCCATTACCACATTTCCCTCGATGCATCTTTTGTTTTCCTCCGTCTTTGTAAGACAAACGCTTTCCCCGTTTCCCTCCACCGCCCCCAACGACCAATTGTTTCCTGTGTTTTTTATTGTTAGGCTTAACAGGGCACATTTGTCAAGGTCAACAAGAACACATTCACCTGGCAGAACTATGTGTTTAATAGATGTGTAGGAGCCAGGAATCTTCGATGCTATTAAAACTTCATTTTATTAGATAAAGTGTACCGTATCTATGATAGATAGAAGGATAGGTAGATATGTACTGGAAAATATCTTTTTTTTTTAAAAATACAACTAAAACACAGTAATTAAACCAAGAAAGCTTTCAACTAAAAACCATTCCACAATTAGCTTCTGGTTACGTAGATGTAAATTTAACATCCTCAGTAAAAGGCCTTCTCACAAACAGGAAGGAGAACAAAAATGTCTGAAGGAGAATCCAATCAATGGCTAAGCTCAGCATATTTCAGTTTGAGAGAGGGAGAAATAACTGAGAAAAACAAAGAACATGATGAGAGAGGAGGAGGAGGAGGAGGGTTTTCACTGAATTGCCACAGTCGCCATGGTTTCTGCCTGTTGTTTGTAAGGAATGTGCGATTTGTGTCGGGGGGTGTAGGCGGCGTCACCACCAACCATTGCCGCCGCCGCTGCCGCCCCGACGCACTGCATCTCACAATGACATCACTGACAGCAGGACTGACACATCAGAACCATGACACTCAACAGTGAATGGGAGCGAAGAGACACAAACGGAGAACTTCGTAAACCTGGAATGATCCAGATGAAACACATCAGAGCAAACATAAATGGGGCCGAACTGGAGCAATGACTTCCTCTAGGACTGGATAACACGACCAAAAACAGTCAATTATCAATAATTATCACAATAAACGTCAGATAATTAAGAATTAAGCTTTGCACATGAACAGAAAACAAAAATATGAGGCAACACTCTTAGAAATAAAAGTGCTAAGACTTATGAGGCTTGTCCTCATAGGAGAACCCTTTTTGGCTCCAGGTAGAACCTTTTAATAAAGGTTCCACCAAGAACCCTTTTAAAACCCTTTATTCCAGAAAGGGGATTTAAAGGGTTCTCTGGATCAAAATGGTTCTTACTGGAACAATAATGTTACCAAGAACCCTTGAAAAATATATTAATATTGAAGAAAATGATGTTGCGATATATTATGTTATTGAATTATTGCCCAGCACTAACTATTGCTGCAAATATAAAATATGGGTTAATGCACCCACAACGTCACTTGCATATCTGATTTTATTCTGTTTTATTTCAGAAATTAGCACAGAACAAATAAAGAATGATTCTATTCCTTCTGTATCCCATCCACACAGACCCTGCAGTGAGACAACCCTAACCATAAATGTCACACTGGTTCCTCCCCTCTCAATCATGTCTCTCTGCAGACCAGGTCATCACAGACACAGGCTGGAATTCTAAGTGAACATTTGACATTTGATCTGTTAATTATGACTCTGCAGCACCGTGTCCAGAGGCTCAAGAAGCCGTGTTCTTAATTTGTTGACTTTATGTAACCGGAACAACTCAGGCACACCAAGCCGATGAGCATGGGAATGACTGGTATGATGTAACTTCCACTTTGTGAGCACGTAAAGGATATGGTGAAGAATGGGGGGGAGGATACAGTATATGTGGGACAGAAAAGGAGGACATGGAAATGAGGACTTGTCCTCACTCGCTCATGCTTGGGATCGTCTGATCAGCGGTTATCTGATCGCAGCCGAGGACGACGAGAGAGAAGCACTTTAACTGAACAACGCGACGTAACAAAAATAGACAGACGAACAGAGAAAGGGTTAGGGAAGGAGACAAGGTAGGAATGAAGGAAGTAAAAGAACAGGAGGGAAGGATTGGAGACTAGAAGACTAGATGAAACAAGTGAGGTGAACCACATTATGCCTTCATGTGCCTTACAGGTCCCTGTGTGCACAACATCTGAAGTGTTATTACTATTATTAATTATTGACCTCCGCCAAGGAGCTATATGTTTTTGCCGGAGTTTGTTAGTCTGTCTGTTTGTTAGCAACATAACTCGAAAAGTCACAGACGAGTTTGGATGAAATTTTCAGGAAATGTCCGCAATTGGACCAGGAACAAGCGATTACATTTTGGACATGATCTATAGACGTTATCACTTTTTTTTATCGCTATTTTGTAGGCACTGCGCTGCCTTGGCGGAGGTCTGCGCTCTCCGAGTGCTTTTGTAGTTATTATTATTATTAGGAGTAATAGTTCATGTGTCTTTCTGTCTGACAGGAATCTATTTGCTTGTTACTAAAAAAAAAAAAACAGTCACACAGTGCCAGAATGTGAGACGACCAACTTTAAAATCACTAAAACATGGAGAGAAAGGTTAAAGGAGAAGGGGCTCCCCTTGCAACATCCCTCACACACACACACACACACACACACCTGCCTCTCTCATCACTGAGTGCTATTTAATTACCCTGCCACCCACCCCCATAACGTCTGCACTCCCAGAGGAAGAGTGAGATAAGAGCGACAGAAAGAAGAAGAAACACAGAAGGAGACAATGCCAGCAAAGAGAGGAGGACAAGACATAAAGAGACGTGACGATGCCGAGGACGACAAGTGAGGAGGAGGAGGAGGAACAACGCCGTCTCTTATTTTTAATCCGACACACAATATGATATTCATAATATTACATGTAACCCGGTGAGTCACGGGAACGATCCTGTCTGCACTGAGCACACACTGTAAAGCGAAACCTGACGACGATAACAACAGAGAGAAAAGGAAGTGAAGAGGAAGAAATAAACACAGGTACAATAAACACAAGGATGGATGTTGAGGCGAGTGATGAGGACATGGGGCGCGATCGTTTTTACCGTTTCAAAGTGAGCGTCGCCCAGCTTGATTTAGCAGCTTGCATCAGTTTTATCAGTGACACACTGCGTCTCACATGACATGAACTCAATCTGCCGTATGTTTTATTTACTCTAGGTTGACACTTCACACTGAGGTATAACCCTTCAGTTCATGTTTAATCTCACTCTTTAGATTATATTAGAACAACTAACATTGTAGAAGTAAGTAAATAATATGAAAAGATAACAAATACATCCCATGAGTTTAAAAAAAATTAAGTTTTCAGGTGATGAATAGCTCCACTATTTATTAAATCACTTGGTAACAGACATTTGTCAATTTACGAAACTCTTCACACATCACAAACACGCGTCTCAGCTAAACTGTTCCCCTCACCTCCAAAACTCTTTGTCACCAACAAAATACATCATAAATGTCTCAATATAAACTCATTCTGTCACAACACTGGCAACAAATCTCACTCAGTAAGCACTGACGTATAAAATATTAACAAGTGTGAGTGTGTTGCATAAAAGACATTCTGTCTTCAATGTTTATATGATTTTCTCTCAGATAAATCAGCATTTTATGATAGAGCGTGATCTCTGCTCAGAGTGTTATATATTCATGTTGTGTGGACGTAATGAAAAGTGATTCACATTTTATTTATTTGTTGCTAATCGTGTGAAAGAGTTTATTAATCTAACTTCAGTTTTGACCACTGCTTATAATGTGTTTGTCACTTTGTTTGCTTTATAATTTTGTGTGTCACTGTTTTCATCTTACCTCAGCAGTACTGATGTCAAACCTGTTTTCAAATACATCTTCATGTATTTGAAAATGTGTACACAAACACTAAAATGGATGGATGGATTCATCCTCTGCTGAAATTGCACCAAACACAAATACTTCATGCCATCCTACACTCTTAGAAATAAGGGTTCCAAAAGGGTCCTTCTACAAAGAAATGGTTTTCAAGGGTTCTTGGTAACTCTAAGGGTTCCAGTAAGAACCATTTTGATCCAGAGAACCCTTTAAAACCCATTTCCTGAATAAAGGGTTTTAAAATGGTTCTTGGTGGAACCCTCCAAAAGGGTTCCAGGTAGAACCTTTATAAAAAGGTTCTACCTGGAGTCAAAAAAGGGTTTGAGGACAAGCTGAAGAACATTATATGATTCTACTTAGCACTTTTATTTCTAAGAGTGTATTTCCACCTAACATTTCTAAAAAGCTACAGCTTCTAACTGTGTTCGAGGATTATTGTAAAAACAGTATTCTTTGTTTTCGCAGTATGAATACCCACAGAGAGTGTGGGGACACATTTTGTTCATCGGGATTCAGCTAACAGATAAAATACAACCTATATAAAGAATTCAATTTCAAAAATGTGCATGGTTGTAGCTCACCATGGTGACATTTTTTTTTTAAAGTCTGCCACCAGCAGTGAAACAAAGCATCCTCCCTGACGTCTGCAGCATATATGAGCTCATCCCCCTCTCCTCCTCCCTCTACCTTTATTATCTAGTCCTAAAAAAAGAAATCCCTCCTCCTTCTCCTCCGCGTACCCCCCCCCCCCCACCCCCCCACCCCCAGCTACAAATATGCCCATTAACAGCATGCTTGGGACTCCGTTGCGTTGCCATTCAGCCTGACAGGAGGACCATCACTTTGAAGAGGAACAAATAATCACGTGTTGGTGTGGCTGCTGGATTTTACTCTGCTGCCGCTGCCGCTGCCGCTGTGTCAGGCCTCGTTTGTGCCAGACGATTTGAAGTGACACATTCACGGCACAACGGTTAGCCATGTTAAATGGAACATGGAACCACGGTGGAGCTTTCATTTCTGAAAAAAAAAACAACCATGGGAATACTGTAGAGTCAGTCTTGGTTTCAGGAAATCATATGCATCTTTTTTTCAGCTTATGGTCTGAACACTTTTTTAGTCTTGAGGAGCACTCACGGTGCTGTAAACTATAGTTTTGGTATGAACTAATTCACATATATTTCCATACAGTGCCTCTATGTGCTACACATTTTCTATTGTACATTCATCATGCCTATTATGCTGCCTTCACAATCACCAGGTGAAAATTAGGATTATGTGTCTTGCCCAGGGACACATCAGCAGGTGGACTAGAGGAGCCAGGGATCAAAACCCCCGACATTGCAGTTAGAGACAAACTGCTCTACCTCAAGGTTCACAGTCGTATTCTCTTTGTCAGATAATTGAACATCATATGTTAAGAGATCTGGTGATAATGATGACAGATGTCTTATCTCCAGTCAAACACATGGAACAGAAAACTCCATTACATCAATAAATGTAATGGTTAAATGTACAATTGCATTGTGGGATACGAGGTCAATAGCAGCTCAGACCAAATGTGGGTGTAATTACAGCTTAAACTGGGCGAATACAGAGTGAGGCCAGATGGGACGCTGGCAATGAACACCCCACATCCACTGCCTACAAAAAAAACAAAAAAACAAGCAAACAAACAAACAACAAAACAAAGAACGAACATGTACCCACCATACACAGAGACACACAGCTGATTGGCCTTCAAACTGTCTTCATTTAAATCCCAAGGCACTCACACTGGTCCAATTCCACAACATAAATTTTAACCTACTTTTCCCAGCAATAATCTACATAACTATTCCCCAATCAACAAGAAACAGGACGGCAGAAGACAAATTACAAGCCCAAGGCTGAAGCATACAGCATGTGCATCGCTTGTTTGTGTGACACTTTGAGACGGGTTGATTTGGAGTCCTGGGCTCCCAAGGCTCACACAGTATATCAAAGAATCCCCACGCAGCCTTACTCATCTTTGAGGGGGTTGTTAAGTTAAGCGAAGGCACCCTTGTATATGTGAAGCTGAGGGTTGCTGTAGATGTGGAGCGGACGTGTGAACGTGCCCCAGTGCTGCAGTCTGCTGGTTCAGCACCATGGACAGGTCCCACTGCTCTGCAGTCTGACTCAGTGAGACCATGAACGCTGCTCATACAACTGGAAGTAACTGAAAATGACACTAATAATAATATGTTGATTGTAATAGGCCTAATACTTATACTAATACTACTGATTCAAGAACTACTCATACTAAATCAATCGCCAACTATTTCGATCATTGATTAATCAGTTTGAAGTTTTTTCATGAATAAAACAAGGTTTCTGATTGTTTCAGGTTCTTAAGTGTGAATATTTTCTTCATATCTTTGCATCATATAACAAATAAATCATTAAACGTGAATCACTTTGATTTGTGGACTACACAAGACATTCAAGAAGATCGTAATTTCTAGGTTTGACAAACACTGATCAACATTTTTTTACGTTTTCTGAAATTTTATGGACCAAGCGATTCCTTCATTAATCGAGAAAATAATCGACAGATTAATCAATTATGAAAATAAGCATTAGTTGCAGCTACTTTGTGTATTAAATATATAATCTGCATTAAAATATTCACAAACAAGAGTAAAGTTATTTATGTTGATGATTATAGTGAACTTAAATTAGCCAAAGTGGATCACAACTACTCAAACTTGAGGTTTACTTCCCTGTAAACCTCAAATGCGCAGGAGAACCAAATAAGACAACAATTCCCATAATCCCATGCTGCTTCCTGAAATCATCAATTCATCATTTGATTGAGAGACCCCTAACATAAATTACAAACTGCGTTTTACTATCAATATCAATGTATCTATAAACAATATCCATACATCACATCATCTATCAATACTGGATAGAATTGTATAGCTATAATATCAGAAACAACATAAACCTTTTTTTTTAAAGAAATATTTGTCTGGGATAATTATTAGGGATAATTATGTCTTTACAGAGCACAACCAGGTCTCACAACAGGAAACAATAAGGAAAGAAATGTAATAAACAAATCACATGGATCATCATTCTGCACTGCTTGCACAAACCTCTTATCTGACTAAATGTTACACGAGGTGAGTTTTATCCTGCTCACCCACCTTGGTATGTCGGCGGGTAATATAAGATGCTGCTGAGTAAGCTGCGGAGCTAAGCTGTGAGTCTCTGTGGTCAGAGGAAAGACCTCCACACGGCTCCAAGCTGCAATCAAAGCCCCCCCTCCCCCCGCCGCCACTCACAGGCCGACTGGCTGACGGCGAGGAGCCCGCTGACTGCAGCTCTCTGTCAGACAGACTGCATCTGTCCAGTCTGAC
Source organism: Microchirus variegatus (assembly GCF_963457635.1). Classification (NCBI taxonomy): domain Eukaryota; kingdom Metazoa; phylum Chordata; class Actinopteri; order Pleuronectiformes; family Soleidae; genus Microchirus; species Microchirus variegatus. The sequence continues at coordinate 11,458,266 of NC_139815.1, read as the reverse complement.
ACACACTTTAACACTACATCGCAGACACTGTAATGACCACAGCTAAGCTTCACTAAAGGTATTTCACCAGTCATTCTTCCTTCCACTGACACAACTGGGCTTCTACAAGCAATATTGATGTTTAGCTGTACTAAACTGGGACACCGTCCTATCCACTGCTAATCCCAATTACTTTTACAGTGGTGCATTCACTATCATTAACACAGTTTTTAATAACAAAAAAAAAAACGAAAACAAAGCCTACAGCTGGAGTCTTTGGGGAATTAAACTTCCCATGAGCCCATGAGACATTTTCATTTCCGTATCTCCATTAAATGTTGCATGTTTTTGATGTCAAATATATCCTCTTTTCTCTCTGCCTTTCAAAGCAACACACTTCTGCAGGAGACAAAATGTCTGCAAGTGAGTTAATGGAAAAGTGGAGCTCGAGTTCATCCAGAGAGCAATAAGGGGGTTTATGCAAATAGGGGGGTTTATGGGGCTCTTTGAGTTGCTGCAGACGTGCAGTGTCTGTGTAGAAGAGGTGGTGGTAGAGGCAGAGATTTGGGGTTAAGCTGTCATTGCTCTACATCCCAGCACCACTGGAAACAACGGGTGGAAGGAAAAAGGGATGTGGTAGGGGGATAATAAGGTGTGAGAGGGCTTGACCAGGCCCAAATCCTTCAGGCACATATATGAAAACCAAACCAAATCCCCAAATAAACAAAAGATCCCCCCCCCCCCCCCCCCAGTCCCATGCTGCATGCATGCTGTATGTTGTAAACTACTGCGGTCTGCCATATATATATGCCCCCCGAGGAGGGACCCTGCACTCAGTAATCCCAGGAAAGCTGGCTGTGGGGCAGGATGGCATGAGAAATGACGGTGGGATTGATCTGTCTGTCTGAGACTGTCTGTGTCACAGTAAGAGTGAGAGAACAGTCAACACAAAGAAATGGAAAAAGGGTAACACTTTAGATAAGGGAACACATATTCACCATTAACAAGGAGCATGTATTAGCACCTTACTCGACATAACCTTATTCTACCTCTATTACGACATGAATTAAGATTTTTCCTACATAAGGTGTTAATACATACTTAATATTTACTAATAAAGGGCTCGTATGCTACTTATATGCATGTTAGTAAGAACATAGTTAATGGTGAATATGTGTTCCATAATCTAAAGTGTTAAAAAAAAGATTTCAACAGAATCAGGACACCTTGTGGCTTTAACTAACCTTTAGGTCACGTTTGGAGCTTAATCTCAAAGTCTAAAATCCACGTTATATATTCACATGTAGATAAAGCTCCAGTCATTGTGATCATTTCTACAGAGAACATGCAATCATAAAAACACGATGTATGAACGATACATCCACAATTTTTATGAACCCTAAATCTCAGCTCAGTTGGTCACTCAATATCAGAGGTTAAATCCAATGTATTTTGCAGACTTATAGTGCCCGTCTGATTTATCTTACGTATTACTTCCTGTAGTCCTGTAAGAAGAAGCTTTTGAAGCTATAGATTGCTGTTTACAGTGGCCAATAGTAGGAGAGTTAACAGTAACTACCAGCTCAACATGAAGAGTCAAGTTGACAGTGTGCTCTCTGTTTTATCTTCAGCCTACGCCTGTGGATTTAATCAGAGAGTATAGATTCCAACGTATTTGTCAGTAACTGGCAGAACTTAGATTATAGTAACAGAAAGGAGTTTAAAGTCCATTAAAAAACTATTACAGTATGTTAAGCCAGTTTAAAGAACGCTGCAGAAAGATGTTGATGGACAAATATTGTGATCTTGGTCAAAGAAGAGATAAGATAAACCTGAGAATGTGGATTTTCCTTCACATGTTGATTTCAACATCCAACTGTTAAGGACGTGAAAGTGTGAGTCACTGTGAAGCCACACATTCACAGTATAAGCAACTCACAGCACAATAAAATGCAGTAGTTTCTCACAAAAAGGTTCAGTTGAAACTTAAAAATCAGATCAAATTGCGATGACTTTGCTGGAGAAGAGCCGATCCACTGCGGCGCCTTCAGGTTGCTTGGTGACAGCAGTGACAGCAGCAGACTTCAGCAGTCTCATATTTGACATTGACGGGTCGGCTTCACTCACTCATTAAGATTAGATTAAGATTAAGAACCCTTTAAGTCCCGCAAGGGGAAATTCAATTCTGCAGTGAGTTAGTGAACACACACAGCACACAGTGACGTGTAGAACATGTAACCCAGCGCAGTGAGCTGCCATGCCAGTGAGCGGCGCTCGGGGAGCAGTGAGGGGGTTAGGTGCCTTGCTCAACAGCACTTCAGCTGCGGACTGGTCGGGGATTGAACCCGCTACCTTCCGGTCTCGAGCTCGAAGCCCTAACCATTAAGCCACAGCTCACCCCCACCACGTGTCTGAATGCAGCAAAAGCCCTACGGTGAGCCAGTGACATTACAGATTTAAAACGGATCTTTAACCCGGGGCTTTTAAAATGTAAACATGTAAGTCTTACTGAAATTGTAAAGAAGTCAGACTATCACACCCAGATAATGACTCGAATTCAACTGAACCCAAACTGTCCGAAGAGCTCTGCATGTTTTCCACAGTTTCCACTCCTGTGCGTTGATCTACAAATAGTAGAAATCAGCTGAAGCATTTTTGGACTGATGAGGTTAATGTATGGTAGAAAAACACGGTACTAACTAGCCTCAGCTACATCGGACACCGCCGTATACGAATAAGCTGAAGGGGGGTATATCACCGCCTAGTTTGGCAGATACAAACACTAAAAGTGTTTTTTTATAGTTGGACAAGGACAATGATGTATAGTCGAGTTAATTGTGCATAGAAATGTACCGACTGTCCCATCTGTGTTCACACAGAACACCAAACACCAAAGACAAGAAGAAATACAGCGTTGCTTGGTGTTCCTCTTTGGTTGTCTTTTTAACTCTGCAGGGGAGCTGATCAAGGGGTTAGCACTAGCTGGAAGCTAAATAGCCTCCTCCACACATACAGCAGCAGCAGACGACTGCAGTCCCCCACCTGCTGTAAGACAGCTCACAACCACGCTTGGAGCAAAAGAAATGCAGCTGCTCTTTTTTTTTTTTTTTTTTTACACAAAAACATCCTTTTTTAGCAAAGAACAATTTGAATGAGAAAGAAAAATCATATTGTGATTTTTTTTTTTTTACAGATATTGCAACTAATATATGATTCATAGTTGATACAACTGAACATTTTTACCTGTTAACAGTCTTTTTTCCTCAAATAATATGTGAAAAATCAAAGCATCTTGCAGCACATCAGCCTGATTCTGTCTTGAACAAACATGTGCAGTGGCTTTCAGTTTGGATCTTGCACTCTGTGGTTTTACAATTTCGATGACTTTGCGATCAATGGTGCAGACCTAAACTGGAAATAAATATGAACTGACTGAATATTTTAAAATGAATGTTAATCTTTAAGTTCTATCTGACCAAAAGGGCCACTCATGGTTCTCATTCAAAGCTGAACAATGATATATTTTATTGTTGCTCTGATATTTCACTGAGCTTGCCCCAGGTAACCAGTGTGTGATGAATACTAATATTTTTTTTAAGATTAAACATTAAAACAACAATAAACAGGACACTGATGTTGATGTTGCCTCGAAACCAGCAGCAGCAGTATCTCGGGGGGGAAACTGCACTTATAAAACATGTTATCATTTATTCATTACAGATGTTCGACTGTGGGATGGCTGCTTGGCCCAGAGGCTGGCTGTGATAATGATGAGGCCTGAAACAGTTCTAATATGAGAATGTAAAGCACAGGAAAAGCCTGAACCAATAATGCATTTATTTGGACACACACACACACAAACGAGAAGTATAGTTCAGATCAAGAAATACTGTTCTATGTGTGGCCTAGCTTATGATCTGAAAGCTTCATTAATAGATAAGACGATAATGACATTTCATACAATATCATTAGGTCATTAAAACCCCATCACAACACTGATGCACATGTTCCTTCACTAATGTGCACACACACTGTCCTGCTATCCAGATACTCACTGTAGCAGCGTAATAAAAAAATGTACGTTACTAATTTTGGCAATATGTCATTTCTTGTTAATTTTTCTTTATATGTTTAAGCACTGCACACCCTGTTAATCGGTAACCTAATATGACAAGGAAGGGAAATGGACTAATTTGTTTTTTATTTTGTTTTAATGGGAACGTATTAAAAAGGAGATCGGAGCATGCATTTCTGGAAACTAGGGCTGAACAATAAATGGAAATTTGATCAAAATCGCAATACAGTCTACTGCGATTTTCAAATCGCAAGAGGCACAATGCTTGTTAAAGCGTCAACATACCACTTTAGAGTAAATAACCTATCATAAATACATATCATATTCTACAGACTTGTTAGTCGCAGATCTGCAAAAATATCACACCCTTATCATTTAAAGTGTGATTTTTTTCAAATGAAAATGAGAACAATGATGTAAAAATTACCATTCCCTTCTGATATAGAAAATTATATCGCAATCACAATTTTAGCCAACATGATCTCAAATAGATATTTATTCAACAAGTCCATAATAAGGGTTGCACAATGGTAGAGACCTTGTCACGATCCTCTCCAAAAAACCAGAGACTTTAGTGCACACAGACTCACCATCACTGGGTGGTTTAAGAATGAAAAACGTAGCCTGGTCTGACGAATCTGGATTTGTGCTGAGGCTGCAGATGCAATGGCTCAGAATTTGCAGCATGACTTGACAACCTTGGATCAATAAAGGCAATGTTCAAGTGGGACCTTCATTCAAGATAATGCTCCATATCTGAAACTATATTTTCATGAGCATGGTAATATGTCCAGTGAACTTCAGGGAGCTGATAAAAGAGAACACCTTTGGAAACGAAAGATGGCGCCTTTTAATGTCAATGTAAATTGAGTTATTCTTTAATATTTTAAAGGTCTCATATTTTTTCTCCAAGTGAACCTAGTTCCCTGGTGTCCTAATGAACATGTCTGTGACATGCTTTGGTCAAAATACCTTAAGGATGAAGCACCACAGCAGTTCAATCACCCTGCCAAAACTGTTCAGAACGCTCTGTTTAGTAGTATCTCTTTTAAATAAAAAAAAAGTAAAACGAAACATAAGGGACAGGAAATGACATCAGGCACGGAGGTTACTGGGAGCTGACAGCAGTTAGCATTGGAAAAGTGATAATTTGCAGGCTCTAGCAGGCACATTGCCGTCATATAACATGTATCCACTGGACAGATAAATCCTATGAGGCTAGAAGTTTGTGTAGAACTCTGTGCTGCACTGTGGAGCCAAGAATAGAACTTTTTTTGCAAACTTTGCAGACTTTTGGTTTTCGGATACTGTTGCTCTCTCTTGCGTCTTTTTCTTTGTCTTCGCGAGACAACAATTCCAGGAATTTAGCGCATTGTGACGTCCTAATGAGCGCGGAAGTCAACATCCTGTGTTTTATCTCCTGTACTTAGGCTGAGGAGGACCACAAAAACATGAGCGAGTCATCTTTTTTCACACTTTGCCGACTGATAGGACCCCCAGAGTCCCAAATATAAGGATTTAAATGATTAAAAAGTTGATTTTGCATAATATGGGGCTTTAAATACGTTTTCTGATAGTGGATAACTGATAGTGCCTAATAAAAGCACAACAATATTTTGGTGTTGTCATCTTAATAAGGTGTGGGCAAGGGTTTTAGCTTATGGGAGTTGAGTGAGGAAATGAAGAGACTCACCAGGGAGGTAAACTCATCTCACCACATGCCTGCAGGTGACTAACTGCCGATTAGATCGCTCTGACTTCCTCTCACTCTGTTAGCAGTTTCGTGATGGCCGCACTAGCAGAGCAGCGCTGACCTTCACCACATTTTCGTATAATGAGTCCCCCGACTGAACAGTTTTACAATGCATCTCGCTGAGACACAACACGTTTAAATGTAAGGGTGTAAATTATTGACACAGTTGTGTACTTTCTTCTAGCAGTAGCACAACTCAGGGCATTGTGAAAGTCCACCCTGCATGAAATTGAGGTTTTAGGTCTGTCAAAGAACACAGTTCACTGGTTAAGTATCCAGTGTTGTAGGTGGATGCAGACACCTTCTGCAACTCAGTACTTGAGACAATGAGCAGTTAAACCTCGCTAAATAGCAGGCATCTTGATTATAATACTAAAATAATGTAATACTGCCTGTATTCTATTTATTTTTATTGTATGTTATGCTCTTTTAATCATGTTTTGTAAGGTGTCCTTGAGTGCTCAGAAAGGCGCCCTTAAATTTAATGAATTATTATTATTATTATAATAATTACAATAAATCTGAGACCTTTTTTTAACATTTCTTTAAATGATTCAATGAGATCTTCAGCGGTGTGCATGTGATATTTTAAACATAAGAGCAAGGCCGACATCTTCAGTGCCGAACAATGTCTGCGTCTCTGAATCAGGAGTAAAAGTGCATAATGAAGCCATGTAAAGCATGAGTTCACTCAGAATGTCTGTTGTGTGTCATGCAGTAAATGGCCTGCATTAATAATAGCTCTTTCTTGTCACAGTGACAACTCGGTGTGCTTTAAAGTTCATATTTGACATTCGAACACCACGTATGTGTCAGACTCGTTCTGTCACACATTATTAATACACTGCAAGTCAAGAGGTTGGTAATTTTGGTATCGGTGTCTTTGCACAAAGACACTTCAACACTTGGAGGAGGAGGTGGGGATTGAACAACTAACCCTCTGGTTAGCATTTGACCTGCTCTACCTTGTAAACCAAACCACAGCCTGCTCTTTGACTTGTAATAAGGCAGGCAGCTTGATTTTAAGGTTTTCACAAGTGTCTACAATATGTGGCAACATGTAAACTGGCCACTCCACCCAGTGACTGAAGAGGCAGATCGAAGGTTTAATGAAACTTTTATCACTCCGCTCTGTCGGATGGATTAACGCCGTTTTGCCTCTAATGGCTGCTCCTAAATCACTGCCATCAGAGAGGACTAAGCCACAGGGGACCAACCAAGTGCCCTCATACACACAGACACACACACGTTTGTACAGTTTGAGGACACAACATTGGCTCTGATTCATTTAAAGCCTAAACAAAGCGTATCCCTAACCTTTACCTAACTTAAAATTCAAATAATAGCCCGAAACGTAACAAGTTCCTCGGAAACGTCGACTACAGTGTTTGTGCCGGTATAGGACCGCCGGTAAAAAGAGATAACAGATGCAAGTACACACACACACTGTCTCTGTCATGTACCGGGAGGTTCTGAGTTGAAGTTTCATCATTGTTTAAGGCAGGCCCAGAAGAGTAAAAGTAGAAGTAAAAGTAATTGTACGCGCATTATGTAATAAATCTAAAGCAACTGGCCATAAAATCCTCCTAATATGTCACAGAGACTCAGGAATAATGTTCATATAACAAACTGAACTCACCAACAACAACAGTACAGCCAAAATATTTGCAATAAAAAAAATATTTTGCAGACTGCAAATCATGTTTATGTTTGGAAATCATGTTTTGGCATGTGGCGCCACCTACCGCCGTCTACCAATCATTGCAGTCGGTAGAGTCTCAGCTGCAGAGCAACCAAGGGTTGTCAGTTACGTCAAAAAGTGAAACCTAAAAGACCTCTGTATTTTGAATTTGAATGTAGTAACCACATTCTTACATATAGCACCTTTAAGTGATCATTTATTCTAAACCATTAAGTCCAGAAGAGAATATCATGGATGCTTCATGATTAATTGTTGGAATTTATTTTTGGTAACGCTTTCTTTTACAGTCCCCTAATTACCAGGTATTTACCTGGTAAATTCATGGTAACACCAAAGTGTTACTAGGTAATTACCAATGGTAATAAGAAAGTAAATACAGTGAAACTGTTGCCAAAATACTGGGCATTTACCTGGTAACTATATAGTTAATTATAGCGTGTTATTACTGCTGTTAATAAGAAGGTATGTACAGCTAAACTATGGCAAAACTATGGTAAATGTAAGTGTATTATTGGGTTATAAACTGGTAATAAGCAGGTACCTAATTACTAGCTATTTACCCAAGGGGTAATCTAACAAACCTAACCCTAAAAATGTGTGTAATTACATGGAAGCTTGGCTTTCTTTTACAGTACAGTTTTACTTTACTTACCGAGTACATTACCGTGCATTACCAGTATTTTGGCAACGGTTTCACTGTATTTACTTATCTTATTACCCTTGGTAATTACCTAGCAACACTTTAGTGTTACCATGAATTTACCAGCTAAATACCAGGTAATTAGGGGACTGTAAAAGAAAGCGTTACCTTATTTTTAGTATGAGGACTTAATGATACACAATACTGATGCTCCACACAAAGCCACTGTGGAGACAACATTGCACAGTTACCCATCAATTTCAAATACAGCTTACATCAGCTGAGGACCCATAAGTCGCCCATTATCCACTTGACGTGACAGTTGAGGACTGCTGTCCACAGTGTGGGATTGTCTTTGTGTCGCACTGAAAAATAAATGGCTCAAGAATATGTTACTGTAAACAATTGGAGACATTTTCCTCCGTATGTGTGTCAAAGCCATATCCTCTCACTCTGACAGAAACGTGAATGACGGGTGGTAGGAAGCTCAAGCACTGCCAAATGAGAAATAGTATATGTGTGTAAGTGTGTGTGTATGTGTGTGAGAGAGAAATAGAGAGAGAGAGATGTTTTCACTTCTGTCAGCACAAGCAATAAGCTGAGCGTTGCGAATACGGAATACAATAATATGTAAATGATCTCAAATCTACAGTTGCTGTGTCAACTGCACCTTGTGAACTCCATTTTGTAAACAAAACAGTGTATTTCATTACAAACACGCCATAAACAACACTATAGTCTGAGAAGAGGGGCTATAAAATTACCCAATTAATCCATTTGTGCAACGATCATGTCCATCCAGAGGTTTCTCTCCCTCTCTGGAGTACTGAGGTATTGGACATCATTGCAGGGATACATTGATACAACCACCAGCCTTCAACTGTCTATAATATCTCAGAAGAAGAAGAGACAGGCCTGAGATCTACGACAAATTATTTGAACAATGGAAACAACTCCAAAAAAGCAGCAACACCAGTGTAATCCTGTTCCAAAAGGGCCTCAGGGCACTCGGAGCTGAGGAACTGCAAAGTTAGTTACTTCCTAAATGGCTTCTGTACGTAATATTTCCAACATAGTGACTTATCTATAGGTTATGACAGTCTCTCATTTGTGGAGCTACCGTCCTCGGTGTGTTGGGAGGCTGAGCTGGACTAAATTGTTCATCAGAGCTGACGGCGAGAACTAAAGGAGACCGATGACAAAACTGCAGTTCTCATCACTCAGATACAGTCTGTGCATCACCGTTGCATCCTTCAGCTGGACGTCTGCACCGACCCAACCTGAAAAAATATGCTAGTCCTGAGTCACATTCCTCCATCTGTAACCTGCCATCCCTCGACATCAATCTGCAATCCTGACTGTGTGCTGCTCCCTCCATCCTCAATCTCCCTTAGTCCATACACGGTTTTTTTTTTTTTTTTTGCCGCAGAGCCACACACAGTCCGTGTGATGGACTGTCCACAAGAGCACAAGTCACTCCAGGGCAAAACACAAACGTGATGATATAAATTCACTGAATTTGTGTCAACACCATATGAACAATAAACTTTAACACGTACACAATGCCGTCAAAATGATGTCAAACGTGTGTGTCAGTGCTGAAATTGTGAAAGAAAGATCACACAATCTTACACAAAGAAGCAGAATCTGCCCATAACTCGATTATAATCACTTGGATTTATGTCTTTGTGTGTACATGTGTAAATATCTACACGTGAGGAGACTTAATGTCCCATCGAATAGAGATTACAAAGATTAGTCTCTAAAGAGATGCTGTGACTGAGGAATACTCATGTTGGCTCGAGTGCAACAAGAAATACTCAAAAGTAGAGTAAAACAGGCTTATGCAAAGTGTGTGCTTTTTGAGCAGATGACAGATGCCATGACGCTTCGTCACGAATCTGTCATCTGCCATTCGAACGTCATCTGTCATTCGAGGGACAGCTCAAGTTGAACGGGTTGGAAATAAAGTAAGAGAGTCAAGGTTGATATGGTTCGGTCACGCGTCGAAGAGGCAAAGTGATTATATTGGACAAAGGACGGTGAAGCTGGAGCTGATGGGCAGGAGGAAAATAGGAAGACCACAGAGAAGGTTCATGGATGTTGAGAAGGAGGAGGTGGTGTAAAGGGAGAGGGCAAAATCTAGGCAGATGATCAGCTGTTGGCGAGAAGCCGAAAGAGATACGACCAAAGCATCACTGCGTAGATTCTCGCTGCCACTGCTTGACACACAGCAAAATGAGACCAGAGATCATCGGACTAAACAAAGGACTCTGAATCGAGGATATTCAAGGCTAATAAGGACTTAAAAGAGTGTCCTTTCCTGGACACTAAAACCAAACAGCCACAATTTAAGCCGTTTCCAACATGGTACAGTTCGGTTTGGTATATATATCGGAGTACGGTTTAAAGCGGTAAAGCCCTCGGTCAGGCTTGGGTTTTGACAGAAAACAGTACCTGTAATTGGTCGGTGGGGTGTGGGGTGTGTGCTGTGTCCGATTGTTTGTATCTTTGTACTGCGCCAACAACAACACAACAGACAACAACACAGGACATCCAAACTTTGCATGACAATAGACTGTGGATGTTGAAGGTCTAGCTCCACCCGTACCATACCGTACCATGGGGCCAGTTATTTTGGGACCATCGTTACCGTACCAAACCAAACCGTTCCACTTGGTGGAAACACGGCATTAATCACAGATCAGCTTTCACATCCAAAGGCTCATATTGTGGGACTGATCCAACACTGGCCAATTAGGCCTGACCTCCCAATGAGCCACAAGGAGCTGCATCTTCTGGCTGCGGGTAATTGTGACCGGACTGAATACAGACAGCAGCTGGCACGGAGAAGCCAAGTGTGAAAACAGATGGGTGGTACCCAAACAAATAAACATTCAGGACCAACAATCTTAAATGATTTTCATGTGTGACTTAAAAATAAATATATATATTGTACCTAGATGGAAAATGGTGACCTACTTTGTCCCACCAAGAGCACATCACCATCACGTTCTGGAGTTGTACATGTAAACATATACACTATATTAATTCAAAGGCTTTTATCTATCAACCAATATATTACTTGCATCTGTAAAGTCAGTGAATAAAGAATACAGAGTTTTATTCATATCAAATATGTTATTCTCTGTACATCAACTGAAGCAATTTGAAATGAAAAATGATTGAGTGTGGATTGATGTGCTTTTAAAAGAACTAAGAATGTTTTTTTCTAACAATGATGCATTTCTGCTGCCGGAGGATGCAGGAACCAGTCTCATGTGATTGGCCAGCGATGGCATGCAATTGGCTGTGTCTCAGTGTCAATCAAGTCTTAATGAGTAATTGGGACCAATTACAAATGATTACATCATTGTCTGGATCCGTTTTCAGGCTTGGACAAAAGCCAAGGTATCATAACAGCTCACCACAAAGATCAATTATTGTCTTCTCTTTTTTGTGTCTAATCATCAGCTTATTCATATCTGATCGATTTGTCTTCCTTCATTTTTGACTCTTATTGTGTCTTTTCTGCAAGCTCTCACTTTGATGCCACCTCGCTCAACCACACTTCCATCCCTTCCCCCCCTTGACTTTTATTCATCATCCGCCATGCATGCCCCTCCCCCTCTCACTCTCTCTTTCACTCCATCCTCCTCTCAGCCCCGCCCACCTGCCTCTCCAGTTCCAATTTTGCTTGAGGCATCGTCTTTGTCTGCTTGCTGTGAATGTGTGTGTGTGTGTGTCTGTCCTGCTGGCAGGCCTCCAGAGCTGAGATGCTGGTTGTATTTTTAGTTCAGGCTCTCCTCTTCTCCTCAGAGAGTCCAGAGGACCTGACCTACGTTTGTTGCCCCCCCCCCCATCCTGCCCCCTACACACACACACTTCCTCCATCTCTTCGACACCATTACAACTCGAACTAAATACCATTAACATCCTGGTGCTCTGCCAACCGACAATTGATGTGTCGTCAGTCTCACTGCAAATCCCTGCATCACAGAATGATGATGGGTGCGTCAGAGAAATTAACATCCTGTCAAATGCTGAAAATTGATACGAAACATCTGGTCAGATTGGGCTCAGACAGATACTGAATTAGAATGTTGTCAGAAATGTAAAAGTAGTAATTGATTTGTAGAGCTGAATCGATTAATCGATGAATGGATTATTAATCAACTACTAAATTAATCGCTAACTATTTTGATAATCGATAATCGGTTTGAAGCTTTTTTCATGACTAACACAAGATTTCTGACTGTTTTAGCCTCTTAAATGTGAATATTTTCTTGGTTTCTTTGCTCCACATAACAAAGAAATCATTAAAACGGAATCATTTTGGTTTGTGAACAAAACAAAACCTTCGAGAACATCATAATTTCCATCTTTGACAAACACTGATCAATGTTCTTTAACATTTTCTGACATTTTATGGACCAAACGATTCATCGATTAATCGAGAAAATAAATCTATTACGAAAAATAATCGTTAGTTGCAGATCTATTGATTTGACATTGGTACTGAAGTTCAGGTTCCATTTCAGAAAATCAGTGTCAACATGTTTTATCCGATCTCCAGTCATAGAGACACGATTGTATTCAGTTGATCACTTTGTTATCAAGCTGATCACATTTATACAATTCACTTTCACATTCAATGTAGAGGAATAATACAGGAGCATATCAATCTAAACCAATGAGTGTTTTTGATGTGTATGTAAGTGCTGCATTAAGGGTATTTTGCACTTTCCACCAGAAAACACAACAACTAAATGCTCTTTATAGTTCTAACCTTGATTCCTGATGTTCACAATATGTCTTCCTGTAAAATGTTTTTTTTTTTTACAAATATGTATAGGCACCAAAGAAAGCAGATGATCAGGCTGAATGGTCTCTGAGCATTGACAACTTTCTAAATTCATTCATTTCTGCTATATATTCCAAACTACTGATTTTATGATGACAAGGATGTTGAACCATCTCCAATAGCTATAAATACTACAGTTAGAGACTAAAGTGTCAAATGCTAAGATTGTAGTTTACCATTGTGACAGTCATTCACCTCTCTGAGGCACAGTCATCTTGGCAAGAAGGTGTTTATTCTTTCTTTTTTTTTCTTTTATTCTCTATTATTTTACTCAATATTGTGGTCAACAGCACTCTATGTCTCAATGGACACAAGCGACAGTCAATACGTTTCCATGATATAAGAATAAAAGCCTTATTATGTTAGTCTGACTAAAACTGTACATACACAGAGATAAATACATTTTTGTTAAGTCAGACTGAATCTGGCCTGGAGCTCTGCACATGTACAGTTCCCAACTTTACCCAGAAATAATAGAAAGAAACATTACACTATGATCAATAAAAAAAGTGAGAAAAACAGGGCAAAATCCTAGCAGTATATGTGGATTATTGAGGAGGCCGAGTTTATGCAACTCGCAGGACTTCATTTTCTAAAGTTCATGAATCGTAGGAAGAGTTGGCGCTCGACATGCTAACAACTAGCCGCCAGCTAAGGTGGAAACACCCTAATGCCAGCAAGCTCAAAGAGCTAGTACAGCAGAGGTGGACACACCATTCAATACATCGATTCCCCGCTACTGTTTGCATACTGGAACAAGGGCAGCAGTCCAATTAAACAGTGTGGCTGAGCGAACTCGATTTAGCTGTGCATGGAAATGTACTGACTGAGGAAAACTGAGGAGGGGAGAGCTGAAGGAAAAGCCTGCGTCAGCAGGGTCAAACAAGGGAACTTGACTTGGTTCGTATCCAACCCAACACCATTGTCTGTGTTTCTTTGCCTGCGGACAGGAATAATGAAAGACAGAGGACAAGGGCTGAAGGTGGCTGACGCCTGCATGTGTTTAGCGCTTAAGGCCAGATGTTTATAGAAAGTATACCAGAGTGGTAGCTACTGGATATCGGGTGAGATTGAGTACAGCCTACATTTTATTATAAGCTATATACATTACCCTGGAGGGCAATAACTCAGAACAATTTTTTTAGCCCATGTTCAAACAACCCAAGGTGATGCCTTCGCATTTATTTTTGTTGTTGCTTTGTCTGATATCCAGTGCGTAAGTGATGATTTTTACAGTCAAGCTGCAGGTCCTCAAATTTCAGATGCAGAGACAGGAAAAGGAGCCATTGAAAGTTGTCTTTAATGAATGACCTTACTGCATCATCGCTCTTCACAAATGTTAATTAATTTTCAGCCGATTGCCTTAATGAGGAAAACCAGCAAACTGAAATGACAGCCATGTAGTTGAGAAATTGATGCTAGGTGTCAGGGTGTGTTTACCGACCTGTATGAAAAAATTAAAACTCCCCTGTGTGCTCCAATGTGTCAACACCTCGTGTGAATGTCTGCATTCAACCGTGATAATATACGCACACAAGCACACACGCACGCTGTTGGGACATCTGGCAGGTGGTGTAATGAGGGTCATGACCTGCTGTCTGCCCCCTCCTCCCCCTCCATTACAGCCAACATTCGTACAACAGTCATCTCACTCTCCAATACAAATTATGAATTAACACATATAAGTAAGAAAACAATAAAGTTACACTTCATAGAAACAAACGGCAAATAGCTCATTCTCTGTTTTGTTAGGTTAAAAACAAACATGCATCACACTCGATTGTTGGATTAGCAGCAGATTAAGGACAGTCCAACGTGGATGACAGCTTTGGGGGCCGAACCCCTGTTAGACCCACCCACCATCCACACTTCTTTTGTCTTCTCCAACAGGCCAGAAGTGTAGAGAGCTCTACAGGATGAAAATCTTACGAGTGTTGCACCGCAGTTTATTTCCATGGAAACATAGCCACATTGCCATAATACCTCTTTTATCTTCCTGAGTTCATATATAATATTAAATATTAAATATTAAAAGGTTCTAAATGTTTTAATGCAGAAACAATTGAGCGTAAAGTTGCCCTAGTGCTGATAATGCAGTTGTGAGAATTTTGCTGATGACACAAAATGATTGTACCTTCTGCAACAATATTAATTTCAGCCCAAATTAGTAATATGGGTCTATTCTGGCTGGTGCTTCAGAAAAATACTTGTTTAGAGCCCCATTCACCTTTTTTTTTTTATCATAACCTAGAACATTGTTTTTGTCTTGTTATAGCTTTTTGTACAAAACATCTGCCTTCTCTGTTCAATCCAATGACATTTGTAAAGATGAGAATACAAATAATGTGGCTTTAATGTGTTCGGAGTAGTTTCATACATACATGTTAACTGTTATGCAACCACAAGACCTCACCAAATCAGTAAGCTTAACCTACTGAGGAATATCTACAGAATGTTGTATGTCATGCAGACACCTCGTCTGTCTTTGCCATCACTCACCTTTCTTAAATATTACTACTACTTCATTAGTATTTTGCATTTCCTCTAGGGTTGCCTCCAGTATGTCTCCTCCTACTCTCTCTCTCTCTCTCTCTCTCTCTCTCTCTCTCTCTCTCTCTCTCTCTCTCTCTCTCTCTCTCTCACACACACATGCACACCAACACACACACATAATGTATTGCAGGGCCCCCATTATAGCAAAATCAAAAAGACATTGGTATGTGTGTCTGTGTGTGTGTGTACTGCAGAGAGGCTGGAGCCAGCCTTTGC
The DNA here is from genome assembly GCF_963457635.1 of Microchirus variegatus. Classification (NCBI taxonomy): domain Eukaryota; kingdom Metazoa; phylum Chordata; class Actinopteri; order Pleuronectiformes; family Soleidae; genus Microchirus; species Microchirus variegatus. The sequence continues at coordinate 11,442,484 of NC_139815.1, read as the reverse complement.
TTTAATGCAGCACTGCAGCCTCACAGTACTCACACCACACTGCAGAGTGCTCCCTGAATATACTGCAACATAGTGTGCACAGTGCCACACACAAACAAACACACACACAGCTATTTATCTATATTGACTTCTATTCATTTGAACAGCCTAAATAAAGCATCATCCCAAACGTTAACCATCACCAGTTAATGTGCAACACTAACCGTAAACTAACCACAATTCAAATCTTAGCCCTAAACCAACCACTAATTTGCTCGCTCATCTTCTACCGCACATGAGGGTCGTGGGGGAACGCTGGTGCCAATCCCAGCCGTCATAGGGCGTAAGGACACTCCATGCAGAAAGGCCCTTGACCCAGGTCTCTTCTTGCTGCAAAGGCATGAGTGCTAACCAATACACTAACCTAATGGCCCCTAAACCAACCAGTTCCACAGAAATTCGTTTTGGACACATTGGGACTAGGTTTTGATCTCCATGAGGACTACTGGGCCTAAGGTCAGGGTTTTTTTGCCAGCAAGTTGACATGCACAGTACATGGCTGGGGGCAGTTGTACCTGGTAACACTACCAGTAAAATTAGTATTATAGCATATCTCATGCCCAAACATCCCCAGCCCCCTAATCTGATTATGCCACATGATTGGACTTTTCATTGAGGCTGTGGGCCTCCAGGAGATGCAGGACATGTGCAGGTGCCACCACCAGCAGGACATCTGTGTGGTCTGGATGCTCCTTTTGTGGCAGGAAGTGGTTCCTTCAGTACCCATAGCATCTACATGTCCTGGCGTGTGAGCTAGCCACAGGCGACAGAACAGAAAATCAAACAGAGAGGTGGCACAGTGCTGCAGCCTGTCCCTGGTGGATTTCTGTAATGCTAATGAGCCAAGTGCAAAAACTTCATTAAGATTTTATACCTAACTGGACTTTCCGTCCGTGACCCGCATCCCCTTTGCTGTAAAACGACAGTGAAATCTCTCTGTACTAAAAAGAACTCGGCCATCCCACCATGCTGTAGTCAGGGATTTTAGGGGATGGAGGGAAGAGAACTTTATTTATCTATATATGAGATATCGGAAACTCCTTACTGCTACAAAATTAAGTGAGGGTCGAGTGTGGGCACAGGACCGGATCAGAGAGATGGGAGTAAAGCAGCTCTTCACATGGTTTATTTCCCCTGCTTCAGTGCAAAATGCAGGAAATGCTGACTCAGGGGAAAAAGTCTAGATTACTTTTGGAGAGGGATGAAAGAGAGTTTTAGAGAGAGGGAGAGAGATGGGGATTAATGCTCAATTTCATTAAGTTTTTGGCTGAGGGAAAAATGCTGTGGGACCATAAGGGACTTATTTGGAGCCACAACCAATTGCCTTCAGATTACCAATATTGATTGAGGCATTAAATTGGCCTCTGTTGATTATGGAAGCGTGTGAAGACATGCTCATCGAGTCATGTGACTTCACAGGAAGAGGCACTAGATTGAAGGCAGAGCGAACGCTGGTGAACACACACATACAGTACAGTAAGTGTGACCAGCAGGGAGCTTGTGTCTGCTGTCGGTATGGATTCTGCTGACATAACTGTTGACCTCTGCTGTGTTTCAGTTCAGTTAGGCCGGTGTGAAACTCTCGGCTCACTCTGGTGCTGCCAGAACAGAGATGACCCGAAAATGAGTTGTTTCCACGTGCTTTCAGCATAATAAGGTCAAAGGATGGATGTTTTGTGTGAATAATCATAAATGATCCAGAGACAATGACATTTCAAAATTATTACTAGTTCTGACCCTGACAAAGTGGCACATGATCATGTGACAGACAAATCTTATGCTACGCTCACTTTTCTATTATTATTTTTATCATGTCACTTATAATACATGCTAACTAAATACAACACGGAAGCCTGTTTTTGTTCAAATCACAAGAGAAATAAATGGTAGTGAAACAAATCTGTTACAGCAACAACTTCTTTCTTCAGTGGACATTGCTTGGCTGTGTAGCTGGATAGTGGAAAGCTGTTAAATGTTAAAGTTGTGTGCCCACAGCATGTTCAGCCTCACAGGTGTTGCAATCGACATGATCGATGCTGCCGATTGAACCAATATAAACCCGGTGACTCTACTGCTGCCCAGCAGGACTTCCAAATCTCATTTCTTCCCAGCTGATCCACCAAAAATGTCATCAAAACTACTTCACACTCTCAACAGGTGACGGTGAAGCTATCGCGGCGGGTGGCGACACGTGTTTGCACATATAATTTTCATTGGTGCACAAATGTGCGCCGCACTTACCGCTAACAACAATACACAGCACTCCCGTGACAGTTATTAACTTTCTGTGTACACTGCAGGAGGCCACCTTACTGCATTACCTGCCTACCACAAGTTAATGAACCTAAGTGACTTGGGATACATTTAGGACACGAGTCTTTGGATGCTACAGGGCCCATGGAGTCAATAGAAATCACTACATCCACAAACATCAGCAGAGAAATGCCGCCCACAGCAGGGACAGGAAGCACAGATGGAGAAAGAGGAGAGGACTTGGTTTGCTCCAAACATACAAATCAACCTGCAGAGGTCCATCTGCTAATGACCATTACTGTCTGATGTGTCAATGCATTGGTTGCCTCTCTTTGTTAAAATAGGTTCACGCACTCAGCAGGACTCTCAAAACAGAACTTGAAACGTTTCATGCAGGCTGTTTGCATAATGTGCATTCTTATTTTCTTTACAGTATTCTGTTTTTCTGTATTTTTCATCTCATTCAATTTATGTCATTAGACTGCTGAGTATTTATGACAGTGGATGGCTGGATGAAGTCATTAGCACTGGGGGTGAATACATAAATCTGTATTGATGTGCTGATGTGTAAGGCAGACAAAATGACAGATGGGACAGATACATATATATATATATATATATATATGCCTTTGTGAGAATTAAGCCACTAGACAATTCGGGACAACACACTTTGCATTTAAATGAAACAGCGCTGATTTCAGGAACTTAGGATCTCACAGAAACGATCTAACTTGGTGGACTCACCACATCAAGTCACTCTCACTGGCTATTGCAGCTTATTTTTTGTTCCTTGGCACAATCGTTGGCCTGTTTGATATAAAACAACCATGTGTGCCAGTTTTTATTCTGGTTGCAAGGAAAAGGTCAATCTTCACAGGAGTGATCCTAGCTGGAGAAAGACCCAGAGCAAAGTGTGCCCTCCACATTTAAACCTGAGCAACTCCAATAGACAAGAAATCTACCTTTTCAGGGCGTAGCTATACAACTCCCCTTTTGCATTCCTCCAATAGACAGAGTCCAGAGTTCCAGGCAGTGTTTTCACACCTCTTTGTCTACTGCAGGTATCGGGGAGCCGACTCCCTGTTGCAGGAAGGTGTCAGTTCAGGACACAATACACAATATACAATACACTATACACAAAAGACCTGGTATTCTGTTTGGAAGGTATAGGGTGACGGGCAGTTGTAGCTCTGAAACAGAGAATTTGAATTTACCATTACAGGCGAGATAAAGATTCAAGTCAAACTACAGGATTCGTTAAGACAATCTTCCCAGTATCTACAGTGTGTCCCAAGTGATTGACAACAGGAAGAGATCTGCCCCTAAATATGCCCAATAACATCAGCATCTGGACTAATGTTACTTATCTTAGTGTGTCTCTGTATATCCAGGCAAGGAGAGACAAGGGGTCTTAAAGGGACTCAGTTAGCTAAGTTAAAGAAATGCAACCACTCATTGCATGTATATTTTAGTATTCTGTGTGGATGCTGAGGGATCTTACATGAGTATGAGTTCAGTCAGTGAGACGTGACCTTTATTATGCCTTATTCTGTGAGGACCAGCCTCTGAGGTACGTGTGTGTGTGTCGAGGTGTATTTCTTATGTCTGTCATGGGACTGTACGAGAGGGATGTCTTTAGAGTACTGTCACTATGAGTCATCAGTACCTTCCCTGTGTGAAATTCACAGGGAAGTGGAAATCTTGCGATATATAGTCCTCTGCAGTGTTTTTTCATTGTTGGTGAATTGAACTTCAATTTCTACACCATCCAACGCACACACAGTTTGGCGCTCACATTGTCCCCTGAATATTTCAGCAGCCGCAGCCTCCTGATGTGCACAGGCAGACTTGTTAATGACTGACAGCCACAGGCAAGATGAGAGCAACCTAGACTAAAAGGTGTCTGCAAGTTCAAGGCAACCAAGGTGTGTGTGTGTGTGTGTGTGTGTGTGTGTGTGTGTGTGTGTGTGTGTGTGTGTGTGTGTGTGTGTGTGTGTGTGTGTGTGTGTCTGTGTAAGAGAGAGAGAGTGTGTGACAGAGAGAGGTCATTAGTCCAGCCAACTTAATCATCACTAAAAGCATCTCTCTGTCCGACCGCTAAACACGAAAAACCACACTTTGTTCCCATGCTATCAAAGATGAGTGATCTGAAAATTGATGTTGCTTCTTGTTCCTGCAGCATTATCTAATTAGCACTTGTAAGAGCCACGTTAATAAAGTCTGCTTTAACCTCTTTGAAATAGAATTTGAGGTTTTTTTTTTTTCTTTTTTCAAAGCAGGTCACACGTTTATTTCTAGCTTATACAGCTACGTAGGTTATTCTTTTGGATTTGTTAAATTAAATCTGTATCACTGACAAAGCTTTGTTTATAGTTTTCTGTGTCTGGTTGGATGTGTCTGAGAGAAGGAGTTGTGGATAATCCGGCTTCGGAAGACGGAAATCCTTCTGCTTCCCAACACGTTCAAGCTGCAGGGATTCAGAGATGGGCTCGGGCTTAAAGGGGGGGGGGGGGGTCTGGGTAAGTGACCCTTGCAAGGAAAACCTACACTCTTAGAAATAAGGGTTCCAAAAGGGTCTTTCTACAAGGGCTGAGTTTCTACCTGGAACCATTTGCCCCTGAAAAAACCCTTTCCCAAAGAAGGGGTTTTTCAAGGGTGCTTGGTAACACTAATGGTTCCAGTAAGAACCATTTTGATCCAGAGAACCCTTTAAAACCCCTTTCCTGAATAAAGGATTTTAAAGGAGTTCTTGGAGGAACCCTCCAAAAGGCTTCCAGGTGGAACCCTTATAAAGAGGTTCTACCTGGAGCGAAAAAGAGCGTATGTGCAATAGACATGAGAACGAGAGAGAGAGAAAGCAAAAGAGGGGGAGAGAGAGGTTGGGGGAGTGTCTAAGTCATTGTTTAATGGCTCAGGCAACCCCCCACCCCCAACACACACTCCATGGTTGAGCAGGGGGGGGGCCGAGAGCAAGCACACAACCCACCATAGAAGAGAGCATTCCTCTGGTTGCCATGGTAACCGAGCAGGGAAAGCCTCAGCTGGGAAAGTAAGTGAGAGCGAGCGAGAGAACACGCCAAAGAGATGTACTGTATAGAAAAAAAACTGAGGGGCGGGGGGTTGTCTCTAAATATAATTTTAGTTATCCCCCTCCTGTCTAGAGAGAAACCCTCAAAACAGTCTTCTGTCTGCCAGCAGCTAACCAACCCCCCCCCCCCCCCCATCCAACCCACACACCGCCTCTCTTTTTAAACCCAGTTTGGAGCACGCTCATTTCATCCTGTCAGTTTAGAACATTGATTTTTTTTTTTTTTTAAAGCACAAAGGATGGATGGATGATTTACTACCCTTGTTAAAGAAAAAAAAAAACGTTAGATCTGAAAATACAGATTTTTGTTTGATCATTTCCATTTTAATTTGATTGAAGGACTATGGAAATATCTGCTATTTAATGTAGTTCAACACAAAGGTTGGTAAATGAAACCTCAGTTTTAGAAAAACTTAAATGTGGGTTATTTTTTTTAAGGCTGCACTTTGCGTGTTATTGTGCTGCTGCAACGAATTATGCTGCCATGAAGATGTGTTTCCATACATTTTCTATGCATTGTTTAAAGTTTAATGCAGCAACATAAAGCCAAGCGATGCAATAATAACACACTGAAGGGACCTGCATATATATATGTGTGTGGTGTGTGTATATATATATATATATATATATGCAGTACACACACACATATATATATATATATACTATGGGACCACCTGCAACCTGCTGATAATGAAGCTGTATTTCAGCAGCCACCAAAAGGCGGCCATCTGTGCTGGGTCTCCCTGCTGCCTACACCCCCACTGAACACACACACACACTGCTGTACACTTCCACTGGGATTGAGGGACTAGAGTTGTTAGGATGCTCCACATCAATAATATGACACACATGCCCATTACAGGACATTACAACTACAAATGAAATATGTCTTATACCGCCTTCTTCCTGCACTCGCAGAATGCTCGAGGATTTTCTGTATATTGACCCGTGAGATTGAGACACGAAATTAACTGCTGAGATCTTGTATTTTTTTTTACAGTTTCGCGTTCAGATAGATAGATAGATACTTTATTCATCTCACAGAGAAATTCACGTTCATTTTCTGTTCCAAATAAATCCTGGCTAACCAGGCTCGACGTGCATTTGTGATAACTGTGCCTATTTTACAGTAAGCGATGTTTCCACTGCATTGTTGCCATCAACATTTAAAATAAATACTCAACAAAGAGACTGTGTTGTGGATAAGTATGTGTTACACTATCATACAAAATTGCCAATTCATAAATCAGGTGATGGAGATTGTGTTCAGCCAATAAATAATGATAATGTTTGAGAGAGATAAATGGAAGGACAGACAAATGAACACATTAATGAATGAATGAACAAACAAATGAATAAATGGCTACCATGCATCTATGTTAAATTACATTACAATATCCACTGTAATGAGGACAACGTTTAGACACACTGATACTGTTTGCCAGTGCACATATTGTCATTTCAGATTTCAATCTCTAACTCTGTGCTCACATGATTAGGAGTAGCTGCCTTAGTGTCAGACCCAGTGATGTCATAGGAACTGTGACACACAAAGCAATCAACAAGATTAAAAGTGTCCCAGTCCCTGAGAAAAAGTCATGATTGGTGATGATGCTCATTGATTCCATTGGGATTGGGTTATGCATAAGAAAAACACTGATTACAACAGCACTGGCAGAAGCTTTGTGGGCAACCCAGGGTGGATAGTTAGTTAGAGTTCATCTATGACTCACCAGTCTGAGCCGATATTACAAAGAGTAAAAAGGTTTGCAAGAAAACAGACGGAGGACAAGAAGAAGGAAAGACTGCAGACATCTCACACTGATCACCAAGAAGGAATAGAATGGCCATTGTCACGGGAAGGAGGAATGAAACCATGACAACCATCCAGACTGTTAGCCAGCACTTACAAAAAAAAAAAATGACACCCCCAACACCCCCCCCCCCCCCCCCCCCACCCCCGACACATACACACACATGAAAACAGACTGACTAATTGTTTGGAATCGGCACAGGCTCTCGCCATTCAGCTCCGACCACCACACACACGCACCATGAAGGCTTTGTTCAAACTGCACGCTCAGGACAGCGAACCGAGAGCTTCACTCACATGTTTCAAACGAGTCTCTGTGTTCACGTGCATATTTTGTGTTTAATGCATGCATGGGATTTTTTATGGTCATATGGTAATGGTAAAACTATACGGAGCCACTGCTTTCATTATGTCTTCTACAGCTTCATTGTTCATTCTCTTGGCTTAAAATACCTAAAAGCTGCCAAGTTTTCTTCATGGTTTGTCCATATTTTGCAAGTGTTCGTATAGTCTGTGTGCATAGTTGTCTGGTTCTTCTTTTCTCGCCATCACACCTGAGCTACATTCCTTCCATCTGCTCCACCTTTTGTATCTGGAGACTGGAAACCTGCCTCTCATGCCCCTTGGATTCAGTCACCCTGTTCACCTGATAGCAAGTTTTCTTTAAACCCTCAACAACATGGACATGTCCAATCTGTGTATTTAAAAAAATAAATAAATATATATATAAATGTTTGTATTCTTGACACAAGGGCTGAAAAAAGAAAAACATAAAATCCTATATGATACAAAAATCCTAAATATTGAATGCTTTACTAAGATTAAAAATGAAAAGAAGCAGTGCTTTTGTGAGCTTTATGGGAGCAGATGATATAGGTTTCAGTATTAGTGGTTAATAAGTAATATTGAAGCATCCCTACAAAAATCCCCCCCACAAAATATCAATAGTTATTGTGGCCGATAGATAAAACTTGCATTTTTCAAATTAGGGGTGGGAATTAGGGTACCTCATGATACGCTACGATAAGATACGATACGATACGATACGATACGATACGATACGATGCAATGCGGAACAACACGAAACAATACCTTACGACATCTGGTTAGGTTAAGTTTAGGGTTAGTCATCAAGTGGTTATGGTTAAGTTTAGAGAAGTCAGTGCAGTGTCCTAAGAAAAATAGCTGTAAAAACCGTTATACAAGAGGGTTGAAAGAGAGAGTTGAAGTATCAAATGTTGGCATGTTTTCCCATGAATTGCCTGAGCTGCATGTATATTGATATTAATCTATAGATGATTTCTTCTGCTGCTGTCGTCAGTAGAGTACTATACGAGAGCTGTAATTCACCGAACAACAACCTACACAGCTGCTGCACTCATATCTCAGTCAATTCAACCAATTAATAACACCGGCATTTTCCTGGCAATGTCTGAAGCCCAACATAGACTGTATTTGATGTTGACATCAGAACACTTCAATACATTTAATTAACCATTTCTGGAGAATTGATTGGTTTACTTGTCCTATATTTCAAATTTCTGGTTTGAAATGTAAATATGCAACTTTGGCAAGTCCTGCTCTACAAACATTTCCAGAACAAATTAACTGTGTTTCTCCACAAACCAAAATACAACCAACAGAACAATGTTCACCTATTATCTACCCCCATTTGTTGTTTTACACTAAATTGAAAGAAGGGAAGCAAACTAGCCAAATATTGGCCAGTCCAGCTCATTAAAAAAGTAAATGATGTTTGTGCCTGTACAGCCCAGTCCTCAGTTCTCCACAGATTCTTTCTCTAGAATGAATTCTGTGAAAGAGGAAATCAATAGTCTGTGTGTCTTTGTGCAGGCTAAATACACACTCAAGTAACGTTTTTTTTTTTCCATGGGCTGAATAGAAGCATTGTATATTTAATACAGAGGCAACATAGGCTGTTACAATCCAACTCCACCAGCCAGCTAAACGGTCGGTTATGAATTATTCACCTGTGAGGAAGCTGAGCGATGCGTAGCTGCTGGAACTCGAGGGAGACACCTTGATCGTTTTTGGCCACATGCGATCACAGATGGTGGAGGGAACCTGGGCCGAGTCATGCAGACAGACGGCGTGCCACAAACACATACTGTACCTGCACTAACTGTCGAGACAAATCACTGTGACAGAAATGTACAGCGAGCTCGGGGCCGTTTCGATCGCTCAGCAAACCCTCGTTGATATGAAGTGGATGGACAGTATCGCCTCTGTGTATGACACAGCTCAGCAGCAGCACAACATACACAACTGTAGGTGGAACACACATGGGACTGTCCTATTGATAGGGCTGGGCGATGCGGCCTCAAATCAATATCACGATAAGTTGCTAAATGACATCATCGCCTATTTTGCATAATTGACCATTTGCCTGATATAAGTGTCCAAGTGTCTTAAAGGGACATAAACATACAGGTAGCCTGCCTACCTACACACAGCCAAAAACAACTTTTATTTTGTTTTCTTTTTTTTTGAATTATCACCAAAATGACGTCGATTATCGTCGTACATTTCGATAACGATACATTTTCAATAAATCGCCCAGCCCTACCTACATGGACTGCACTGGTATTCGATGGGCAAACAGACTGTAGATTTTTGGTCACTCAGTCGTCGATTGCTCTATGACAGCCAGGAGAGCTCAGCTTCCTCTAAAATATCAAATATGTACTGTGTTATATATTTACATTTAAAAGCTCCCACCTGTGCTAGAACATGATTAGAACGTGTTTGTTCAGAATCAGCCGTTTTTCGCAGATGACGGATCGTCTTACGTGATTTCCTTATTCCCGTAGCAGCTTCCGCATTAAAACCACTCGAAGCTCAGCTTCAACTGTTCTCAATGGGATGAAACAGAATGTGTTTCATTTTTTTAACTGCGTGGAGCTCGACAGGGGTTGGACAAATGCAGCGAAAATGTAACTTCCAGGGAAGCTCAACTTCTCTGTGGGTCAATGGAGCAGTGAGCGGGCGCTTCTGCATGATGAATGGAGGAACTGTCTGTCGCTGTAGTGTATGTTATTTGCTCGGCAATATAGCCCATTTTTATTTGTACATATTCACTGTAAATAAAAATACTATAATAACATATAAGTTTTACATGATTATCGGATTTCTAGTTGTTCATTTTCAGAATTTATGTATAAATAACTGGGCCTGAAATGAGCTTCGCCTGATTCAAAGACCTAGCAACCGCCACTGGATGTGCTGTGTTTATTGTCCTTATATGAATCTGCACTTGATGTTCTATACTGGGCTTACAAATACCACAGTGAAGTCACTCGTAAAACACTAACAGGAGAGAAATGTGGCATTTACTAATGAAAACACCAAATGAACAGCTGCAACCTGGGTTTTCCATACCACAGTATGTGCAGGTAAATGTGTGGTGCACACATTACTGAGGAAGGTCCTGCTCTTCCCTGCAGGCCGTGATGATGAAACAAAACCACCTAAAGTCACAGTCAAGCGTGTTAGCTATTGGGCAAAACGTGTCGTCAAATCACAGATCTTGCTTCAAAACCTAGGACTGATGACCTGTCAGACTCGACAGTCTCGGTGTGACTCAAAATTAATGTTGATGACAACTGGACCATTTCTAACAGCGATGCCCTAACACTGAATCCATCCCAAATGAAGCATGAGTTGCAGCCATGTGATTGGCTGAAAACCAAGGCATGGTCAGGACATGGCCCACTACGTCAATGACACGCGGAAAAGTCTGATGTTGCAACTGCAAAGTGTGCGTGTGCGTGTGTCTGCGTGTGCGTGTTTGGGGGGGCATCAGTGCTGCCTCTTCTGCAGAGAGAGCAGCCTCAGCAGCAGAGCGGGACCATGTGACAGATGGACGCAAGAATTGGAGACAAGGAAATCCACAAGGGCCCGGGCCGTTAGTACCGAGTCCTCTCTGCCTGACAACAAGGATTAAAGGCGCACCACCACGAGCACTGTAATCATCACCACCACCACCGCCACTATCATCACCGCCATCACCTGCATCATCTGCTCTGCGTCCACTGAAGACGCATCCACCCAAACCGTTCCGCAATTATGACATTTCTCCACTTCCCATCTGCGAACACGCAGTGCCGACGCGCACCAGCATGATGTCAGCGAGGCAGACGCGGATGATGATGCTGAGTGAAGAGGAGAGTCCCCACAGCATCATCATCCTCATCATCCGCAGCTGGCAGCTTCACTAACCTGTCTGTCCTTTGCCCAGTGTCTTCTCCAAACGGTACGGTCCCACATAGTTGGCGTAATGCCCGCTGTTGGCGTCCTTGCCCGACGATGACATGTTTGTGGCGTGAGTTGACTTTTTCCTCTCACGGGTGTCCGAGTGGGACGCGTTTCTGGGAGTGAATAGCGCAGTTCCGTTGCGTGGTTGGAGTTCACCTCTGTCGGCGTTCTTGCTTGGAGCTGCAATATTAGTCCCCACCACCACCACACCACCACTACCACCCTGCGTTCGCGCTTGCGTGTGTTTGCAGTTGCAGTTGCAGTTGCGTGTGTGTGTGTGCGAGTGTCTCCACGCCCAGCTGCTCACTGCGCCGGTCTCGGGCTCGGTGCGGCTCAGATTGCGGGTTTGAACCTGGGTGCCATGGTGCTGGTGCCTGAGGAGCGGTGCGCTGCTGCTGCCGCGTTAGGTGTGAACCGGTGATGGGACAGGACAGCATCTACTGCCGCTGCCGCCGCTCCTAACAGCAGCCTGCATCAGCGCTTAGTCAATGCGAAGGGACACTTCCGGTAGACCGTTTCAAAGTAAAAGCTGCTGTATTGTTGCTGCAGGCATGATTCATTCTGCCTCACTTCTTTTAGCAATATTTCACTGTCACTGTCAATGCAGTATTTTACTCACTAAATATGTTTATGTCCATATCTTTAGTTGATGATATCCTAATTGTGAGAATGTTTAACATTAATTCTGTGTGTTTTTAGGTGAATTCCTGCCAGGTCGGGCACTGGGGTACCTTTGAGCAAGGTACGCAATCGCCATTGCTCATTGTTAATTGGACTCTCTAAATTGACCCCAGCCACCGGGGGCCACATCCAGTGTTCTCCTAGTGCCGGTCCAAAGCACAAACAAATGGGAAAGGTTATCCGGCGTAAACGTTTCTGCAGAACAATGCGCTGTAGAAACCCCAAGAGAAGGAGAAGCCTGAAGAAAAATAATCATTTATATGGATGAACTAATCCAGATGATGAGAAATGAGATCCGCAGCCTTTCTGTTATTTTCAATAAATTGATTATTTAAACTACAGTTTAGAACAATTTTCAATAAATTCATGGGCTGACTGCTCGTGTATTCTTCCTGTACTCTTTCTGTTAGAAAATGGTGGTTTTAATTTGAAGGCCGGTTCGTCTCATTTCCGCTGCCATGCGTCTTGGCGCAGCGGCTCTGATTAGGGAATGCGCATGCGCACAGAGCTTTCATCACGCAGATTACTGATAGGATAGAATTCGGGTACGTGCTGATGATGGAAGATGGGATGCAGCCACTGTTTAACAACACATTATTTTGTAAGTTAATGAAAAAAAACAAAAAAAAACTTCACATAAACGTCAAAATACAATGTAATAAAGGTGATGGAAAATGAAAAATCTTTCAAAAGAGTCTGTTTTCACATCTGAAAAGAAATATATTGAACATCCTTTACTTGAGACATTGCACAGAATCTTTAATTAATGATTAAGAAACATTAATGTGTGTCTGCGTGTGTCATTAATGTATTTTTTGTCATTAACGTGTCTGTGTGTCTGTGCTGGAAACAGGTTACACGCTGGGACATTTTCACTTGATTAAAGCAGTGGTTGGTGACAGCAATTTTCGAGTCTCATCAGTCCTTCACAACAAAAGCCTTTTGACCCAGCACGCTCAGTGGCAGATGGCCACCCCCACCCTCCCACTGCCTGCCTCCTCCTCGGCCCCCTACTCACTCACTCACTCACTCACTCACTCACAATTTTTAAGTGTCCAACAAAGACTGAGAGGGATGGGGGTCTCCATTTTATTATGTTAGGCCTGCTTTCCATTTCTTAAAATGACTTCCTTTCTCTGTCAGTGACATGGGAGGAGAGGATGCCCACCCACAAGCATAGGGATCAATAATGACCTTTTAGTTTTTTGCCAAAGATGCCTTTTTCAGTCTGATTGTACTGTTTGACAGCTGCAAAGCCAAAGGACCTTTCTAATCACCTCAAAGGGGAATAATCTCCAATAATCACTCAGGCCTCTGATTATGGGAAGAGGATGCACAAACTACTGTATGCCCACGACGATATCTGAGAGTGTAGGAGACCAGAGCTGGTGTATCGGAGAAGTCACAGTGTGTTCATATAAGGACAAATCACCCCCAAAAAACAACAGTGTCTCCCTTGGGGACAAGTTCCATGAGCTGGCATAAAACTGCAGGGTCAAATGAGTAAGGTAAACAGTACATTCATAAATTTTACGATTTCAAACTTAAAGGAGCTTTTTAGCTTTGTATTATTATAATACGGGTAGTAATTTTGAAAAATTGTGCTTCCCAACCTCAGTTTCCCCAGAGTCGAGAAATATCTTAATTTTATTTTTTGTTGCGTGTCCACCAGTGAAGCTTGGTCCGAGCCTTGAAATTGCAACGCTAATTCCACACTTTTTAGACCCTCCCACAAGACCTCATTCCCAGAATGTAAAAAGTGTCCGCCATCCAGTGTCACTGGTGGGCACATAACAAAAAAAAAAAATTACGATATTTCTCAACTCAGGGGAAACTGAGGTTGGGAAGCACAATTTTTAAAAAACGGTACCTCTATTCTAGTAATACAAAAGTAAATATAAAGCAGTGAAGTATTCCTTTAAGATTTCAAGTACATATGCAGTGTTTTTCAACCAGTGTGCTGTGGCACACTAGTGTGCCGTGAGAGATCGTCAGGTGTGCCGTGGGAAATTATCCAATTTCATCTTATTGGTCTAAAAACATTTGTTGAAAACAAATAATTAATTATCTGCAAATAATATGGATATAAATATTCAAGACACTTTGATAAGAATGACTAAATTGTTAATATAGGCTACAGAGTATCATTTTTTAAACATTTTTGTTTGGTGGTGTGCCTCATGATTTTTTCAATGAAATTTTTTTACCTATGGCTCAAAAAGGTTGAAAAACACTGTACTGGAGGTTCAATGTCTGTACTGAGGTGCTTTGAGCAATGGATGGTTAACAATATCAAAACAACTTCCTATAAGTGAACATCACATTCATGAATAAAATACAATGAGTTAGAATTTTTAAAAGATTCTCAAACATCAGCACTTTCACAAAGGCTGTCGTCAAATGCTTTTCAGTTATTGGTCAGACATTTAAGCAGGTCAAAAGCAGGTTGCCATTTCCACATCATGGAGCATCAGCAGGTAAAATGTTCATACGCCCCACTGCTCTGGTGATGGTGTTAAGGAAGTTCCAGAGCTGGACCCCCAAAATCTGGCATGTGATAGAGGGTGGGCGTAGTGGAGCGGCTACAGCCTCGTTTTTTTTTTTTTTTTCATCCACATCCCCTATAGTGAGAAATTGGGAGAACCAGGATGAAAACCGCTGATAGGTTGAACTGAGTCAGAGGGACGTATGCCATGATCGGTGTCCATCCTCTCAGTCTGGGAGGTCCCATCTTCCAGGATCCTCCTCCACAGCTATAGCATTGGTTAGCTGAAGGATATGTAAAATTGAATTAAATTCTGCCTAAAGTGATCATAAAAACTATAAAACTATATTAAAAAAATGGATAAAGCACCATCATATAGCAGCCAGCACAGATTACATTTAATCTGTAGTCTCTGGCAGATTGTACAGTATATGCAGGATATAAATAAAATAAAATAAACACAAGAAAAATTCAGATGTTTGTCAGTCAAGTTATTAGGTTGTCAGTTAGTTATAAGATGATACTCATACAAATACCACAACCACGGACATATTCAGCTGACAGTTACCACACACCACGGCTTATTGAAAAGTAAACCATAGCAAACGATCGCTTGTGCGCACCGGCCGGCTATTGACAAAAGATCATCAAATAAAAATAAATGTTACGCAACAATGACGCAAGCAATAATATGGGCCTAAACTAAGATAATACAATGATTTTTATTAAATTTTTATATCTCTATTAACAAAGAAAATACTTAATTTGTAGCGTACTCGTTTTGCTGCTTTCTGCGCCATCTTTGTTATGGCAAATCACACAATGCATTCTCAATATTGAGAGCGATACAGCCCTTAAACTTGACCCTCAACCTAATTTTTCTGAGAATCGGGACAGCACATGCACTAGCGGGAGCACGCAATTTTGAGATTGAGGGTTAAGCAAGGAATTGGAATTAACCCTTATTCAAAGCACATTTACTTGATGACATGAATTAGATTTTTAACTGGTTATTTTCTAGATATTTTAAATGCCTTTTTACATTTTCTTTCCTGTGACATTTCTCCTCCCCATTGTGCTGATGTGAATGTTTTACATAATTCAATCTGTGACGCACATCTCAACAACAACAGATGATGAGAGAGATATAAACGTTGCAGGGAGCAAGCTACAGAATGTGCCCTTCACTTTTCAAGTCATTTCATGAAAAAAAAAATGAAAAAAGAAGCTTAGCCTGCAGTCTATTTCTGCATTAGTCAGCCTTATTGTGGCTGTCATGCCAGTGGAGCAGGATAACACGCGCACACACACACACACGCTCACGTGCATGTTTCGTGGTAAAAAAAAGCCAAATGAGAGAACATTTCTTCTGACAGCAGATTGAAAAAGGAGTGCATTGCTGGAATGAGGTGAGGACAGAAGATTTTTCTGTTGAAATTGCAAAGTCCTGCAGCATTTATTTGTGAGGACTACAGCACAGTGACAAATACACCACAATGGTGTGTATTGAAATAGCACAGCAATCAGTGAAATGCTGCTACAGTACTACTGCGACTCAGTTGATGGGAATATATTTTCCATCAGTGAAAAACGCACTGGGCTCAATATTGCAGCTGAAAACCTCGTCAGTGGAAAATGGGATATGACTCAGTCGTTCAGTTCCTAATTAAAGCTCGTCTCATTTACTCATTTCATTTCGGTGCACATTCATAAATAAACAAAGGCGGCTGGAATGAAAGCGGTGGCAATACAAGCATTTATACAGTATATTTACACATGAAAATCATGTACAGATTGTGATAACAGAAGAAAACTGTAGCTTTGTCGTATGTGAGGACTGCTTGACCAGATGAACAGTAGCTGAATGAAGATCAACACGTTAAAAGTCCCCATTTTGAAATTAGGATCATAATCCAGATTCACCTTTTTTACCTGCTCATATATGCAATCTACATTATGCCATATATATGGTGAAAACAAACCCTAATATTCTAATCACTTCTTGGTTAAAAACAGAGCAACAATAGCTCAACCAGAGGCAAATTGTTAGTAATTAAATGGGGGATGCAGAGAGAGAGAGTTGTAGTTCAGGGGTAATTATAAAACTGCTAAGTGTTGTTCTCTAAGCTCATTTCGATTACAACCCCGCAATTAAATTGGCAAAGACTATAATTACTAAGACCAATCACAACATGCAGCCTCAAACTCTATCTATTTATCTGTTTGTGCAGCTTCTCGTTCTACTCTGAGCTTAAAGATACAGTCCATTAAAACGACCACAGCACTGGACTCATTTGTCAGATTCATGCGTCACTTTTTATTAAACATGTATTGTGTCGACTTTTTCCCCCACTAGGAACATTGGTGTTTTTTCAAAGACTGCATGCACACAAAGATAATCAATGACTGTAAATTAAGATGGATGTCATGTCTCAGCTAAAAAAAAAATGAACCAAAAATATGTCAGTGCTGCAATTTTGTCCCGGAGTAATTATATGAGGTGAAACCACAGTATCAATATGATTGATCACATGTCAGTGTTTGCTCTCAATAATGACATAATTGACAGCAGCAAATAATGAGAACGTATCAGAAATATAAATTGGTAACCCTTTTTCCCCCAGTTTGGTTCGTATCATCCACTCACACAGGGCTGTCAAACTCCTGACTAACCTGGGGGCCACATGAGGTTCCAAAAGTTCCACATGAGGTTCCAAAAGTGTTCTTCTACAATGCCTGAGGTTCTACCTCGGACCATTTGTTTTTCAAGGGTTCTCTTTAACACTAATGGTTCAGGTAGGAACCATTTTAATCCAAAGAACCCTTTAAAACCCCTTTTCTGAATAAAGGGTTTTATTTCAAAGAGTGTAGGGGCAATCCATCCATCCATACATCCATAGTCTACCACTTTATCCTCAACATGAGGGTCGCGGGATTGCTGTCCCAATCTCACCTGACATAGGGCGAAAGATGGGGTACACCCTGGACAGATCTCCAGTCAGGTAGGCGTCAGTCAAGTGTAAAAAAGTCCATCTGTGTAGTGAAAAAAGCAACTGTTCAGTGGCAGTAGTGGGGCAATGTGAGCTTCCATCATGATATAGCAGCAATAATCATATTTTACTTAAAGGGACAATATGTAGTATTTATGGGTTTATATAACCCAAAATCCACTTTTGTATACATATTATGTGCTCCTGCATTGTCTAGTCGCTGTATAATATTCTTTGTTTCATTTTCGTAGTGTTTCAAAAAGTCATGTAAAATAACATGGTCGCGGGCCGCGGTTGCATAGCCACTGTTAGCAGCGAGACGCCATGTTTCTGCCGGAGCCTGTAAGGACAAACGCGAGAGAACAAATCAAGCGTCTCTTTACTTGTAGCGGAAGTCCCGCCTCCTCTCTCTCCGCTTCGTCTGCTACAGCCGTGGTAGCTCGCCCTCTCCCTCGCCTCACGAACCTCATCTGCTGACACGGAGAAAGACGACGAGGACGACATTTGACCAGCTGCGGATACCGTAGCCTCTCCTCTAGATGTCACTATAAACTACTTACTTCACCTTTAACCCATTAACACCTAATCTTCAAAATGTCCGTCTGGACATTTTTGTTTATTTTAACCATAAAAGGGGCCAGAAATGATCATGTGAGTCAGTGCTTTTGCCCATGTTTTACAGAATAATTTTCAATATCTGGCAGTTATTTACAATTTACTGCATGTTAATATAGTGTATTAACAATTTAAAATGAAGAAAAACAGAACGTTTTATTTAGAAACACTGTAGTTGTACATGAAAACCAAATTTTGCATGTTAAATTTGACTATAAAATGCAATTAAAATAACATTTGTTTGAGTCTCGATGCCAAAATAATGGAAACTATGAACAGGTGTTTTTCCAACTCTCTCCTCTCTGGTGACAAAGACGCTGATTCGAGAGCTTCCTGCAACAGCGCGAATGACATCACCATAATAACCACAACTTCTCAGCTTTCAGAAACCATGTGAATTTGTGAAAGGGGAGAACATGCAAACCCCATGCAGAAAGGCCATCGTTCGAGCGGGTCTTCTTGCTGCAAAGGCAAGAGCGCTAACCACTACTGCTACCAGATCCCGATCCGGATGTTTTGTCTTATATAAGAGCCACTATTGATGACACCTCTTGTTCAAGATTAGGGTGCATCAGTCCTGTATAACTGTCCTACACGTCTGTCTTACACAAATCGATAATAAAAAAACAAAAGAAAAACGAAAGCTGTGTGATAATTTGCACAAACTCATGCCATAAATGTGATTTTTTTATATATATATACAATGAGACGCAAACATATTGATAATCCCCAGTACAACACAAGTTGTAAAGTAAGTTTAAGTCTAAAATAATTTTGAACGAAAACTAAAACTTCTGAGATTTTAGAATATGAATCCCTTCTTTAAACTTCAAAAGTCTTTAAAAAAACGTTTCCAGTTCAACAGTTTAACTTTAAAAAGACCCATCAAACCATCAACTGCTCTGTGAATGTGGAAACAAATTCCACACTGTTAATAATAAGATTTCATCTATAAGATACTGCCATCTAGTGGTTCCACTATAAAGTTCAGAAGTTGTTATTTTCAAACAGCACCATTCATACAAGGGGCATGGACATACACATAAATATAAGACATTAAAAAAACAAAGAGATTAAAACTGTTACAAAAGTAGTGCATTATACATTTGAAACATTATGTTTACACAAGCACAAAAGAACAAAAAACATTCTTATTATCTCACTTATTCAGAGGACTTGATTGATTGAAAGTAAAGAGCTGCTGCGTCACCTTGGCTTGGTTTTAATGCTGGGAACCCTGATAACCTGAGTGAACTTAACCTGAGGGACCTGGATACTTCATAAAATACAAGTGAATCAATATTATTATATATATATATTATTATTATGACAATAGAATCTGTCATTTCACACTGCGGGCCCACGGTTGGTGTAGTGGTTAGCACTCTTGCCTTTGCAGCAAGAAGACCTGGGTTCCTGGGTTCGAGCCCCGTTTGGAACAACTTCGGAACAAGGGCCTTTCTGCAAGGAGTTTGCATGTTCTCCCCGTGTGTGCGTGGGTTTTCTCCGGGTTCTCCGGCTTCCTCCCACAGTCCAAAAACATGCGATATGGGGATTAGGTGAATTGGTCACTCTAAATTGACCGTAGGTGTGAGTGTGTGAGTGAATGGTTGTTTGTCTCTATATGTGGCCCTGTGATGGACTAGCGAACTGTCCAGGGTGTACCCCGCCTATCGCCCAATGTCTGCTGAGATAGGCACAGCACCCCCCGTGACCCTCTGGTGGAGGAAAAAGCGGTAGATAATGGATGGATTATCTACCGCTTTCTCTGCCATACAATGGCATTTCACACTACCATTTTTATGTTAGAAAGAATACAATTAGCAATTAAGTTATATTTACCAATTCAATCACCTGACCACACAGAGCAGATGCAACAGCACTGTAAAAAAAAGGAAAATGACACTGTTTACATGGACACCATTAATCCATGTATTGACCTTAATCTGAATAAGACATCACTCTGATGATGATGTTTACATGAGCCGCTGATGGAATATTCCATTCATATTTATGTTTACGTCACAGAGCATACATGAGTATGACTCGCATCGCACATTACCAACACTGCTGTGGAAATTCTCAAAGGACTTTATAAAATGATTAAAAATATATTATATAAACGCAAACTGCCATATTCCCTAATCCAATCATTTCTTATTTTAAGTGTGACCCACACCAAAAAAAAAAAAAGAAATTACAGAGCACTGATGACGTTTGATTCCCGTCAGCTTTAAGGAAGTGATGAATAAATAGGGCGATGGTTCCTGAAAAACAGTCCAATTGACACACAAGTGTAGTGAGAGTGTTGACACTTGCTGGACAACATTCTTTTTAATAGACACAGGTTGGTTTTGCTTTCCTTTACAAAGGGCGTTGACAGGTACAAACAAATGCCTGCACGTTTAAATTCAAACTGATTTTGAATTTTTAGACATATTCTTTCATGTTCAGGAACACACACACACTGTTTCCATGACTCCAGAGGACATTGCATTGATTTACATTCATTTCCTGTAGACTTACTCAAATTTAAACATA
This sequence comes from Microchirus variegatus, assembly GCF_963457635.1. Classification (NCBI taxonomy): domain Eukaryota; kingdom Metazoa; phylum Chordata; class Actinopteri; order Pleuronectiformes; family Soleidae; genus Microchirus; species Microchirus variegatus. Next base: position 11,421,704 of record NC_139815.1, on the reverse strand, counting down.
AATACTACTGCTCTAATCCTTATCCTAATTCTAATCTCAATCTCAACCTAAACTTAAAACTTGTCTTCACCTCAAAATACAGTAATTTCTGTTATGGGGACTTGCTTTTTGTCCTCATAAGGAAGACAAGTCCCCAAAATGTGACTGTGTAAACAGATTTAGGACCACACAACATTAGTAATACCTGTACACACCCGCACACACACACATGATCGCACGCACACACAATATATATATACTGTGTGTATATATATATATAACTGTAATTACATAAAATGCAAACAAATTAAGAAACATTCATCAAACAACAATCTGCAAATACTAGATGTTTTTTAAATCAATAGTTGTGAAAGAAGAGTAGAATTGTCAAATTCAAAGTCATTGTCGATGTGTGTTGTTAGATTTGTCCTTTTACAGGAAGGGACACAACATTCAGGTCACACAAACCTGTTGTTCCAGTGCTGCAAATGCCTGAGTTTAAAGCACTATAAATACCACAGGCGCCACAAGAGCACCAGAGTCTCCTCTCCAACATGATAACAGGTAAGTTCGAGTGAATCCTTATCGGTTGCATTTAGTGGTTTATACTTTGTCTTTGTTGGTTGGTGGTGGTGTTTTACAGCAATTGTCATCTGTGATGTTACAAAAGTAGTGCATTGTACATTATGAAAAATAATTATATTTTACACCCAAGGATAAAAGAACCAACATTCTTGGCAGATTATATCAATTATCTAACTAAAACTAACTAAAAACTCCTTGTAAATAATTTAATACATAATCCTATTTCTCTGCCAGCAATTTTGGTGTAGATTAATTCAGAATAAAATGTTTTAAAGTTGTATTTGTTTACAATGTGGGACATAAGGCTATGCAAGTTAAGCATACCATTTGTTATTTGTTGTTTGTTCATTTAAGTGAATCAAACCTCCAGTCTCTGGGTTTATTGGATGTTTTTTTTTTTTTTTTTAAATGTTGCTCATGTTTTCCTCAAATTGAGTGATTGAGACTCCTGGCTATCAAGCAATGTGATATGTATCATGATGGTTATTTATTATTATTTATGTTGTTATGTTCATGTGTGTCTGACACACTTACTTAGGGGAATGTCAGAATTGTACAATTTGTATTTACACAGAAGTTACCCTAATATTTCCAACATATCTTACAGTGTTTGTGAAATCCCTCCCTGAAGACATACCAGCATTTAACTTCAAACAGACAATAATTCATGGATGGATGGATGGATGATGTACATGTATTAAATATAAAAAAATCGTTGTGTTGAAAAAAAAATTATGTTGTGGATCCAATTCCTTACTTTGGGGTTTGCGTGTAACTGTATCTATGTTTGTATGCTGTATTTTGGTCTGATTGTCACCAATAGCATATTTGGTTTTATAAAAACATTTCTTTTTTTCTAGGTTCTAAAGCGTAGAGGAGAGAACCAGAGGAGTCAGATCATGTCTACACTGAACACAGGAGGACAAAAGCCTACAGGTACAATAACATTTTTAATAAATGTATGTGCATACAAACAAATGTAATACAACTCTTAAGTTCATCTAGTTCAAAAACAAACTGGATAGCAAGTTTCATGAGTTATGCTCATGCTGTTGTTCATTTAGAAATGTATTAAATACTAAAATCTAAATATTAAATGTTACACCTAAATATTAAATGCTAAATCTAAACGTTAAAGGTGCCATATGTAAGAATGTGGCCAAAAACGGTTACTACAATTCAAATTCAAAATACCGAGATCTTTTAGGTTTCGTTTTCTGACGTAACTGGCAACCCGTGGTTGCTCGGCAGCTGAGACTCTACTGCAATGATTGGTACACCGCGGTAGGTGGCGCCACATATCAACATATAAACATGATTTGCAGTCTGCAAAATATATTTTTTAATGCAAATATATTATTATCAAATGTATATATATATATATATATATTTTGTCTGTACTGTTGTTGTTGGTGAGTTCAGTTTGTTATATGAACATTATTCCTGAGTCCCTGTGACATATTAGGAGGATTTTACAGCCAGTTGCTTTAAATTGATTACATAATGCACCTTTAAATCCAAATTTCCAAATCTAAATGTTATATCTAAATCTAAATCTAAATGTTAAATGTTAAATCTAAATATTTGAGGTGAAACTAAATATTTAGCTAACATGCAAATTCACACAAACAAAATCTTAAATGCCCTTTGCCTTGTGTTTGTCTTGTCTCTAATGCTTTTTCTAACCATCGATAATATTTGAATCTGTGCAATTCAATATATTTGGTTAAGAGGAACCAATGAGTTGTTATCCTGTGTCAACCAGGTTTGGATGCACAGAGGAAGTGAAGGGAAAGGTTGGACCATGTCTACAATGAACAGACCGATTCAAGAGCTTCCAGGTACACTCTCAGTGCAATCAGAAAAATATACATTTCTATACAAGGCCTCTAAATGACTGCAGCCACTAATGCTGCTCAGAGGTAACATCTGTGAAAAAAAAAAAATGTTAAGCTTTATTTACACACACCATCCGAAAGAAGCTCTACTACAATCCCCCCACACGTCTTGTAATCATTTTAACATGTTTTCTTGTTTATAAAAAAGTGTTTCGGGAAACAGTTAGCCTAAAGACTGGTATCAGGGGAAAATAACTAGCCTGGCTCTCTCCAAAATCAAAACATTTGTCAATGGCTCTGGCATATTGTTTTTATTGTGTGCAAAAATTGTGTATGATCTGCAATTTAAATAAATGTTCTCTTCCTCTTTGACAGCCCTGCTAAATTTCCTCAACAAACTTGGGCTGAAGGAATATTATCCCAACAAGCTCACTCTTCATTCTCTCTTTGAGATCAACAAAAACAGCATAGATGAAAAAGCTGTTTTATCATTGGAGGAAATACCATGGTGTTTTCTCAGAAAACTGTTCAAAATCAATGCTGAATGCAGGAGCTGCACACAATTGTCCATCAGGCATGAGGAAAACAATGATCTCTTTGAACTAGACCTTTACACAGCAGATGACTCTGCAGACAGTAAGGTTAACCCTCTTGATGTTATCGTAGCACTCTTCCTTTGTGCCGACAGCATCTTGCAGCAGGAAATTGCCCTAAAAATGTCACTGTGCCAGTTTTCTCTCCCACTGCTGTTGCCCCATGGCAATAAGAGTCAGTGTGCCCTGATGCAATGGGCTTTAAGAGATATTGTCAAAGAATGGTGTCCACATGATTTGTCTGAATCAAAGGGTTTTGTTGAGAAAAACATTATTCAGGCAAATATACCGTTCTATTCCTTTGTGAGACTGAAGAACTGTAGTTTATCAAAGTCACAGTTCTTGAATCATCTTCTCAGCAGTGGACAACAAAGTTGTAGTATCTTCACACACAGAGACGTGGAAGGTGGGGCAGTTAAAAGACAAATTGCAAATGGATTGGTTGAAGTTTGCTGGTACTTACCCTCGGGGGGAAAAACCCTCGACATATTTTCAGAGCCGATCGGCTTTGCAAATTTGAGAGGAGACATTTGTGAGTCACTCACACAATTCAACTTTCTTTTTCAAGTATCAACTGCGACCTTTGTGTTCCTGGACAGAGTTGATGAAGAAGAACGCAGAATTCTGACAACTCTTCAAGATGCAAAATCCAAACTCTTCTTAGTTGTTAATCGCAAGGGAGAGAATATGCAGTCAGTGAAGACATTGGTGGATGAATTAAATCTATCAAACAACAGAGTGAAGGTCAAAGACACAAGGCAAAATTTTACAGAGTTCTCAAAAAAGCTTTGTGGAGCCATCAAGACATCCCTAGTAGATGTAAAATCAACAATAAGCATTTCAAATATGCATGATCAAGCCATTGAACTTGGTTTGTCTGTGGACGAAAGCAAAACTGATAAACAGAGGAAAGCAGCTGAGGATATCATGGTTGATATAGGGGTACGAAGTATACCCCACTACAAGAAACAACAACTTCCACTGCAAGGAGAGAACTGGAAAAGATTATCACAGTTAGAAAAAGAGCAGTGCAGATTGAAGAACTCTGGTGATTCAAACCTTGAAGAGTATAAATTACAGCTGCTTGCAAAAGAAGAGCAAATCAGAAAAGATCAAAGAACATGCAAAGTATCCAAAGGAATGGAAATGTTCATTCAATGCTTATCGACAAGTGACAAAGAAGAAAGGGATGTTTTTCTCAAGTGGATGAAACTCAAGTTTAATACACACTCAAGAACAAAATTGTCTGCGTTGCACAATAAATTCAAAGAGCAATGCAAGAACAAAGATGTGAAGCTCATAGCAGAGTTAGACCAAGCATTGGTGGATAGCTCTTTAGGAATAGAGCATTACATGAGAGAGATGGGATTGATCTATGAGTTCTCCACTGACAGCTCACCAATAGCTGCTGATAAAATATCTCACCTCCCTGGTTTGGCTGCTGAAATGTTGCTGGATGGATATCCTTTAGAGCTCTTGGATGGAGATGCTTCCAACATTCCAGAGAGATGGGTGACTGATGTGCTGATGGAGCTTCACAAGAAGGTGGGACAGAAGAGCAGACTGTTGGTCTTGACTGTGTTGGGTGTCCAGAGTAGTGGGAAGTCCACACTCCTCAACACCATGTTTGGTGTGCAGTTTCCTGTCAGCAGTGGTAGATGCACAAGAGGAGCTTTCATGCTCTTCCTCAAAGTTGGAGAAAATTTGAAAAGTGAGTTAAACTGTGATTTCATTGTCCTCATTGACACTGAGGGTCTTAAGGCTCCTGATTTGGCACAACTGGAGGACAGTTATGAGCATGACAACCAGCTGGCAACCTTTGTCATTGGCTTGAGTGATGTTACCATTATCAACATTTCAATGGAAAATGCAACAGAAATGAAAGATATCTTACAAATCACCGTGCATGCCTTCTTGAGAATGAAAGAGATTGGAAAAAAGCCAGTTTGTCATTTTGTTCACCAAAATGTTTCTTCAGTGTCAGCTCATGCTAAGACCATGACTGAAAGAAAACATCTCTTGGATCAGCTCAATGAAATGACTCAAATTGCAGCTGAGATGGAAAGGAAGCCAGCCATTAAAAAATTCACAGATGTGCTGGACTATGACATGGAAAAGAATAACTGGAACATCCCGGGACTCTGGCACGGAACCCCACCAATGGCACCAGTAAACACAGGTTACAGTGAGGCTGTAGCACATTTCAAGAAACATCTTTTACAAACTGTGATGAGTGACAGATCCACTGAACCGTCACAGATCCCAGAGTTTCTAGCATGGATGAAAAGTCTCTGGAAAGCTGTAAAATATGAAAACTTCATTTTTAGCTTCAGAAACACACTTGTGGCTCATGCCTATGACAGCTTGTGCAAAGAGTTCAATCAGTGGGAATGGGAGTTCAGAAAAGTGATTCTGACCTGGCAAACAGCAGCAGAGTTAGAAATCGTAAATGCTGACAATGAATCTGAGTTAGAAACTTGGAACAGATTGGTTGGAGAAAAGAAATTAGAGACATCACAGAAAATAACTGATCAACAAACCATAATGAAGGAGAAACTCTGCGACTACTACAAAAGGAGAGGCAAACGAGTAAATCTGATCGAGAAATACAAAGCTGAGTTTTTCAACAGCATCAACAGCCTTGCAAATGAAATCAAGCATTCAGTTTGTGCTAAACTGGACTGTGCCCTCGCACTTAAAATAACCCTGAAACAGACTCAGGATATTCAGAGACAATACAGAAATGTGATTGAAAAACGGGTCATGAAGCTGCTGGGTGACTGTAATGAGTCGACTCTGACCGATAAAGAGCTGACACAAGAGTTTGAAAGAATGTGGGCTGAAGCCATTGTAAATGTGGAAGGTGTGAAAGAGCGAGATATTGCAGCATGTGTCCTGAAGCAGTTGAGAAAAAGCTTCTCAAATCGAAACGTCAACGAGGAATTGCAGAACATTCGAGATTTAAAAGAAATGGGGAGGTGTCCATTTAAAACTACAAGGGATCATGTTGACTTCTTAGGGAAGGTCCAACATCTGTGGAGACATGGGTTGCAGAGCTTTGCAGACAGTGTCATTGAGTCTTGTACACAGCTTGTTCTTGATATAGTTAAGACTAATGGAGATTACCAAGACTCTTTCACAAAGGAGCTTCTCGAAACAATTGACAAAGCCCTTGAAAATGACAACCCTCACAAAACAAATACACAGTTCGAGACTGACCTGAAAATCCATGTGTGCGGCATTGCCTCACGAGAATTTCTCAAAATGCACAGAAGATTCTTGGCAGAAAACAATCCTCACTATCAGCTTGAGAAGTACAAAAGTCAGTATCTATCCGACTTTCTTGACTTGTACAGAAAGAAGGACCACTGCCAACGCAAAGCAAATGACTTTGTCCAGTTTTGTATCAAGCCTGCTGTGAAAGAGTACATCCTTAGATCTTTGGGTGTAGACATTGTGGATGAAATTTTGACAAGTACCCATTCAGCAAAGTTTTCATCTCGCTCTTTCTTCCAGTACAACATTCAAAAAGAGCTGCTGCAAAAGGACGACTTTAAAAGCTTCCTCAAGTACATTGATAAATATGAAATGTATGTCAAGGACTGGATATTTCAGCACATCCTGGAAAAAATGGCAGAGGACAAGACTTTGTGCAAACTGAAGACCAAGATTCTGCACATCATCGTCAAAAAGATAAAAAGTTCAATAGAATGGGCCTCAAAAGGCCAGGGAGATGTTATGCTGCCAGATGATAAGGAAAACATTACCAAGCTCATCGGGAACATGCGTACATTTTTGATCAAAGATATTTCAATTTCAGACGAGGTTGTGAAAACCACCTTGTTTCAAATCCAAAGCAAATGTCATCAGTTTATCAACTGCCTCAAGATCTCAGTGAATGAGTTGAAAGATGAACTTGAGGAGGAGATCTCAAACTCTGACAACATCACTGAGACTCTGAACCAGCTTCCAATCAAACCACAGGATGAACTTTTCAAGCGGGTGTTTGGCTGTGGAAAGCAGTGTCCATTTTGTTCTGCTCCTTGTGAAGCTGGAGGCACAGAACACAAAGAGCATCACGCAGCCATACATCGACCTCAAGCTTTTAGTGAGTATAGAAATGATGGTGATGAGACACTCGTTGTCACGCTCTGTACAACTGATGTGTACAGTGAACGTGAATTCCAAAACAAAGACACCGGATGGAAGTGGCATCCTTACAAGGACTACACCAAGTACTATCCAGACTGGATCATTCCTCCAGACCCAACCATAGAGACATCAAATTACTGGAAGTATGTCCTGGTAAAATACAACAACAGTTTTGCTGAAGAATATGAGGCTAAACCAACTAATGTTCCTGAGGCCTGGAAAACAATCACAAAGCAACAAGCATTAAAAGGTTTAAATGATGCTTTCAATGTTAGTACACTCGTGTAAGAAAAACAATACTTCCAGCTGCGAGATAACCATGTTCGCACTAATGTAAAGTGAAGATAAAAAAAATCAGTGACTGAAATTTTACGGGCAATCAATCCCTCAAAATAAAAAAAGAAAGGACAGAGTTGATGATAAAACTGTAACTGTACAGCCACATTTACTCACTTTACACACTTTACATGTTTTTCTTTGTATTTTAAATCTACAATCAAGTGCCATATTATCTGTAACCTGTTATATTGACATTTAATGTGTGCTACAGTAAATAGGATACATTTATCAGCATTAGTTCAAATGTTTGTAGTCTATGTTGATGTGAATGACTTTGCTGTTTGTGACTTGTTCTTTGAAACAGATGTTGCTTTTGAAGTTTTAAAGTGAAAACCAGGAATTTTTCATGCATTCAATTTGGCATGATAGGCCATGTTTCACATAACTACTTATTTACTTACCAAACTGACGTTGAAATTTCACAAAAAATGTTGATATGAGTTGATATAACTGACTGTTTTATGCGTTTAAATATGGGCTAATTGATCAGATCTTGAACAATACACAGTTAAAAGCCAGATTGTAAATATCATAAAGACAATGACAATGATGACAATGATGACGATGATGACGATGATGACGATGTTGTTGAAGATGATATGTGCAAGAAAAGGTTTTGTTAAAAAGTGATTTGCAGTAAATGAATGAAAACATAACTGGGCTGTGAATGTTTTTCTTAGTTTGTGAAGGCTGATCAATTTAATAATAATAATGAACAAAGCTTTTTTTTTAATTACTTATTGAAATTCTGTTTTTCTGACGGCATGCAGAAACTTACTTTTAAGTTACTACAGGTTTTAATATATATACATCTCCTCCAGTCATCCTACTTACTAATATTACAGTATGTTAACATGATATGATTATCAGTGTGACTAATAATGAAACATATTTTCATAGAAGTAATATATGTTTTTATTATTATTATTGTTATTATTATTATCATTATTATTATTACTTTGAAGTAATTACTACATTAATGTACATGACATGTCAGAAAAAAGTTGAGGGGCGAGTTTAAGGGCTGTATCGCCCTCAATATTGAGATTTTCCGAGACCACCCTTGGGAGCAAGGGCTACCCAGAATGTATTGTTTTCACATAAGAAAGATGGCATTGAAAGAAGTGAAGCGAGTGCGCTACAAATTAAGTATTTTCTTTGTTAAAGGTGAAGTAAGTAGTTTATAGTGACATCTAGAGGAGAGGCTGAAATTTACAACAACCTCTGCTCACCCCCTCCCTTCCTGAGCACTACGGTATCCGCAGCCGGTCAAATGTCGTCCTCGTCGTCTTTCTCCGTGTCAGCAGATGAGGTTCCTGAGGCGAGGGAGAGGGCGAGCTACCGCGGCCATAGCAGACGAAACTGAGAGAGTGGAGGCGGGACTTGTTCTCTCGCGTTTGTCCTTACAGGCTCCGGTAGAAACATGGCGTCTCGCTCGTTTGCTATCGTTTACTTTTCAATAAGCCGTGGTGTGTGGTCAGCTGAATATGTTTGTGGTTGTGGTATTTGTGTTGAGTATCATCTTATAACTAACTGACAACCTAATAACTTGACTGACAAACGGATCGTAATAAATAACCCTGACGTAAATGTGTTGTTCTTCTTCTTTTTTGGAGTTGACAGACTGGACGCAGCTTTCACGTTATTCTGCCCCCCACAGTCTGAAGACGTATCTGCATTTAAGGGGTGTCCCATTTCTCAGTGACAAAACAACCCTCAACACTTGGTTTTGAGGGCCAATTAAGATAAGGGTTGAGCTTAAGGGTTAAGATAGGAATTGGAATTGGCCCAAAGTCTCTCTGCTATCGAGACAGTGAAAATATAAATATTTTTTAACTCCACTAAGGATATCAAGTTTTGATTCGTTTGTCTTTCTGTCTGATAGTGAACAACATAACTCAAAGAGTGAAGTACAGATTTTGTAAAGTAAAGTAAGAAATTATTAAATTTGAGCAGTGACTCAGACACAGTTCTGGATGAAGTTTAAAACCATTTAAACCATTTTTAAACTTGTGAGAGTTTATTGACACTGTGTGAGCAGATGTTGGCTCTTTCTAAGTGCTTTCTTTTTTAGAAAAGCCATGCATGTAAAACAATAAGTTTGCACTTGACTCGATTGATTGACTTGTTAACTGTATGAATGAGGAAATGAAGTGAACTGTCAGACCAGTTCTTCTGGCTCAACAAGGAGGACACAGTGAGGATTGTACACAAGAGGTTAGGTTTTCAGATTTGGTGAACACAGCAACAGACTCAGAGGTTGGAAAATCTCTGTTTCCAGCTACCTGCAGGAGGCATTGGAGTGGCCTGGATTCTTTCAGCATGTGTTGCAGACTGTTGGAGAAATGTAAACCCACTTGGAACCCTTGTCAAAAAGAGGTAAACATTATAAAATACTTTATGCTGACTTAAAACTGAAAATCGTACATTTGGAAATGTTATTATTATGACTTTGATCTCTAATATTCTTCCATTCATTAACTGTAGGATTAATAAACCTTATCTGCTTCATATGTGAAATATGTCTTTTTGCAGACATATAACAAACGTGTATCGTACAACATTTTTTAATTTTTTTGGTGGCTGATTATAAGCATAACAATGTTCAGTGATGTGTGTGGGCAGCACGCTTAACTTCAGAAAAAGGAATGTAAGTTTCTCATCGAGTAAAGACATTTTGTTAGATTATGTTACCATGAAAATAATGTATATATAGGAAGATGGTACAATATAGTTATGGGAATACGTCTGCTGAAACAGATATATATCTATTCTTTAAGGTGCTGCTGAATGAAGACAAAAGTCAGACCACATCTACAATGGACACAGCAGGAGGTACACCAACTCAGATTATATTACTGTTTAGTCATTTTTCGGACATATACATTATAAAATGAAACATTCTAATTTAGATATCCTGAATATAAAAACATATGACACTTGCAGGAGGTTGGACAAGAAACACAAATCAGCAACATTAAAACAAATAACTGTTTTAAACGGTATGACTAATAATATGTGTTTGACTTTATCAAGACTTTGTCTAGAAAATAACTTTTACAGTGACATTCTAGAGGTTTAAGAATGAATTCATTTTTAAAGAGTACACATACAATAAACGACTCATATATTATTGTGGCTAATCAGTGTAACCACTATAATCTTCATTGCAAAGGATTGAAGTTGGCCAGACTGCCAAAGACATAGTAACAATGTGATTATAGATTCCACTCACACAGTCACTTATGACTGATGACTGTTGATTTGGTAAATAGTTACATCACAGATAAAGCAGCCTAATCTTTTATAGATCTCCACATAAAAAATATTATTCTCTTTACAGCCCTGATGACATTTCTGTCAAAAGTGGGACTGGAAAATTCTTATCCCAACAAGATCACTCATCAACTGCTCTTGGAGATCAACAGAAACAGCATATATGATGAACCTGGTGAATCAGTAAAAACACTGCCATGGCGTTTTCTACGACAACTCTACAGACTGGATGCAAAATGCAGAAACTGTAGAAATGTATCAAGTGCTAGTGATGATGATTTGTATGAGTTGGACGATTACTCTGCAGAATGTGATGCTGTCAATCCTCTTGACCTCATAGTAGCGCTCTTCCTTTGTGCCGACAGCTTCTTGCAGCAGGAAATGGCTCGAAAAATGTCAATGTGCCAGTTCTCTCTCCCACTGCTGTTGCCCCATGGTAATAATAGTCAGAGCACCCTAATGCTCTGGGCTCTGAGAGACATTGTCAAAGAATGGTGTCCACATGATTTGTCCCAGTCAAAAGGGTTTGTGGAAGAAAACATTGTCCAAGCAAATATACCACTCTTTTCCTTTGTGAGGCTGAAGAACTGTAGTTTGTCAAAGTCCCAGCTTTTAAATCATGTTCTCAGCCGTGGCCAACAGAAATGTAATATCTTTATAACCAGAGAAATGGAAGGAGGAGCAGTAAAGAGAGAGATTGCAAATGGACTTGTTGAAGTTTCCTGGTACCTCCCTGGTGGAAGTGAAAGTCTTGACATTTTTCCAAAACCAGCTACCTTCACAAATCTGCGGGGAGAAATGTGTGAGTCACTCACACAATTCAAGTTTCTCTTTCAAGTATCAACCCTGATCTTTGTGTGTCTAGACAGAGTTGATGAAGAAGAACACAGAATTCTGACAACTCTTCAAGATGCAAAATCCAAACTCTTCTTAGTTGTTAATCGCAAGGGAGAGAATGCAAGAGAGGATATGCAGTCAGTGAAGAGATTGGTGGATGAATTAAATCTATCAAACAACAGAGTGAAGGTCAAAGACACAAGGCAAAATGTAAGAGAGTTCTCAAATAGGCTTTGTGAAGCCATCAAGACATCCCTGTTAGATGTTAAAACAATAAGCATTGCAAATATGCATGATCAAGCCATTGAACTTGGTTTGTCTGTGGACGAAAGCAAAACTGATAAACAGAGGAAAGCAGCTGAGGAGATCATGTGTGGCATTAGGGTACTAAGTATACCCCACTACAAGAAACAACAACTTCCACTGCAACTAGAGAACTGGAAAAGATTATCACAGTTAGAAAAAGAGCAGTGCAGATTGAATAAATCTGGTGATTCAGACCTTGAAGAGTATAAAGTACAGCTGCATGCAAAAGAAGAGCAAATCAGAAAAGATCAGAGAAAATGCAAAGTATCCAAAGGAATGGAAATGTTCATTCAATGCTTATCGACAAGTGACAAAGAAGAAAGGGATGTTTTACTCAAGTGGATGAAACTGAAGTTTAATACACACTCAAGAACAAAATTGTTCGAATTGCGCAACAAATTCAAAGAACAATGCAAGAACAAAGATGTGAAGCTCATAGCGGAGTTAGACCAAGCATTGGTGGATAGCTCTTTAGGAATAGAGCATTACATGAAAGAGATGGGATTGATCTATGAGTTCTCCACTGACAGCTCACCAATAGCTGCTGATAAAATATCTCACCTCCCTGGTTTGGCTGCTGAAATGTTGCTGGATGGATATCCTTTAGAGCTCTTGGATGGAGATGCTTCCAACATTCCAGAGAGATGGGTAACTGATGTGCTGATGGAGCTTCACAAGAAGGTGGGACAGAAGAGCAGACTGTTGGTCTTGACTGTGTTGAGTGTCCAGAGTAGTGGGAAGTCCACACTCCTCAACACCATGTTTGGTGTGCAGTTTCCCGTCAGCAGTGGTAGATGCACAAGAGGAGCTTTCATGCTCTTCCTCAAAGTTGGAGAAGATTTGAAAAGTGAGTTAAACTGTGATTTCATTGTCCTCATTGACACTGAGGGTCTTAAGGCTCCTGATTTGGCACAACTAGAGGACAGTTATGAGCATGACAACCAGCTGGCAACGTTTGTCATTGGCTTGAGTGATGTCACCATTATCAACATTCCAATGGAAAATGCAACAGAAATGAAAGATGTCTTGCAAATTGCAATTTACACATTACTGAGAATGAAAAAAAGAGAGAAAAAGTCAGTTTGCCATTTTGTTCACCAAAATGTATCTGGTGTTTCAGCTCATGCCAAAGTCATGACTGAGAGAAAACATCTCTTGGATCAGCTCAATGAAATGACTCAGATTGCAGCTGAAATGGAAGGGCACCATTCAGTTAAACAATTCACAGATGTGCTGAACTATGACATGGAAAAGAACAACTGGAACATCCCAGGACTCTATCATGGAACCCCACCAATGGCACCAGTGAACACAGGTTACAGTGAGGCTGTAGCACATTTCAAAAAACTTCTTTTTCAGATGGTAATGAGTGACAAATGCAATAAACTCTCAGAGATCCCAGAGTTTCTCGTATGGATGAGAAGACTCTGGAAGGCAGTAAAATGTGAGAACGTCATGTTTAGTTTCAGAAACTCTCTTGTGGCTCATGCTTTTAACAACCTACTCAAGGAATACACTCAATGGGAGTGGGTGTTCAGAAAAGAGATCCTGTCCTGGCAGACAGAGACACAGTCAGAGATTGTCCATGTACACCGTCAGTCTGACACCCACACTTGGAACATGCTGGTTGAATCAAAGAAATCGGAGGCTTCTGAAAAAGTTGAAGCAGAAGAGAAAAAAATGAAGGAAAACCTTAACAACTACTACAGAAGGAAAGGGGATCAAGTAAATCTGATTGAGAATGTCATCAAAGATATTTTTCAAAGTATCAGCAATATTGCAGATGAAATCAGACATTCTCTGTACACCACATTGGATGTTTGCTTTCAATTGAAAAAACAAGCTCAGCAAAATTACAGCAGATTGCGAATTGACATAGAACACAGGAGGAAGAGTCTCTTGAAAGACGTCAAACACAGCACACTCTCTGACAAACAACTGGCAGAGATGTTTGAAGATATGTGGACTGGAGTCACCCATCAGCATGTGCATGACATTGAAAGCTTGCAAACGTTTGGAAAGGTTTCTTTTGAGGTTAAAAGTGACCATCAGCCAGACAGCAAAAACGATGATCTGCAAAGATTAGCAGAAATGATCACTGAATCTTGCACAAAGTTTGTCCTTGATCAAGCAAAGACGAACACACATTTTGACGATGCATTTACAGTTGAACTCCTTGCAAAAATAGATCGAGCCTTTCAAGAAAATGGTAAGGGTTGGCAAAATAAGTTTGAGATTGACCTGAAACTTCACATTTGTGGCATTGCAGCAAGGGAATTTCTTAAAATGCAAGAAAACAGTCTGCAATTTAAGAAGGAACTGCAGGAGCAGTTGGAGAGAGAGAAAACTCAGCATCGGTCAGACTTTCTTGATCTGTACAGACAGAGCTATTGTTAGCATGAAGAAACTGACTTTGTCCAGTTTTGTATCAAACCTGTTATGAGAGGGTACATTTGTAAATCTTGGGGAGAAGTTTTGAAAAGTGTATGGTATGGTTCTTGCTCTTTATTCCAGTACAAAATTGAGAAAGAGCTGCTGCAAAAATACTTTAAAATCTTCACCCAGTACTTGGTATCTATGAAATGCATGTGAAGGACAAAATATCAGAGGACAATACTTTGTGGAAACTGAAGAACAATATTCTGTACATTTTAATTAAAAAATAACAGGCAATTGAACAGGATTTGAAAGCTGAGGATGCCGTTATTGCTGCCAGATAACAAGGAAAGCATTATCAAGCTCATCAGGAACATGTGCACATTTTTGATGAAAGATATTTCAGTTTCAGACGAGACTGTGAAAACCACATTGTTTCAAATCCAAAGGACATGCCATTACAGCTGAAACGATTAATCGATGAATCGATTATTAATCGATTACTAAATTAATCGCCAACTATTTTGATAATCGATAATCGGTTTCAAGCTTTTTTCATGACAAAACAAGATTTCTGAGTGTTTTAGCTTCTTAAATGTGAATATTTTCTAGTTTCTTTGCTCCACATAACAAAGAAATCATTAAAACTGAATCATTTTGGTTTGTGGACAAAACAAGACGTTCATGAACATCGTCATTTCCAGCTTTGATAAACACTGATCAACGTTTTCTTAACATTTTCGGACATTTTCTGGACCAAATGATTCATTGATTAATCGAGAAAATAATCGACAGATTAATCGATTACGAAAATAATCGTTAGTTGCAGCTCTACATGCCATCCATTTCCCAACTGCCTCAAGTTCTCAATAAATTAGTCAAAAAATCAACTCGAGGAGATCTCATACTCTGATGACATCACTTAGACTGTTAAATGCTTCAAAGATTGGCTCACTACTTCAGACCCCAACAAAGAGATGTGGTGGAAGTATGTCCTGATAGAGTATAATCAGATTTTGCCCAAGAACATGGAGCAAAACCAGTTGAGCTTCCACAGGCCTGGAGGAGCATAACAAAGCAACAAGCATCAAAAGGGATTGAAAGGTGACTTCAACATAAAGTAAACATTGAGCAATACCATCAAAAAGAAAACAACATTCTGCATGAATATGCATTCATGTTCCATATGGATCAACAATCAGCTGTACTATTATCATTATAAAACTTTTCAGTGTAGAGACTAACAAAAGAAATATGAATGAGCCCATGCACAAAACACAATAAATACATTTTTGTTATGTTTTACTTTTGAACAAGACAAAAATGCTGGAAATGATGTTGTTTATTTGATGAAATTGTTTCACATTTGTTCATTATTTGTTTTTTTTTTCTTTTTCAACTGTAATTTACATTTTAGTGGTATGCACAATGACTGCAGGTGTTAATGATGTTGGTTATATGCAGTATAAACAAATATCATGTGAAAAAGTTTTGCAATAAATATGATGAACATTAAACCATTGGTCAATCTTTTTATGACTTTTCTTTTTATGTTTGTGTCATTTGAGGAAAGTGTTAAGTCGAATTTTAATTAAATATTTCATGAATGAAAGATGATGTATGTTTATCTTTGTAAGACGATCATAAATTCATCAATTAAATGTTGCACTTAGCATTTGACTAATTTAGGATAAGAATGGTTTGAAACCATACATTTTCGAGCTTTGTTGAATGCATTAAAATGCATGTGTTCTAAGGTTACCAACCCAATCACATCCATTTAAATCAACAACAAATTCATGCTATCAGTGAAAGACTAATAATAATTATATATTGTATAATCTGGTTGATTAGTTGTTACTTTGGTGAGTTTAGCAACTCCTTGATGTGAACTTCTGTATGAATATGCAATTTAAAGTAAACAAACAGTAATATAATGTGTTTTTTTTTGTGTGTGTTTATTCAAATATGAACTCATTCCTAATACAAAACACTGATAAAATATAACAAAAACAATGGTGAAACCTCATTAAATCAATTGAACCACACTTCAAAAAAAATGATCATAAAAGCATCTAAATAATTATTCTTACATGATAACATAATCTGATCGTCTGTCATTTAAGAAAATAATCTTGCAAATTGCAGGCCTACTTTGCAACACCATTTTTATACCTGCCCTCCAAAAAGACCATTATTTGTGTCTCTAAGAGTGTGCTGGCAAGGCATTTTAAAAGTACAAAAGTAGAAAACATGACAATTTATATTTTCAAGATGGACTCCTATTCCTGCCAGCTTTCAGGAAGTAATCAAGAAATATGTCAACCACGAATATGCTGTTTACTGGAAATGGTGTTTAGCGGTGATGCACGTAGGTGTTTTCCACTGGCTGGACAACATTCCTTTTTGTCAACACTGCCACCCAGGGAATTTTGAAGAGACCATGTTCTGAGGCCCGATGTCTTAGCCAGGCCCAGTAAATGTTCGCCAAATAAATCTCTGCCAAATTGGACAGCAGTGCTGGTCAAGAGTGCAAAGCCCTCCACTGCCTAACAATATCAGTGAGCTCACAGTCCACTTGTTCTATGACCAACATGGTTTACATAGTTTTTCTGATGGGAAAAACGAAACCAGTTATTCAAGTGCGTCAAATGCTTTGTGTGTGTGTGTGTGGGTGTGTGTGTGTGCAGTACAAATTCCAGAGGTGACACAAACAGCTTCAGTCTCTCCTCAAACATGATGTCAGGTAAGACTAAGAGAACTTTTTGGCTGACATTTAAGCTCAAATGTATCTACTTATTATACAGCAAGCGATTTATCTTTGTGTGATTTATTTTGATGTAAGCGTTATTTGGGCAAACATGGGTGTGAAGAAAAAAGAAATATGTATTTTTCCTTTAGGTTATAAAGTGCAGAGGAGTCAAGAGAAAAGTCAGACCATATCCACACTGAACACAGAAGGACAAGACCATAAAGGTAGAACACAGTTTTGGATTTTAATTGTGCATAGAAATAAGTGTAAAATGGTTACACCTATTATTAGTGACCTTAAAATTAAATTTGCTTCAATATCTAAGTGATTTTTAATTTTTGTTCTATTTTTGTCTCCATCTCCAAACTTCACTCAGAATATATACTGTACATATTTGTATTTTTTATTATCATGTTCGATATCTTCTTTTGATTTTTATTCTACCCCTGAAATTTACTCTGCCTAGTGGTATATAGAAGTTTTGCATTTGACTTAATCTGAGCAACAGACTGAAATGAAGGTACAGGTCAGACAAGACAAATCAAGCTCAAATAATTAATGCAACATCTTTGTTCCCAACAATGCAGAGAATTTGGAATTTATTTTTAGTCAAGTGAAGTTTAAAAAAAAAACTGTTGTAAAGAGATGTATCTTTATCCACCAGGTTTGATGCAAAGGATAATGAAAGGACAAGTTGAACCATGTCTGCATTGACCACAGAAAGTCAAGGGCATACAGGTAGACTCTCACTTCTTTAATTCAACATTGATTTGTAATTTGTAATAAAGTATGTGTAAGGTGTTGTTATTGCACTGGATGTTTAATTAGCTAACATTTACCTCCTGCTTCAGAATCGTTACCTTCCTCTTGGGTTTAGGCAAAGGATGCACCAATGCAGATTAGACAGTATTAGATATCGGTCTGATACTATAGGCACATGGGTCAGACTCAAGAAACAATACAAATACACCCTGTACCATGGTAGCTCAGTGGTAGAGCAAGTTGTCTTTCAACTTGAAGGTTGTCGTTTCGATTCCAGACTGTTGGTCTACATCAGGGGTCACCAACCTTTTTGAGATGAGAGCTACCTTAAGGGTAAAGAATAATATGGAGGGCTACCACATTAACATTTTTTTTTTTGTTTACCATTTAAATGATTAATATTATGCATTAAACTGCATACACATTAATTCCAGTGCTTACTCCTAACGATTATCAGTTTTTATAAACAATATCAAAGATATTTTACTGAGCGATCATACGGATACATGCAAGTGAGGTGAAGTGAAGTGAGCCCGCGGGCACCGTATTGTCTGCCTGCGGGCTACCAGGCGCCCGCGGGCACCACGTTGGTGACCCCTGGTCTACATGAATCCTTAACTGACAGCTATGCCTGCAGCATGTGAATGGGTATGAAAGATATAGATGTGTTGTATAAAAGTGGGTGTGAATGGAAAAACTGTAGTAGCAGCTTTGTGTGATCATCAAATAGAATAGCACAATTTAAATCAATACAGATTACTACCATTTATTAGGGGTGTAACGGTTCTGAACAGAAACCGAAGACCTTGTTTTAAAGGACTTCGGTTCAGAAACTCATTCTATCTTCCCGAAACTCAGTTGTGCTCGTTATCTGCCTCAGCTTCACGGCACCGTGTCTCACTCAAAGTGCTGTGTGAATGAGAGAGGAGTAGAGTAGCGAGAGCTGCGAAAGACAGTGTGTGCTTCTTTTACCGCTATCTTTTTCATCACTTCTCCAAACAACGTCAAACTTGGCAGTGCACTTAGTCATGCCTGAGGAAGACACCTGTCAAGTTTGAAATCAACCTTCAGTTCGAGAGGTATGCGAGTAACACGCACAGACAGACGTTCCTGGAATTTCTAAATACATTTAGAAAATGTAGACTGGTCTTGATAAAAGTGTTTTTTATTTATTTTTGTTATACCTCAGACTAGTGTAAGTTTTTCATTTTTATTTTAGTTATTTAGATAAATGTATATGTTTTTGTATTCCTGGATAGTTAAGATATTAATAGTGTTTGTTTAATAAAATCCAGATATGTTTTGTGGAAGTTTTCCAAAAGGTTTCCAGTATGTTTTTAAAAACTGGGGATTAAAACAAACTGTGACTCAAAAACCGAAGTTTGAACCGAATGTGGGTTTGGTGAACCGTTATACCCCTACCATTTACCAAAGTGTTACATCTTATCTCATTTAGCAGCAGTTTCCCACAATTAAAGTTCCTAAAAAATTATGTTTTTCATTTATTTTTAAGTCTGTTGGGAGTGGCAAGTTGTTTGAAAAGAAGCTGCTAGCTTCAGAGTTATGTTGCATTTTAAGTTACAGATAACAGTTTTAATATTAAACATAATTTCAGTTTTTGATATCAACCCTACAATTTCACTTCATCCATGGACCACCAATCTTAGAAAAAAAAAAGAACTAGAACATATTTTTATGAATATGTTTTAGTTCTTTTTTTTATGATCTGAAATTTTAATTAATGTTCTCTTTCTCTTTGACAGCCCTGCTAAATTTCCTCAACAAACTTGGGCTGAAGGAATATTATCCCAACAAGCTCACTCTTCATTCTCTCTTTGAGATCAACAAAAACAGCATAGATGAAAAAGCTGTTTTATCATTGGAGGAAATACCATGGTGTTTTCTCAGAAAACTGTTCAAGATCAATGCTGAATGCAGGAGCTGCACACAATTGTCCATCAGGCATGAGGAAAACAATGATCTCTTTGAACTAGACCTTTACACAGCAGATGACTCTGCAGACAGTAAGGTTAACCCTCTTGATGTTATCGTAGCACTCTTCCTTTGTGCCGACAGCATCTTGCAGCAGGAAATTGCCCAAAAAATGTCACTGTGCCAGTTTTCTCTCCCACTGTTATTGCCCCATGGCAATAAGAGTCAGTGTGCCCTGATGCATTGGGCTTTAAGAGATATTGTCAAAGAATGGTGTCCACATGCATTGTCTGAATCGAAGGGTTTTGTTGAGAAAAACATTATTCAGGCAAATATACCGTTCTATTCCTTTGTGAGACTGAAGAACTGTAGTTTACCAAAGTCACAGTTCTTGAATCATCTTCTCAGCAGTGGACAACAAAGTTGTAGTATCTTCACACACAGAGATGTGGAAGGTGGGGCAGTTAAAAGACAAATTGCAAATGGATTGGTTGAAGTTTGCTGGTACTTACCCTCGGGGGGAAAAACCCTCGACATATTTTCAGAGCCGATCGGCTTTGCAAATTTGAGAGGAGACATTTGTGAGTCACTCACACAATTCAACTTTCTTTTTCAAGTATCAACTGCGACCTTTGTGTTCCTGGACAGAGTTGATGAAGAAGAACGCAGAATTCTGACATCTCTTCAAGATGCAAAATCCAAACTCTTCTTAGTTGTTAATCGCAAGGGAGAGAATGCAAGAGAGGATATGCAGTCAGTGAAGACATTGGTGGATGAATTAAATCTATCAAACAACAGAGTGAAGGTCAAAGACACAAGGCAAAATGTAAGAGAGTTCTCAAATAGACTTTGTGAAGCCATCAAGACATCCCTGTTGGATCTTAAAACAACAATAAGCATTGCAAATATGCATGACAAAGCCATTGAACTTGGTTTGTCTGTGGACGAAAGCAAAACTGATAAACAGAGGAAAGCAGCTGAGGAGATCATGGGTGATATAGGGGTACGAAGTATACCCCACTACAAGAAACAACAACTTCCACTGCAAGGAGAGAACTGGAAAAGATTGTCACAGTTAGAAAAAGAGCAGTGCAGATTGAAGAAATCTGGTGATTCAAACCTTGAAGAGTATAAATTACAGCTGCTTGCAAAAGAAGAGCAAATCAGAAAAGATCAAAGAAAATGCAAAGTATCCAAAGGAATGAAAAGGTTCATTCAATGCTTATCGACAAGTGACAAAGAAGAAAGGGATGTTTTTCTCAAGTGGATGAAACTCAAGTTTGATACACACTCAAGAACAAAATTGTCTGAGTTGCGCAACAAATTCAAAGAGCAATGCAAGAACAAAGATGTAAAGCTCATAGCAGAGTTAGACCAAGCATTGGTGGATAGCTCTTTAGGAATAGAGCATTACATGAGAGAGATGGGATTGATCTATGAGTTCTCCACTGACAGCTCAGTAATAGCTTCTCATAAAATATCTCACCTCCCTA
The DNA here is from genome assembly GCF_963457635.1 of Microchirus variegatus. NCBI lineage: Eukaryota > Metazoa > Chordata > Actinopteri > Pleuronectiformes > Soleidae > Microchirus > Microchirus variegatus. Next base: position 11,400,484 of record NC_139815.1, on the reverse strand, counting down.
GTTTGGCTGCTGAAATGTTGCTGGATGGATATCCTTTAGAGCTCTTGGATGGAGATGCTTCCAACATTCCAGAGAGATGGGTAACTGATGTGCTGATGGAGCTTCACAAGAAGGTGGGACAGAAGAGCAGACTGTTGGTCTTGACTGTGTTGGGTGTCCAGAGTAGTGGGAAGTCCACACTCCTCAACACCATGTTTGGTGTGCAGTTTCCCGTCAGCAGTGGTAGATGCACAAGAGGAGCTTTCATGCTCTTCCTCAAAGTTGGAGAAGATTTGAAAAGTGAGTTAAACTGTGATTTCATTGTCCTCATTGACACTGAGGGTCTTAAGGCTCCTGATTTGGCACAACTAGAGGACAGTTATGAGCATGACAACCAGCTGGCAACCTTTGTCATTGGCTTGAGTGATGTCACCATTATCAACATTGCAATGGAAAATGCAAATGAAATGAAGGATGTCTTACAAATCACCGTGCATGCCTTCTTGAGAATGAAAGAGATTGGAAAAAAGCCAGTTTGTCATTTTGTTCACCAAAATGTTTCTTCAGTGTCAGCTCATGCTAAGACCATGACTGAAAGAAAACATCTCTTGGATCAGCTCAATGAAATGACTCAAATTGCAGCTGAGATGGAAAGGAAGCCAGCCATTAAAAAATTCACAGACGTGCTGGACTATGACATGGAAAAGAATAACTGGAACATCCCAGGACTCTGGCATGGAACCCCACCAATGGCACCAGTAAACACAGGTTACAGTGAGGCTGTAGCACATTTCAAGAAACATCTTTTACAAACTGTGATGAGTGACAGATCCACTGAACCGTCACAGATCCCAGAGTTTCTAGCATGGATGAAAAGTCTCTGGAAAGCTGTAAAATATGAAAACTTCATTTTTAGCTTCAGAAACACACTTGTGGCTCATGCCTATGACAGCTTGTGCAAAGAGTTCAATCAGTGGGAATGGGAGTTCAGAAAAGTGATTCTGACCTGGCAAACAGCAGCAGAGTTAGAAATCGTAAATGCTGACAATGAATCGGAGTTAGAAACTTGGAACAGATTGGTTGGAGAAAAGAAATTAGAGGCATCACAGAAAATAACTGATCAACAAACCATAATGAAGGAGAAACTCTGCGACTACTACAAAAGGAGAGGCAAACGAGTAAATCTGATCGAGAAATACAAAGCTGAGTTTTTCAACAGCATCAACAGCCTTGCAAACGAAATCAAACATTCAGTTTGTGCTAAACTGGACTGTGCCCTCACACTTAAAATAACCTTGAAACAGACTCAGGATATTCAGAGACAATACAGAAATGTGATTGAAAAACGGGTCATGAAGCTGCTGGGTGACTGTAATGAGTCCACTCTGACCGATAATGAGCTGACACAAGAGTTTGAAAGAATGTGGGCTGAAGCCATTGTAAATGTGGAAGGTGTGAAAGAGCGCGATATTGCAGCATGTGTCCTGAAGCAGTTGAGAAAAAGTTTCTCAAATCGAAACGTCAACGAGGAATTGCAGAACATTCGAGATTTAAAAGAAATGGGGTGGGGTCAGTTCAAAACTACGAGGGATCATGTTGACTCCTTTTTAGGGAAGGTGCAACATCTGTGGAGACATGAGTTGCAGAGCTTTGCAGACAGTGTCATTGAGTCTTGTACACAGCTTGTTCTTGATAAAGTTAAGACTAATGGAGATTACCAAGACTCTTTCACAAAGGAGCTTCTTGAAACAATTGACAAAGCCCTTGAAAATGACAACCCTCACAAAACAAATACACAGTTCGAGACTGACCTGAAAATCCATGTGTGCGGCATTGCCTCACGAGAATTTCTCAAAATGCACAGGAAATTCTTGGCAGAAAACAATCCTCACTCTCAGCTTGAGAAGTACAAAAGTCAGTATCTATCCGACTTTCTTGACTTGTACAGAAAGAAGGACCACTGCCAACGCAAAGCAAATGACTTTGTCCAGTTTTGTATCAAGCCTGCTGTGAAAGAGTACATCCTTAGATCTTTGGGTGTAGACATTGTGGATGAAATTTTGACAAGTACCCATTCAGCAAAGTTTTCATCTCGCTCTTTCTTCCAGTACAACATTCAAAAAGAGCTGCTGCAAAAGGACGACTTTAAAAGCTTCCTCAAGTACATTGATAAATATGAAATGTATATCAAGGACTGGATATTTCAGCACATCCTGGAAAAAATGGCAGAGGACAAGACTTTGTGCAAACTGAAGACCAAGATTCTGCACATCATCATCAAAAAAATAACAAGTTCAATAGAATGGGCCTCAAAAGGCCAGGGAGATGTTATGCTGCCAGATGACAAGGAAAACATTACCAAGCTCATCGGGAACATGCGTACATTTTTGATCAAAGATATTTCAATTTCAGAGGAGGCTGTGGAAACCATCTTGTTTCAAATCCAAAGCAAATGTCATCAGTTTATCAACTGCCTCAAGATCTCAATCAATGAGTTGAAAGATGAACTTGAGGAGGAGATTACAAACTCTGACAACATCACTGATACTCTGAGCCAGCTTCCAATCAAACCACAGGATGAACTTTTCAAGCGGGTGTTTGGTTGTGGAAAGCAGTGTCCATTTTGTTTTGCTCCATGTGAAGCTGGAGGCACAGAACACAAAGAGCATCATGCAGCCATACATCGACCTCAAGGTCTTGGCAGATTCCACAGGCAGAGATCAAAAAAACTGGTCACAGCACTGTGTACAACTGATGTGCACAGTGAAAAGAATTTCAGAAATTCAATAACTGGAAAGAAGTGGCATCCTTACAAAGACTACATAAAGTACTATCCAGACTGGATTATCCCTCCAGACCCCACCATAGAGGCATCGGACTACTGGAAGTATGTCCTGGTGCAATACAATACGAGATTTGCTGAAGCATATGAAGCTGAACCAGCTGATGTTCCAGAGGCCTGGAGAACAATCACTAACCAACAAGCACTTAAGGGTTTACAAGATGCCTTCAACATGAAGTAAACAACAAACCCTGAAACAAACCCTGAGACTTTCCAACAGTTTCCAACAGTACCATTTTTATCACTCTATGACCAAGATGCATGGATCCAGCTGCAAAATAAGAGCAAAACAACAACTGACTTTCAAGAAATAGAACCAGAAATGTTGTCTTGCCTTTGCTGTTTACCAAAACAAGTTATTTCCACTGCAACAAAACCAGTTCTAATGAAGAATTACACTTCCCAGCATGCTTTGGGGACAAATCCCGGTCTGATTGATCATTACAGAGCGACATTAGATCGTTCTGATTAGAGAAGGGCGAATGTCCGCCCAAATGCGTCATATGCATTTATGTCCTTTTGACTCGCTAATGAAGTGATTGATGTGCATTTGGAGACCGGGGTCAAATTCTACCGATTTAGAGGTTTAAAACGAGCTGCCAATCACCCTAATTGACCAAGGTAAGCCAGAGCTATGGCGCTGCGTAACTGAAGGTGCTGCAGAGCCACAGAGTTGTTATTACGCAACGCACAGGAAGCATCGATTTACGGCGAGTTATTATACCTTTTTTTTTTTTTTTCCAAAACAAGTTATCTTTTTAGATCTGTAGTGACATGTAAATAAAATTAAATTGGTTTTTAATAATTTGGTACGTAAGAAATCTCAAATGGCACAGATGGTGCCAAACTGTGCCAAAAGTGAGAACGCCCAGACATCTCTTTACTAAAACGGCTGTAATTTCACTCTGCTTTATTTCAGCAGCATCAGACTTTGCACAGCTCATGTCCACATGTTGTTACATGACCTCCATGTGTTTTTAAGCTCCTACTGCATATTTTAAAGGTGATATTTGCATTAAATTGCAATATTTTTTTAGGCGAGAGAAAAAAATCCTTCAGTTATGCTGTGTTCCATGTACATTTACTCTGACACAGTGGCATCTACAGTGAAAATTACACATCTGGTGGAATCTCACAAGTGCTATCTTTATTTTGATACCAAGATAATCCACATAGAGCTTGTAACTGCATAGGTTTACTCTATTTAGTTTGGACATGTCATTTTCGAGCAGGGACTCCAAAAGGAGGGTCAGGGAAGAAGAGGTTAAAAACGGGACTGAAACAGTCACTGAGAGTAAAATCCACCGAGAATACACTGAAAGTTTGTAACCATTATAAAGTTGACAATAAATAATGCACTTCAGGTAATTTTGACTAGTGTAGATACTGTTCTTTTTTTGGTTGTTATAAAGCCTGTATTTCTGTTTCTTAAAGTATTTCATATAAAATGTTATCAAACCAGAATGACTGGGGTACAAGAAAACAATTATTGAGTTATGTATTTGTTTGATTTGTATTGTGACCTTTTTTTTTTTTAACTGTAATATACATTTTAGTTGCACAAGGACTGCAGGTGTTAATGATTTTGGTTATATGCAGTATAAACAAAGATCATGTGGGAAAAGTTTTGCAATAAATATGATGAACATTAAACCAATTGGTCAATCTTTTTATGACTGCATGTTAAAAAAGAATGTTTGTGTCATTTGAGGAAAGTGTTGAGTTTAAATTAACACTCAGGGGTCCCTCGGCCCTTTTCGTGGCTTTCTGTTTTTTAATTGTTAAGCCATTTTGTCTGTGTTGAATGGATATAGCTCAAATTTTCCAAAGGTTATTCATTTTTGGTAAACTTTAGAACTGTCATCTCACTTTCTTAAATTAGCCTAAAATGGCTAAGCAGCGCGAGAACTAACAAAAGTGTTCTTCGTGGCAGAAAATGGCCACCTTCCCAAAAACTGCTATAAAAACATTATATATTAATATTTTTTTCCACTTTAAATTGTCACTCTTTTAAAGCTACTTCAGCCTGAAATATATATATCAAATTTTAATAATATTTATAACATTTTAACCCTTTAAAGGCCGGTTTGTTTTCACAACTCCACTGTTTTAAAACACAAAAACTACAATAATTCCTGTAAAATACATTTCAAGGAATATTTGGTTATTATCATTTTAAGGCCCTAAGATGGGTCAATGATTGACAGCAAGATTGATTTTGATTGCATTGTTAGTTTGTCTGCAGTGGCAGATTTAAAATAAACTAACCTAATGTGTTCTTCGAGCCTGAAATCGCCCCATTGAAAATACTATTTTTGATCAGACATTTATCTTAACATGAAATAATGCATTTCTTGATATTAAGGTTTCATGTTGGACTACTAGCATAAAATTTAATATTTTTATATTTGTCCACCAGGTGGTGCTATGTTTTCCCATTCATAGCATTGAGCTAAGTTTCACTGTTTTCTGCACACGTTTCTTTCTACTAAAATGATAATTGTGTGCCACTGTTGATGTTGGATAATGTGTATGTGTTAAAAAAATGTCTGAGTGTGTATTTTATGTCCAACTTCATAAGACTTTTTTCTTAGAAGACCACAGTCAGCGTTATAAAATCATTCAATAATAAAAACAGCGATTCGCCTTTTAGCACTTCAAAGATAGCTCAGCAGCAGGAACCAAAACAAAGTTGGACTTTGTTTTGAGTCTTGCTGAGATAGTTCTAGTATGCATGTGCACTGCAGCCATGGTTATGGTATGGTAAGTTATGGTATGGTTATGTAAGTATGAGCAGTAGTGCAGCAGCAGTCCTTTTGGAAATGGAAAGACTTTACACCACACAGGAGGCTTTGGAAATGATCATGAACTCTGAGGATTCAGAGGCCGACATGGATGAGGCCTCAGAAGTAGAAACAGACCAGCTGTTGTCCAACTCCAACTCATCTGAAGACTGATCTGAAGATGAGAGTGAAGTGGAGGTGGATGATGCTTTTATAGAGACACACAATGGTCTCTTCCATCCCCTGAGGATGCAGGGGATGGAAGTGTAAAAAGAGAAAATAAATTTTTTGTTGCAAATGTCCTTATTTGGCATAACATAAATAATATATGTATCATGAGAAAGAATACTTGGATACATTTTTTTATATTGTTGTTTTAAGTGTTGTTTTTCTTTTGTTAGGTTGTCGGCACCAACCCCTGCAGAAGGAGAATAAATAGGGAGCAACTGGCCCTTTCCACAACCTGGTTGATGTTTGGCTGTATAACACCTTTATGCTGTGGTGGGAGAGATGCTGGTGACCCCCCACACATCAAGAGGAGAGGGCGGCTTCCCTGCTCATCAGCTGCTGCAGGAATGGTTGCATACCTGCAGGGTGCTGATGCTGCAGGTCCTTTTCTCATGAGTAAATGTGAGGACAGGAGGCTGTGTCATTTTTGCACTGATAGAAAGACAAGAGTTGGCAGCACCTGCTGCAAATGTAGGGAGTTTACGTGCAAAGACCAAAGCCTGTACATTTGGAGTCTCTGCTCCACCTGAGCTGGACTCTCACACATGCTGCAGTGAGTCAGTCAGTCAGTCAGTCAGTCAGTCACTCAGTCAGTCAGTCAGTCAGTCACTCAGTCAGTCACTCACTCACTCAGTCAGTCAGTCACTCAGTCACTGACTCACTCGCCATCTCTATCTTTTCCTTTCTCCAATCTCCAACAACACACCTAACTGCCCCATGTTTCATATTCAATGTTCATATTTCAGTGTTCATCATTCAGTGTCCTTCTTTGCAAAATAAATGTTTTTTTCAGGTTCAACTTATTATTGTTTGTTAATTTATCTTAAAACAAAATATAGTAATAATTATTTAGCAGGGAAAAAAAACATTTCGCTTGTAGCAGGAGACCGATTCAAAATCCATCATATATCACAAGATGAGATTAATAAATTGGATCTGCCACCACAAAAAACTAACAATGCATCAAAATCAATGTTTCTACCAATCATTGACCTATCTCAGGGCCTAATACTAATAATAATAATAACCAAATATTCCTTGAAATATATGTTATGATTGTAACTGGAAATGATAGGAAATTACTGTAGTTGTATGGTTTTTGGGGGGTTTTGTTGATGAAAAAAAAAACAGTGGAGTTGCATTAATATAATGGCCTTTAAAGAGTTAAAATGCCAAAAATATAATTAATATTTGACAAACCACAGGATGAAGTGGTTTTAAAAGATAGACTAATTTAAAATGGAAAAAAATATTAATATATAATATTACAGCAGTTTTTGGGAAGTTGATATTTGCTGCTGCTAGGATCGAATTAGACAGTTTTTCTAAAAAAAATCTGACATTGCAAAAAAAATAACAATGCATCAAAATCAATGTTTCTGCTAATCATTGACTCATAATAAGGGCCTAATAATAATTGTCAAATTCTCCTTGAAATGTATTTTACGGAAGTTATTGTTGTTTTTTGTTGTTTTTCAATAAAAACAGAGGAGTTGTGAAAACAAAGTGACCTGTAAAGGGTTAAAATTTCAAAAATATTATTAATATTTGACATGTATATGTCAGGCTGATGTAGCTTTAAAAGACTAACAATTTAAAGTGGAAAAAAAATATTAATAGACAATGTTTTATGGCAGCTTTTGGGAAGGGGCTGTTTTCTGCCACGAAGAACACTTTAGGGATTTTTGGGAAAAATCTGACATTGCAAAAAAAATAACAGTGCTTCAAAATAAATGTTTCTGTTAATCAATGACCCATCCCAGGGCCTAATAATACTTATTATCAAATTCTCCTTGAAATGTATTTTACGGAAGTTATTGTTGTTTTTTGTTGTTTTTCAATAAAAACAGTGGAGTTGTGAAAACAAAGTGACCTGTAAAGGGTTAAAATTTCAAAAATATTATTAATATTTGACATGTATATGTCAGGCTGAAGTAGCTTTAAAAGACTGACAATTTAAAGTGGAAAAAAAATATTAATAGACAATGTTTTATTGCAGCTTTTGGGAAGGGGCTGTTTTCTGCCACGAAGAACACTTTAGGGATTTTTGGGGAAAATCTGACACTGCAAAAAAAATAACAGTGCTTCAAAATAATTTTCTCTGGTAATCAATGACCCATCCCAGGGCCTAATAATAATTTTTATCAAATTCTCCTTGAAATGTATTTTTTACGGAAGTTATTGTTGTTTTTCAAAAAAAACAGTGGAGTTGTGAAAACAAAGTGACCTGTAAAGGGTTAAAATTTCAAAAATATTATTAATATTTGACATATATATGTCAGGCTGAAGTAGCTTTAAAAGACTGACAATTTAAAGTGGAAAAAATATTAATAGACAATGTTTTATAGCAGCTTTTGGAAAGGGGCTGTTTTCTGCCACGAAGAACACTTTAGGGATTTTTTGGAAAAATCTGGCACTGCAAAAAAAATAACAGTGCTTCAAAATAAATGTTTCTGCCAATCATTGACCCATCACAAGGCCCAATAGTGAGTATAATCAAATTCCTCTTGAAATGTATTTTACGGAAGTTATTGTTGATTTTCAAAAAAAACAGTGGAGTTGTGAAAACAAAGTGACCTGTAAAGGGTTAAAATTTCAAAAATATTATTAATATTTGACATATATATGTCAGGCTGAAGTAGCTTTAAAAGACTGACAATTTAAAGTGGAAAAAAATATTAATAGACAATGTTTTACAGCAGTTTTTGGCAAGGGGCTGTTTTCTACCACGAAGAACACTTTAGGGACTTTTTTTAAGGGATTACTGAGGGTTAAATATTTTATGACGGAGAGTTGATGTATGTTTATCTTCGTAAGAAGATCATAAATTCATCAATTAAATGTTGCACTTTGTCATTTAGAATTTTGACTAATTTAGATGCAGATACGAATGGTTGTTTGAAACCATACATTTTCGAGTTTTGTTGAATGCATTAAAATAAGCATGTGCTCTAAGGTTACCAACCCAATCACATCAGTTCAAAAACAAATGTATGCTGTCAGTGAAAGACTAAGTTATATAATCTGGTTGATAGTGGTAATAACTGGTAGTTAATACTTTGATGAGTTTAGCCACTCCTTGATATAAAATGATGTGTGAATATGCAATTTAAAGTAAACAAACAGTAATATAATGTGAGTTTTTGTGTGTTTATTCAAATATGAACTCATTCCTAATACAAAAAGACTGATAAAACATAACAAAAACAATGGTGAACCACACTTATCAAAAAAAACAAAACTATCATAAAACATCTAAATAAGTATTCCTACATGGTTACTGTAGCCTGTAGGCTGTATGAGCTTATCTTGGCTTCTTAACCATGAACGTTGTTGACAGCTTTGCTTGTTTATAAAATAATCTGATCGTCTGTCATTTAAGAAAATAATCTTGCAAATTGCAGGCCTACTTTGTAACACCATTTTTTACCTGCTCTCCAAAAAGACCATTATTTGTGTCTCTCTAAGAGTGTGCTGGCAAAGCATTTTAAAAGTACAAAAGTACAAAACCTGACAATTTATCTTATGAAGATCGACTCCTATTCCTGTCAGCTTTAAGGAAGTAATCAAGAAATATGTCAACCATTAATATGCTGTTTATGGGAAATGATGATTAGCGGTGATGCACGTAGGTGTTTTCCACTGGCTGGACAACATTCCTTTTAGCAGAAAATATTTTTTGGTCAACACTGCCACCCAGGGCAATTTGAAGAGACCATGTGCTGAGGCCCAATGTCTTCGCCAGCTGGGTTCATGAAAATCTACCCAGCCCACACTGTGACTCGGAACAGATTTAGTACATTTTTAAGGTTATTTTGCAGGCAATTTATTCAGAGGCAAAATACAGATAAAATAAATAAATTAATGAATAACTGATCCACAATCAGGAATGAGCAAGATTGAGCTCAAAGTCCACTTGACCATGCCTTATTTTATGACCAACATAAAACATTTTGCGGGTGTTGGTGTAGTGGTTAGCACTCTTGCCTTTGCAGCAAGAAGACCCTGGTTCCTGGGTTCGAGCCCCGTTTGGAACAACTTTCGGAACAAGGGCCTTTCTGCAAGGAGTTTGCATGTTCTCCCCGTGTGTGCGTGGGTTTTCTCCGGGTTCTCCGGCTTCCTCCCACAGTCCAAAAACATGCGATATGGGGATTAGGTGAATTGACCACTCTAAACTGACCGTAGGTGTGAGTGTGTGAGTGAATGGTTGTTTGTCTCTATGTGGCCCTGCGATGGACTGGCGAACTGTCCAGGGCGTACCCCGCCTATCGCCCAATGTCTGCTGAGATAGGCACAGCACCCCCCGTGACCCTCTGGTGGAGGAAAAAGCGGTAGATAATGGATGGATGGATGGATAAAACATTTGCGTGTGTGTACAGTACAAATTCCAGAGCTGACACAAACAGCTTCAGTCTCTCCTCCAACATGATATCAGGTAAGACTAAGATAACTATTAGTTTCATACTTGTTCTAAGTTTTTACTGACAGATTTAAGCTTAAATGCTTGAGCCTGAGTTTGCAAGTAACTGTATCTAATTATTATACAGCAAGCAATTCATCTTTGTGTAATTTATTTTGATGTAAGCGTTATTTGTGCAAACATAGGTGTGAAAAAATTTGAAATATGTATTTTTCCTCTAGGTTCTAAAGCGCAGAGGCGTCAAGAGAAAAGTCAGACCATAACCACACTGAACACAAAAGGACAAGACCATAAAGGTAGAATACAGTTTTGGATTTTATATGTGTATAGTGTCTGCGCTCTCCGGGTGCTTTTCTAGTTAAGTCCTTCTGAAATTAAATTAGCTTCAATATTTAAGTGATTTTTAACATTTGATCTATTTTTTCTCCCTCTTCAAACTTGACTTTTTTTTTACTGTCGATATCATGTTTTACATGTAAGATATCTTCTTTTGATTTTTATTCTACCCCTGGAATTTTGTGATACAGTAAACTATTCGTATGTATGCAGAGCCATATCGGTCAAAATTAAATAAATCAATGAATCAATAAAAACACGAATAAACTAGAAAAGCACTCGGAGACCACAGACCTCCGCCGGTGTACCTCGGTCAGACAGCGAGTCTTGTAATGAGTGATAGCGTCTACGAATCACGCCCACAATTTAATCACTTTGTCCTGGTCCCATTGCGGACATTTTCTGAAAATCTCATCCACCTAACAGACAGACAGACAAACAAACAAACTCCGGTGAAAACCTAACCTCCTTGGTGGAGGTTAATAAATAAAAACAGAAATAAATAAATACAATTATTCTTTCAGGGGACCTTTATTTACTAACCTAATTGAACCACATCCCCTCATTTGCATACAAGGATTGTAAATGAAAAAGAGCCTGGAAATAAATGTGTCCTGAAATAAATAAATGTGGCGTTTGTAAATAAAAGTCCCCTGAAATAAATACAAGTGTCATTAAGAAATTAAAGGCCCCTGAAAATGATAATTGTATTTATGTATTTCTCTTTATATTAATTTATTTCATTTTGACTGAGATGGCTCTCCATACATATGCACCGTAAATCACTATAAAAAGAAATAGAAAACAAATGTCATTCAATTGTACCAGGGCCAATTAATTCTTGTCACAATATGAATTACAATATATAATAATAATGATTTACTACACTCACACTGTAAAGTGAAAAGATCATATTCTAAAATGAAAAATAATCCAGACTTTCTTTTATGTTACGTTTTCTTTTGTAAGATCAGTGTATAAGATGGATTAGTGGCATGAGAAAATACCACCAGGCAAAGGAAGGCTTATTAGCTAGCTAATTTGTACCACTGACTGCTCTGCCTAGTAGTATATAGAAGTTTTGTATTTAAATTAATCTGAACAACAGACTGAAACTAGCCTACGCTGTCGGGGGCCGACAGCAAGGGGTATATCCGCGAACTTGTCCAATCCTCAACCTTCCAATATACCCAAAGTATACGCACTCGCACCAGCTAACTAACTATTTTAATTAATTATTCATAAATTCAACAAAAAAACTGTTAAAAATTATGATATAATGCTGACTACCAGGGATTAAAACTAACTTTTTTCACCACCGTCCCGGAAACGTCCCGAAAAACATTTTGAACCGTCCCGAATCGTCCCGAAAATCTTGTTTTACTTTTTGAGTTGTTACTTACTGATAATATAATAAAAACACAATACATTATGTTGATAATAAATAGTATATTTATTTCCAGACTAGATTTGTTGTGTTGTTGTAGATGACAACCAACACACTCAGTCACAGAACTGTGGTCTACCTGACCTTCTGCCACCATTTAGTGACTGCATTTAGTGTGTTGTAGTCGTCATGAGAAGGGCCATGCATTGAGATTTGCACGAGGCTGTTTAGGGCTGTCAAAATTACTCAAAAATGACTTTTGAAAAAACACAAATATACTAATATCTGTATTGGCGCATGATATCAATGACGCGTGCATCTGGTGTGCGCTGCATCCGCTGCATCGGGGCTTTAAATCAGCCAGACTGTCAGGTGATGACAGCATGACGTCAATAACAGGACGAACTAATACAACCAGACATAACTACTTGTAGATGTAGTTTATTTAAGTTTAAACATTTTTCACAACATATTACCTACACAAAAATAAGTAAATTAACTAATGACCAAGAGTGCAGATCGCTCTCTCTCTCTCTCTGCGTATACTGGTTTAGAGACTTTCCAGCATTTAACAGGTGTTGTTCCACAATGAACTCGCTGTGTTTCTACCGCGAATTATCGGTGTATCCCTAAATATAACATCTTTATTGACAAGAACGATGTAACCGTAATAATGACGCACTTGATAGTGTGACTTGGGTTTCAATCGGCACCTGGACATGCGTGCGCTGCGCTGATTACATGGGGGCGCATGCGCTCTTGTTCCCCGGTATAGAAAAAGCCGTGGTGTATAATAAATAAATAAACAAGCAATGCTAAGCCTGGCGGGGCTTCATTCAGTGATTGAAACAAACATGTCAACATTAATGAAATGTTTACATGCAGTGCGGGCGCGCAAAGCAGACAGCCGCGCTGCGGCTTGAGCGGCGCACAGTGAGAGAGGAGCAGTTTCTGCGTCTCACTGAACAACACAAACATGAGCACGCAGACATTTACCTTTTCACATAAGTATTTCCCACCGACCGCGAACCCGTTCTGGTTCACAGAAAGTGTTGAAAACTTAAACAGAAAAATTTAGTCAGTCAAAATTCTCTTTCGTCCCGTGGTCGTCCCTAGAGAGAATATTGATCGTCCCGATGACAATTAATGACGTCCCCGGGGACGACGGGGCGGTGTTAATTTTAATCCCTGCTGACTACACTTTATACATGTTCAAATTATCCATATAAACTAGATATTGAACACAGAATACCTGAACTCATAAATTTCTCTCTAGTTTTTAATAAAACTAGTTAACCTATTATACCTTGTTAAATATTATGAATATTAAAATGCTAACCACACCTGCCATATCTTCAAAGTGTCCAAATGCCATGAAAAAGCATACACTGTTTATTAAATTTCATGAAAAAGCATACAATATGTTCAAACTTTCCATTCAATGCATTAATAAAGAAATGGAGGCTTTACTATATTTTATATGATAATTAATAAATTTATATTATAATGTAATAAATATTATGAATAAGTGCTAAATAAACCCATGATATCCTCAATGTGTCCAAATGAGCTCAATAATAATTGTAGATAGTTATTACATGAATCATTGTACAAAATTTGAAGGAAATATCTCCATCAGTCTGGAAGATAAAGCTGAAAATGTGTTTTTAGCATAATAAATTAATTAATTTGCTAATAAATAATAAAGCTACAAAGATAGGGATAATTCTCAGGTGGTATGTGATGCCCATGCAAAATTTGAAGCCAATACCTGCAATACTTTGGAAGATACAGGCGAAAATATGTTTTTTATATCATTAATTAATGAATTAACTAATTAATAATAATGGTAGACCGCTCAAAATCAATAGGGATCATCTACAGGGGGTATGTGACCCATAAAAAAAAAGAATAACTTTACAGTTATCGGGTTAACGGCTAAAATCTGCGGACGCGCGATTCCATAATATCTGCATTTCTCGCGGATATAATGTACAGTACATTATAGTACAGTACAGGTCAGACAAGAGAAATCCAGCTCAAATAATTAGTCCTTTGTCCCCACAAACACCTTTGTTCTCAACAATTCAGAGAATTTGGCATTGCATTTTGGTCAAGTGAAGTTAAAAAAAACTGTTGTAAAGAGATGTATCTTTGTTCACCAGGTTTGATGCCAAGGGCAATGAAAGTACAAGTTGTAATTTGTAATAAAGTATGTGTAAGGTGTTGTTATTTGCACTGGATTTGTAATTAGCTAACATTTACCTTCTGCTTCAGAATCATTACCTTCCTCTTGGGTTTAGGCAAATTGATGCACCAATGCAGATTCGAAAGTGTTAGATATCGGTCTGATACTATAGGCACATGTAGTCCGACTCAAGAAACAATACAAACACACCCTGTACCACGGTAGCTCAGTGGTAGAGCGAGTTGTCTTTCAACTTGAAGGCTATGGTTTTGATTCTAGGCTCTGCTGGTCTACATGAATCCTTAACTGACGGCTGTGCCTGCAGCATGTGAATGGGTATGAAAGACATAGATGTGCTGTATGAAAGTGGGTGTGAATGGGTGAATGGCAAAACTGTTGTATAAAGCAGCTTTGCGTGATCAGCAACTAGAATAGCCCACTGCAAATAAATACAGACCATTACCATTTAACGGTTCTCAACCAAAACCGAAAAACTCGGTTCAAAGGACTTCGGTTCAGAAACTCATTCCCAAACTTCCCAAACCTTGATTGCACTCGTCATCTGCTTCAGTTTCGCGGCGCCGTATCTCACTCACAGTGCTGTGTGAGTGAGAGAGGCAGTAGAGCAGCGAGACCAGTGAAAGACATTGTGTGCTTCTTTTACCGCTATCTTTTGTATCACTTATCCACAGAACGTCAAGACTTGGCAGTGCACTTAGTCGTGCCTGTAGCAAGACACCTGTCAATTTGGAAATCAATCAGACCATCGGTTGGAGAGATATGCGAAAAACACACACATACACACACACAGATGGGGGGATTAGAGCGGCGAAAGCCAATGTGTGCTTCTTTTATCAATATCTTTTGCATTACTTCTCCAAACGTCACCTGTCATGTTTGAAATCAATCGGCTGGATTAAGAGAATCTAGACTTGTCTTAAGAAAAGTGTTTATTTATTTTTGTTATACCTCAGACTAGTGTAAGAAGTTTTTCATTTTTATTTTATTTATTAAGATAAATGTTTATGTTTTTGTATTCCTGGATAGTTAAGAAATTAATAGACGTGTTTATTTTGGTCTAAAGAGAAGTTTTATACTAGTAACGTTCATGTGCATATTGCAATGAAACAACCACTTAATAAAATCCAGACATTTTTCTGGAAGTTTTCTCAAAAGGTTTTTCAGTATGTTTTTGAAAACCAGGGTTTAAACCAAACCATGACTCACAAACCAAAGTTCGAACCGAATGTTTCGAACTTCAGTTTGAATGTTTGGTGAACATTCAAACCATTTTGGTGAACTGTTATACCCCTACCATTTACCACAGTGTTACATCTGATCTCATTTAGCAGCAGTTTCCCACAATTATTGTCACTGTTTCGCTAACATGTATTCAACATCGTATTCAGTTTGTTTGTTTTTCAATTTACAAAACAAGTATAAAGGAAACATTTTAAGTACCAAAAAAAAGTATGTTTTTTAATTTATTAAATCTGGTGGGAGGGGCAAGTTGTTTAAAAGAAGCTGCTAGCTTCAGAGTTCTCTTGCAGAAAACAGTTTTAATATTACAACATAATTTCTTTTTTTTTTTTTTTCATTTTTGAAAAACTACAATTTCACTTCATCCATGGACCACCTAACTTAAAATAAAAAACTAACCACTCTGGTTGTCTCAAAAATCAAAACACATTTTTATAAATATGTTGTATGATCTGAAATTTAAATGAATGTTCTCTTTCTCTTTGACAGCCCTGCTAAATTTCCTCAACAAACTTGGGCTGAAGGAATATTATCCCAACAAGCTCACTCTTCATTCTCTCTTTGAGATCAACAAAAACAGCATAGATGAAAAAGCTGTTTTATCATTGGAGGAAATACCATGGTGTTTTCTCAGAAAACTGTTCAAAATCAATGCTGAATGCAGGAGCTGCACACATTTGTCCACCAGGCATGAGGAAAACAATGATCTCTTTGAACTAGACCTTTACACAGCAGATGACTCTGCAGACAGTAAGGTTAACCCTCTTGATGTTATCGTAGCACTCTTCCTTTTGTGCCGACAGCATCTTGCAGCAGGAAATTGCCCTAAAAATGTCACTGTGCCAGTTTTCTCTCCCACTGCTGTTGCCCCATGGCAATAAGAGTCAGTGTGCCCTGATGCATTGGGCTTTAAGAGATATTGTCAAAGAATGGTGTCCACATGATTTGTCTGAATCGAAGGGTTTTGTTGAGGAAAACATTATTCAGGCAAATATACCGTTCTATTCCATTGTAAGACTGAAGAACTGTAGTTTACCAAAGTCACAGTTCTTGAATCATCTTCTCAGCAGTGGACAACAAAGTTGTAGTATCTTCACACACAGAGACGTGGAAGGTGGGGCAGTTAAAAGACAAATTGCAAATGGATTGGTTGAAGTTTGCTGGTACTTACCCTCGGGGGGAGAAACCCTCGACATATTTCCAGAGCCGATCGGCTTTGCAAATTTGAGAGGAGACATCCGTGAGTCACTCACACAATTCAACTTTCTTTTTCAAGTATCAACTGCGACCTTTGTGTTCCTGGACAGAGTTGATGAAGAAGAACACAGAATTCTGACAACTCTTCAAGATGCAAAATCCAAACTTTTCTTAGTTGTTAATCGCAACGGAGAGAATGCAATAGAGGATATGCAGTCAGTGAAGAGATTGGTGGATGAATTAAATCTATCAAACAACAGAGTGAAGGTCAAAGACACAAGGCAAAATGTAAGAGAGTTCTCAAATAGGCTTTGTGAAGCCATCAAGACATCCCTGTTAGATGTTAAAACAATAAGCATTGCAAATATGCATGATCAAGCCATTGAACTTGGTTTGTCTGTGGACGAAAGCAAAACTGATAAACAGAGGAAAGCAGCTGAGGAGATCATGTGTGGCATTAGGGTACTAAGTATACCCCACTACAAGAAACAACAACTTCCACTGCAACTAGAGAACTGGAAAAGATTATCACAGTTAGAAAAAGAGCAGTGCAGATTGAAGAAATCTGGTGATTCAGACCTTGAAGAGTATAAAGTACAGCTGCGTGCAAAAGAAGAGCAAATCAGAAAAGATCAAAGAAAATGCAAAGTATCCAAAGGAATGGAAATGTTCATTCAATGCTTATCCACAAGTGACAAAGAAGAAAGGGATGTTTTACTCAAGTGGATGAAACTGAAGTTTAATACACACTCAAGAACAAAATTGTTCGAATTGCGCAACAAATTCAAAGAACAATGCAAGAACAAAGATGTGAAGCTCATAGCGGAGTTAGACCAAGCATTGGTGGATAGCTCTTTAGGAATAGAGCATTACATGAAAGAGATGGGATTGATCTATGAGTTCTCCACTGACAGCTCACCAATAGCTGCTGATAAAATATCTCACCTCCCTGGTTTGGCTGCTGAAATGTTGCTGGATGGATATCCTTTAGAGCTCTTGGATGGAGATGCTTCCAACATTCCAGAGAGATGGGTAACTGATGTGTTTCCTGTCAGCAGTGGTAGATGCACAAGAGGAGCTTTCATGCTCTTCCTCAAAGTTGGAGAAGATTTGAAAAGTGACTTAAACTGTGATTTCATTGTCCTCATTGACACAGAGGGTCTTAAGGCTCCTGATTTGGCACAACTAGAGGATAGTTATGAGCATGACAACCAGCTGGCAACCTTTGTCATTGGCTTGAGTGATGTTACCATTATCAACATTGCAATGGAAAATGCAAATGAAATGAAAGATATCTTACAAATCACCGTGCATGCCTTCTTGAGAATGAAAGCGATTGGAAAAAAGCCAGTTTGTCATTTTGTTCACCAAAATGTTTCTTCAGTGTCAGCTCATGCTAAGACCATGACTGAAAGAAAACATCTCTTGGATCAGCTCAATGAAATGACTCAAATTGCAGCTGAGATGGAAAGGAAGCCAGCCATTAAAAAATTCACAGACGTGCTGGACTATGACATGGAAAAGAATAACTGGAACATCCCAGGACTCTGGCATGGAACCCCACCAATGGCACCAGTAAACACAGGTTACAGTGAGCGTGTAGCACTGTTCAAGAAACATCTTTTACAAACTGTGATGAGTGACAGATCCACTGAACCATCACAGATCCCAGAGTTTCTAGCATGGATCAAAAGTCTCTGGAAAGCTGTAAAATATGAAAACTTCATTTTTAGCTTCAGAAACACACTTGTGGCTCATGCCTACGACAGCTTGTGCAAAGAGTTCAATCAGTGGGAATGGGAGTTCAGAAAAGTAATTCTGACCTGGCAAACAGCAGCAGAGTTAGAAATCGTAAATGCTGACAATGAATCGGAGTTAGAAACTTGGAACAGATTGGTTGGAGAAAAGAAATTAGAGGCATCACAGAAAATAAGGAGAAACTCTGCGACTACTACAAAAGGAGAGACAAACGTGTAAATCTGATTGAGAAATACAAAGCTGAGTTTTTCAACAGCATCAACAGCCTTGCAAATGAAATAAACATTCAGTTTGTGCTAAACTGGACTGTGCCCTCGCACTTAAAATAACCCTGAAACAGACTCAGGATATTCAGAGACAATACAGAAATGTGATTGAAAAACGGGTCATGAAGCTGCTGGGTGACTGTAATGAGTCCACTCTGACCGATAATGAGCTGACACAAGAGTTTGAAAGAATGTGGGCTGAAGCCATTGTAAATGTGGAAGGTGTGAAAGAGCGAGATATTGCAGCATGTGTCCTGAAGCAGTTGAGAAAAAGCTTCTCAAATCGAAACGTCAACGAGGAATTGCAGAACATTCAAGATTTAAAAGAAATGGGGTCGGGTCAGTTCAAAACTACGAGGGATCATGTTGACTCCTTGATGAAGAAGTTCCAACATCTGTTGAGACATGGGTTGCAGAGCTTTGCAGACAGTGTCATTGAGTCTTGTACACAGCTAGTTCTTGATAAAGTTAAGACTAATGGAGATTACCAAGACTCTTTCACAAAGGAGCTTCTCGAAACAATTCACAAAGCCCTTGAAAATAACAACCCTCACAAAACAAATACACAGTTCGAGACTGACCTGAAAATCCATGTGTGCGGCATTGCCTCACGAGAATTTCTCAAAATGCACAATAAATTCTTGGCAGAAAACAATCCTCACTCTCAGCTTGAGAAGTACAAAAGTCAGTATCTATCCGACTTTCTTGACTTATACAGAAAGAAGGACCACTGCCAACGCAAAGCAAATGACTTTGTCCAGTATTGTATCAAGCCTGCTGTGAAAGAGTACATCCTTACATCTTTGGGTGTAGACATTGTAGATGAAATTTTGACAAGTACCCATTCAGCAAAGTTTTCATCTCGCTCTTTCTTCCAGTACAACATTCAAAAAGAGCTGCTGCAAAAGGAGGACTTTAAAAGCGTCCTCAAGTACATTGATAAATATGAAATGTATGTCAAGGACTGGATATTTCAGCACATTCTGGAAAAAATGGCAGAGGACAAGACTTTGTGCAAACTGAAGACCAAGATTCTGCACATCATCTTCAAAAAGATAAAAAGTTCAATAAAATGGGCCTCAAAAGGCCAGGGAGATGTTATGCTGCCAGATGACAAGGAAAACATTACCAAGCTCATCGGGAACATGCGTACATTTTTGATCAAAGATATTTCAATTTCAGACGAGGTTGTGAAAACCACCTTGTTTCAAATCCAAAGCAAATGTCATCAGTTTATCAACTGCCTCAAGATCTCAGTGAATGCGTTGAAGGATGAACTTGAGGAGGAGATCTCAAACTCTGACAACATCACTGAGACTCTGAACCAGCTTCCAATCAAACCACAGGATGAGTTTTTCAAGTGGGTATTTGGTTGTGGAAAGCAGTGTCCATTTTGTTCTGCTCCATGTGAAGCTGGAGGCACAGAACACAAAAATCATCACGCAGCCATACATCGACCTCAAGGTCTTGGCAGATGCCGAATACATGAATCAAGAAAACTGGTCACATCACTGTGTACAACTGATGT
This sequence comes from Microchirus variegatus, assembly GCF_963457635.1. NCBI lineage: Eukaryota > Metazoa > Chordata > Actinopteri > Pleuronectiformes > Soleidae > Microchirus > Microchirus variegatus. The sequence goes on along the minus strand of NC_139815.1, from coordinate 11,380,312 downwards.
GCACAGTGAAAAGAATTTCAGAAATTCAACAACTGGATGGAAGTGGCATCCTTACAAAGACTACACCAAGCACTATCCAGACTGGATCATCCCTCCAGACACCACCATAGAGGCATCGGACTACTGGAAGTATGTCCTGGTGCAATACAATACGAGATTTGCTGAAGCATATGAAGTTGAACCAGCTGATGTTCCAGAGGCCTGGAGAACAATCACTAACCAACAAGCACTTAAGGGTTTACAAGATGCCTTCAACATGAAGTGAACAACAAACCCTGAAACAATGAAGAACTACACTTCCCAGCATGCTTTGGGCACTATTCCCGACCTGATTGGTCATTCCAGAGTGAGTTAGATCGTTCTGATTGAAGAAGGGCGAATGTCCGTCAAATTGCGTCATAAGCATCTGCGTCCTTTTGAAGTAATTCACACTCCGGAGCCTCGGTTTAGAATATTACAATAAGCTGTCAATCACCCAAATTGACCAATGTAAGCAAGAGCTATGGCGCTGCATTACTGCGAGAGTCACAGAGTTGTCTTTAAGCTCCACACAGAGAGCATCGATTAACAGCTAGTTTTCTTACTTTTTTATTCTTTTTTTATTCAATACAAGTCCTGTTTAGACCAATAGTGACATGTAAGTAAAATTAAATGGGTTTCAATAATTTGGTACCTAAGAAATCTCAAATGGCAAAGATGATGCCGAACTGTGCCAAACAAGAGAAAGCCTAAACATCGCTTTACTGAAACCTCTGTCATTTTACTCTGCTTCACTTCTGCAGCATCAGACTTCCATGTCCACATGTCGTTACATGACCTCCATCTGTTTAAGCTCCTAATGCATATTTTTAAAGGTGATATTTACTTAAAAATGCAATAGTTGTTTAGGCAAGGGATAAAATCTGTCATTTATGCTGTGTTCAATCTGCATTTACTCTGACAGTGGCATCTACAGTGAAACTTAAACCTCTGGTGGAATCTTTATTTTTGTTGTTTTCTATTATAGCAAGATAACTCACATAGTGCTTATAATTGCAGAGATATACTCTATTGAGTTTGGGCATGTCATGTTTGAGCAGGGAATCCAAAAAGAGGGGGATGAAACATTTTTGCTACAACACAATTATAGGTTGATTGTTTTATCTTTAAGTTGATGTTGTTTCTTTATGTGATTTACTTTGTGACTCAGTTAAAAAAGGGACTAAAACAGCCACTGAGAGTAAAATCCACCAAGAATACATTGAAAGTGACAAAATGTTTTTTTTTCAGTTAATATGTGTCCTCATATATATATTGACAGGTTTGTAACCATTATAAAGTTGACAATAAATAATGCACTTCAGGTAATTTTGAACAAATATTTTTCAATGACTAGTGTTATAAGATACTGTTATGTTTTGGTTGTTATAAAGCCTGTATTTCAGTTTCTTAAAGTATTTAATATAAAATGTTATCAAACCAGAATGACTGGAGTACAAGAAGACAATTAGACAACAAGAAGAGTTATTGATTTGTTTGTTTTGTTTTGTGTCCATTGGGCTCAATTATTGCTTTTGTTAAAACCTTTTGAGAGACTGATAAATAAAAGCGGAAATATGTAATTTATATTTTGAAGGGTTGCTTTTTACGAGTTTGTTGCAGCTGTGTTGATCAGAAAGGACTACTTATTATGAAGTGCAGGGCAGGAGCTTCATGTTGTGAGGCCTGTGAGGTCACAGGTCACACATCTTTCCTTCTTTCATTACAATATATCATTTATTGAAAAATATCTATACTGTATATAAAAAAAAGGCCGAACTACTTCAAACAATATAATGTATGTGAGAGAGCAGTGCTAATAAAAAATTAGTCAGGTGTTGGTATGGGCCAACGTGTGTTCTCATATCACCTTCTTGTTTTTTCAAGATTTGTAAAAAAAAATATCATAGCATAGCAATATGTGGTTTATGTGACTATTAATGACTCATCGCTTTGTTCTGTCCATGTTCTTCAGGACAAAACCAAAAAAGTAATGCGTTAGACACACCTAATTACCTCATGCAACATTCAGAGCAGTATCACTTATCATGCTGCACATCCAGAAGAGCTGCATTCCACAGTTTCACTCCTCCTCCTCTCCATTTGAAATGTATCTGGACTGTTTTGGTCACAGCCACCCGCCATCAGCCTGAGCATAACAGTGAGAAAGAAAAGGATGATCAATGAGTCTGGAAGGAGTTTAAGTTAACAGGTGAGTGTTGTTAAAATTCCTCGCTATCAAAAACAGGTTATTTCATAGGGAAAAACAAGGCTTTCACTTGACTTTTTATTTTCTAAGGAACTTAACAGTTCATTCATCTTAATTAAGTGACTGCCATGTGATACGTGATGTAAGGGGACGTTGGGTGAATAACTTGAGCCCGTAAAGAACTGATATCACGTTAATTCATAGTTTATGAACTTTCAAGTATGGGTGTTAAATGTAAGGGTAGGTCACACTAAAAACTTCACACTTTCAACCTGTAGAAGTTATTTCAAATGTGCGTAGCTTTTGAGGACATTTAGTATTTACTGATTCAATTCTGAATGTGGTTTTAAACAGTGATGATAGTAAACAGAGAGCGGTGGTATGAGTGGTGAGGTGTGTGTGTGTGTGTGTGTGTGTGTGTGTGTGTGTGTGTGTGCGCGCGCATGGGTGTAGTTTGAGTCCTGCAGGAATGTCGGCATGTTCTGCCACATTCCTGCAGCAAATCTGTGTGTGTGTGTGTGTGTGTGCAAACACAGGACAGACACAAACTGTCACACACTTCAAGCATCAGTTTCAGTTGAAATGACCAGGGGTTCATCTGTCTGGTCAAGCTCAACCAGGTTAAACAGTGGTTTCGTTACTTATCATCCCAGAGGTCACTATGGGATGGAATAATTCTGTGTCCATGCATTACCCACTGTTGTTATCTTTATTGCACAACAACAAACCTACAGCTTAACAATAATAATCTTAGCAACAGCTCTTTCAAAGTTCAACTTACATGGATACTGAAAAAATTCTGCTATTGATGTTATTCTGACTAAGACTTCCTTTCCACTTCTTCTGATGCTCTATTCTGATCATGAGTAAGATTGTAATATTCCTATTATTGCTTATTAGTATCCCTTAATTCATCTGAAGGTGATCATGCTGTGTAGATGGCTTTGCATTTTGTGTTAATCAGGTTTCCATGAGTTTATACCAACGTTTTCCCTTTTGTGAGCCTTTTGTCAAGCTGGATTTAAATTACTCAACATGTAAAGTTGTTGTTGATGCTTGTTAATGCTTGGTTAGAAATACAATAGTAAAGTACAATTTCAGTTCACTTCTTTTAAATTTAAACTTTTAAAAAAACAGACCATATCTACTTCCTGAAGTTAATGATTAGAGTTTGGTTGAGCGAAACTCACAAGAGGGCAGAGGGAACAACAGTGAAAGTAAGGGTGTTTGCTGAAAGTGTTAGGTGCTTTCACAACAGGCTGAAATACTTTTTGCCTTACTTATCTGTTTGCAACACAGACCATCTGTCTGGTCTACACTCTCTGCACTGTGGATACTATATTATTCTATCAAGACCATTTTTATATCCAGAAAGTTGAGTTTACACTGGACATATCTTGCGTTCCAATGAATTTTTTTACACAACTGCACCACAAGAAACATAAAACAGGCCTTTTTTTTGTCTTCAGTGATCAATTCCATTTATAAAAAAACATGCAGAATTTCTTAGAATTAGTGGATGATTTTTCTTTCTATGACTTCTTTTGGTTCTCCTGATCCTACAGCAGGTGTGTGCAAAGTCCTCACCACAAAAACCCCCAGCCAGCTGAACAGCAGTAGATGCAGAGGACAGCGAAAACTCTTGAGTTTTGCTGCATTCACAAAATGCAGCCAACCAAGAAGGTACATGGAAAATTCATTCATTCAGTTTATTTCCATTTTTGTTGGCCTAAAGTTCATACAGAAAATTAGCTTTAAAAGACGTACAGTGCTACATGCAGGTTTTAAGGTAAAGATTTACACAAATATTGTGTAAATTAGCTGAATTGATTTGTATTAACTAAGAGTAATTATAGTATAGAATGATCTGGATTCATCCAATATATATGATCTGATATGTTAGGTACAACATTGCATGTTTGTATTAATCAAAATATATGTTTTGGTGGAACAATTACCTCAAAAACTATAATCAGATATTTTCAAATAATGTTTCCCTGCTGCAATAACATTGGTAGTGGTAGTTTCTCAACAAAAAATACATTCAAAATTAATCTAAAACTTAACAAAATCAAATGGCTACTATTGCACCCTGGGCAGGTAGTATCTATGCTGGGTTATTGAGGCTTTGATGGTTTATTTAGTCCAGTTAAGCATCCAAACAAACCCTTTGTCTCTTCTGTTCTGGTAAAAAAAAATTACAGAGTTCTACACAAACTTCCAGCCTCAGAGAATTTACGTGTCCACTGGAAATGTTTTATATATGATGGCAATGCGCCGGCTAGATGTCGGCAAATGATGGCTTAACAGGGCTGTATTGGCAGGGTGATTGAACTGCTGTGGTGCTGCATCCTTAAGATATTTTGACCAAAGCATGTCACAGACATGTTCATTAGGACACCAGTTAACTTGTAGAAATAGGGTATAATATCAGTCCTTTAATTATTCAAATTACCACTTAGAACCAAAACTAATAAATATTATACCAACAACAGTGTAATTGTGAGTTTTCGAACAGAACTGTCAATAATTGATTCAAAGGCTGATGAAAAGAGACACATTAGTTTAAGTGTTGCTGATGGTTGTCTAAAGACAAATTTGAACTATGACTATGTAATGTATATTATATACGGTCTATATTATATCCAATTCTCTTGCTGAACATTTCTTTGTGTTTACTTCAATTTGTGGACAATTTGGTTAAATGCTGACCATGGCTAAGGTCAAGTGATGACTAATGTACACATATGTCTGTCCCCTTGAAGGTTGGTGGTGGAACCTGCTGCTGCTGACAAAGACTTAATGGAGCTTAAGGTGTGGGTGGAGGGTGTGGTCAGGGTGGTTTGTGGCTTATCGCTGCAAACTTCCTGTCAGGATGTCGTGATAGCTCTCGCACAAGCAATTGGTATGGTTGTTACTTTTCGATCAACACGCTGACAAGCATAAACAGTGTTTGTGAAAAGTAAAGGTTTTGAATTAGGGATTGTTTTTTTACAGTAAATCTGTGAATTTATTTTTTACAGGCCAGACGGGTCGTTACATCCTTTTCTTAAAGGTACGCGGGAATGAGAGACAGTTAGTTGCCAACGACTGTCCTCTGCAGCATTTGGCTCAGCTGGGACAGCTGGCTACTGAGGCCCAGTTCATTCTCCACAGGACTGGTCCCAGTCTAAGTGATGGTCAAGATATGCCAACCAGAGAGAGATTTCATCTCCCGAGGCCATTAGAACCAGAGGCCATCAAACACAAGGAGCAGAACAAGGTTGTCACTTTTAATCTGGGTCCATCAACACTTTCCAAGAGGACGAAACCAAACAGAACCTCATCTCCAAACCACTCCAAAGAAGAGGCTTTTAAGCAGATTCTGCAAAAACAGAGGCGACTACAAGACCTGGAGAGTCAGGTCCAAGCTCTAGAAAGGGAGACACGGCTGTGGGAGCAAAAGAGGTCATCTGCTGCAGTTCAAAGACTGTCTGTGGCAATTGAAGGGGAATTGGATGAACTGCAGCAGCAGTTAAGGCAAAACGAGGCAGAGCTGATTCACAGCACACACTGGAAAGAAGATTTACAGATAGAGACGGACAGAGAACAAGGTGTGTGTTCAAATCAGCTGTTTTTAACCATGTTTGGTGAGTGTCTTTATTTTATGGCGTTACTGAAACAAGACACTGTTTACACTGTTAACAGATATGCACAAACATCTACACCAACTACAGTCATTATTGGAAGAACACAGTTATCGGATGAAGGAGCTCCAAAGCAGTTCTGCACATCTAGAACACAACATACAACTCACCAGCCACAGACAAAGTTCACAGGCTGCACCTCGGCAGCAGGAGGGGACCGTGCTACCGCTGTGGCAGGAGCTACACCACCGCCTGCAGCAGGGAGAAGAACTGGACGTAGCCTTGTCAGGGACACAGGAGGAGCTCCGTGCTACTGAGCGAATGTTACAGGTAGAGCTGAAACCATAATCGATGAATCAATTATTAATCGATTACTTAATTAATCTCCAACTGTTTTGATAATCAATTAATCGGTTTGAAGATTTTTTCATGATTAAAACAAGATTTCTGATTGTTTCAGCTTCTTAAATGTGAATATTTTCTGAATCATTTTGGTTTGTGGACAAAACAAGACATTCAAGAACATCGTCATTTCCAGGTTTGACAAACACTGATCAATGTTTTTTTTAAACATTTTCTGACATTTTATGGACCAACCGATTCATCGATTAATCGAGAAAATAATCGACAGATTAATCGATTACGAAAATAATCGTTAGTTGCCGCTTTAGTTACAGGTACAACTCATCATCTTTTATTCTACTTTATGGCTTGGTCACAATAGATTTTTAACAACAGCATCACCAACAGCAATCACACACCTTTGGTCCTGACTAACAGAAAACTGTCTCGTCAGTGGCATTGTTTAGAGGGAACAATGTGTTTATATGGGCTGATCTGATCTTATATGCAAAACAAAGAACAAAAGATCATGGCTAAAAATACGTTGGTAGAAAATTACTATGTATCATGTCAATTAATAACTGGCACTGTGAAGCCTGTCATTCAATTTGCAAACATACTGTATCTGTAGCACCTCCTTTAGGGTAAGGGTAACCCTAACCTTAATTACATTCCCGCAGTCAATGAATATTTCCCCAACTCTTTGACACATGCTAAATTAAATTACATTCTTACTTTACCTGTCTCTTGGTGATTTTATCAAGCTTTGCCACCACACAAACTTGCACTCTGTCACAGCTGTCCACTTGTGAAAGATATTAAAACTGTGTATTTTGGAACATTTTTTGCATCCTCTAGGACAGATGGGAGCTGATTGAGGAGCTGAATAAGGAGCTGAGACAGTGTAACTTGCAGCAGTTTATTCAGCAGACCGGTGGTCCACATGCTGACCAGACAAACTCACTGCCCGTCACTGAAGTTTACCTCAGCATTGCTGGTGTCATGGAGTAGGAGCAGGCAAAACATTGTCAAGGTAAGTCAAGGGGAATTTCAAAATATAGTAAAATGTGCTTAATATACTTCCTAGGACTTAGATCTACTTAAGAATTCAACAAACATCATTTGCCTTACATGAATTTGGAAACGTAAATGAAAAGAGGGCCATCCATTGAAAATGATTGCAAGTTCAAAAAGCAATGACAATGGCACTTTGTCTATTTCCTCCGCAGGACCTGATGCGCTTCCAGACCCTACTGCGTGTGTGTGTGTGTGTGTGTGTGTGTGTGTGTGTGTGTGCTTTGTAACAATAAAATAATAAAAACTGGACTAAAACAAACGTTGTTTTCCCCATTATTCAGTATAAAACTCATTGCTGATAATGTGTGCAAATTGTGAGGAAGAAAAGAAGAAGCAAAGAGAATAGTGTAATGCAACGTGACAAATTGCCAGCAGTTGTAAAACATCAAGAAGAAGAACACAGGTGAGTACCATTGCTAACAGAGAGTCAGCACAGTCTGAAGAAATGCAAGAGGGGAGAGAGCTACGGTGGCTGCAGTGGTACAACCTAAGAAACGCAGCAGGGACTCTGCCTGTTACACATGCTACTGCAGCTCCACATCTCCATGACTCACATGAGACTACGCTCCTGGTAGAGTTGCTGTTTCCTCACTAGTGTATCCAGATCCTCCCACTTATTGAGTAGTGAGTTGACATTCCCCATCAATAATGAAAGCAGAGATGGCTTTTACTTTCACTTCTTAACCTTAAGCTTAGCCATTAGCTTAACTCCTGCTCTACAACCTTGGCTTGGCTTCCGCAGCTTGGACGGTATCATGTCTCGTTCCGTATCTGGTCCTTTTAAGAGCTAGAAGGCTGTCTCTTGTTCATAGCTAGGAGGGGAAGGGTCATTTGACTAGGAACACATTTAAGGCATTCAAAGGAATGGAACCACAGCTCCAGGTGCAACTGCAGGGTCGTTAAATCTTTAGGTTTAAACCACCGGATGCCCCTCATTTTGGTGGTGCATGGGAGCGAGAGATCAAGTCCACAAAGTCTGCCTGGAAAGTTGTCTTAGGAGACTAAACAGTCAGAGAACTGTTTTGCAAACTCCTATATAGAGGTGGAGGGAATCCTGAACTCCAAACCTCTTGGATACATCTCTATAGATGTTGCAGATCCTGATCCAGATGCTTTGTTTCTCCAAGCGATGTAAGCTGATAGCGATCTGATTGGGAGCCACCACTAGCGGCATACCAAGTCTTGGCAGACCACTTCGAGATTATCTGCCAAGTCTATAGCAGAGAGGGAAATGGAGACAAGAGGCTACAGACCTGACTGAGGGTAAAGTGGTCATGATAGTGAATCCTCAACTTCCGCGATCCTCCTGGCCAGTAGGCCATGTCACAAAGACAATTCCTGGCTTAGATGGACATGGCAGATCAGAAGAAGTTCAGGTCACGATTCAGACCAGTAGCCTGGATAGTTTCTATCCGAGAAGTGGTCAAAGACTTAAAGGACTGAGACTTTGGGGGAGTGTGGAATTTGCCAAATTCCAAGGTGGCTCTTAAAAAGTCTCAAGCATAATAATCTGTTCACAACCTGTCAATCTACACTGTGCAGCACATCTGCAAGAAATTATTTAAAGGAGTGTCTTCCGCGTCCTTGGATCTCTTGCACAAGCAGCTCACATGGTTGTTTGATGTTATATAAAACCAGCATTATAAATTGAATTTGAAATATGGTGAATTATCTACCCAAATGATAATTATCTTCACTAACAATCAACCTTATTTTGTTTACTTTGTCATTTTGTTTTATTTTCCAGCAAGTGACATTTGCTTAATTAACGCTGTTATTTGATTGATATTTAACTTGTTATTCGGACTATAATCTGATATATACTACACTGACTACTTTGTTAGAACAGCTACACTGATCACTCCACTAGAAACATTACATTGACAAAGATCACTTTATTGAGAACACAACATTTAACATTCCTTATAACAGTTAACACTCCATAAGGAACACTCCAAGATAATCTATGGTGGCCCAGACATGAATGCAAAAGCCACAATGGAAATGCAACACTCGCAACACAAATGCAAAAGCCACAAAAGAAGTCAGCAATTTGTTTTTTTGTACAGTTTTTAGAGTTTCTGGGGGATTGTTGGCTGGTGAGCATCTGAACCAAGAACAATATGATATATGGCACTAAATCTCTTCACAGATGCAAATTGCCAGTGCACTGGAAGAAAATTAAGAAAAACTTCAAGAAGTCTATGCAGTAACATAAACAACATAATTGTTAATGTTACTGCATATACTTCTTGAAGTTTTATCCTTGACATAATTATAATGTCAAAGATTGGTACTCACCTCGATAACCGTATGTGTTATTACAAGTAGCTTGGTGGTAACATAGTTGTTTTCCTATTATATTTTCTCAGTCACTACAGGGTCTGATCAGTGCAGGAATCTCAGTGTCCATTCAAACTTCATTATCCTGAGTATTTCTGAGTCTCAAACACAGCAGAGCTTTTGCAACCCAGATTATAGCGTAACGCTCCTTGATATAATGTTAATTTTACTGCATAGTTAACCTCAGAATAAGCAAAAAACCTTTTACAGTGCTTCAATATTCTTCATATCTTACACATGTACTTCAGTCTGTTTTCGAATGAAATGAAGACCGTTTTTCAAGAGATATACATTTTGTCATTAGAATGCTCTCAAATTGTGGGAGTGAAGTGTTGTTTTTAGTGGCTCTGTGTGTCTGTCTGTCTGTTTGTGCTTCCACACTTGCACTTGCCAATATGACCAACAGAGGCCGCCAGAGGCTTGTTGCATGAATGGGGTGAAGTCTGCCATCTCTGATTGCCTTGTTAAAATCTGTTCTCGATTCCGTGAGCCCAGTCTTGTGTCTCGTCTCAAGAGCGGCACCCTTGGCTTGGACACTTCAACAATGATGTTCCTGAAGTTGATGTCTCAGGTTCTTGACATGACACCCTCTCTCATGTGACCAACCAGGTTTGACCAGACCCTGGTTTGTGTCATAACACCATCGGCTCATGTGTTGGACCTCTGGTACCACAATGTTTCTGGAGGATCTCACAATGGCCTCCATGGTGGACTAATACATGGTGGGGGACTACATTTATATTTTCATTGCCGTTTTAAACTCTTTTAACATATTTATCCATTGGTCCGATCAGCACAGAAGGCCTTTCTTGTAGTGCAGGGTCCTCGTCATCATCATCATCATCAACATCATCTGGAGGAGCCCGTTCTGATGATATTGTGTCAGCTATACTAGTTTGCACAGATGACATGATTGCATCATCGAATTCAGACACCAAATCGTTCTGCTCTGCAGTTTCCATGCTATTAGCACTCCTCTTTAGTAATATATGCACCTTCCTCTGCAAACGTTCCTTCTCTCTGGCGGTATGCTGTTGTATCCTTTCAGAACACTCAAGCTTTTGTTGGAGTTTGTTAATCTCAGCCAGATATGCTTCCTTTGTTTGATCATCCAGGTGCACTTTCTGATAACTCTCTGGGTAGCTTGCTTTCATGTCCAATATTTTGGCTCTTAATTTCATGGGCTTATCAATAACAAGCATGCATTTCTCTAGATCGGAGTTGACATGCCTAATATGTGATGTCAGTTTTCTGACCTCAAACTTCTGCTTTTCAAGCTCTTGCTCGCTAACATTCAATTTACTGGATATAAATCCAAGCCTTTCCGATACATTGTCAGCTTTAAACTTTTGCATGTTGAGCTTGACCAGAGTTTCTTTCAGCCTGCAGTCTTGCTGTCTGATATCATCCTCTAAACGCTGGCTCTTCTTTTGCAGTTCAGTCGTTTGCAGAACCTCTGTTAGTCTTTTATTTTCACAATGTGCAGTTCGATACTGCTCATGAGTATCTGCTAACTCTTCTTTGTGTCGTTCCAATTCTTCATGAAGGTTAGTCAGTACATATGCTTTCTCCTCATTAAGTTGTTTATTCTCCATTAGGCAAATTTTAAGGTTATCCAGTAAGCTTGCCTTTTCCGTAGCAAGTTGTTGACTCTCTTTACAACTATTATCAAGGGCATCCTCCAAGTTAGCCTTGTCCTCTGCAAGTTGATGGCGCTCTCTGAGGGTATCATCGTACATTGCTTTCAAAAGATTAAGACTACTCTGTGCATTAGCTTTGCCATTAGAAAGTTTTTGAGTGTTTTTGAGGCTATCACTGAGCTTATCCTGTAAGTTGGCTCTGTCCAGAGTAAGTTGTTGATTATCTTTTCCGCTTTTAATGAGTCGCTCTTTTAGATCATCCTCCCTCGCCTTGCCTTCTACAACTTCTATCCTCAGAGCCTCAATCTTTTCCTCAAGAGACTCTATTGTCAGGCCATTGGAATCTTTTAGCAAATAATATGTTAAATAAAAATCAAGCAATTCTCGATAGGTGTAGTTGTGAGGGTGTTGTTGAGGCTTTACAGCTTGACCTTTGTCATCTTTTGCTCTGCTTTTTTTATAATTTGCTTCATAAAAATCAAGCAAGTCCTTATAGGTGTACATGCGGAATGTAAGGAGGCTTAAGTCTTGAGGATCCTTAGACATTATGATGTCTGTATATGTGTGCTATGCTTTTTCTTGCCTTTTTTTATGTTCAGGCTGTCTTGCATTTGGGATTTTCTCAACTGACATCACTGTCCTTTGATCTTGGCTTTTGATCTACATTAACCCAGGATGATGATGATGATGTCAGGGAAGAAACACTGACTGGGGGTAGACCAAGGAGATGAGAGAGACTTTGAGAGAGAAAGAATCCAGAAGGGTTGAATGAAAATCAGAAACAATGATGGTGAGAATAAAGAACTTGGGAGACTGAGACAAGAAAGTGCAATCGTTGGGTGGATAACTCTGAGGTGAAATGAAGAACTTTTAACCTCGATAAAGAACACTGAACTGTATAACAGCAGTTACCCAGTTGAAAATTATTAGAAGGAGATTATGTCAGACGAAGAAGGAGAGAGGAGAAGAACTGTGAGAACCAGTGGCGGCTGGTGAGATATGCGAGGGGGATAACTCACATTTTACGCAAAAAAACACAAAACAAGCACTACCTGAATATAAAGTTCATGATGATTGGAAAGTAAACTTCAGTATGTCATGAAGGCCTTTCTACAAGTGATGTGGCGTAATGAAGCCCTCCTACAGACTGTGATCTGCAGCTGAAAAGTTGTTTATAAATCAAAAGAAAAGAAAAAAAAATGTGGCACGGATCAAAGAGGTGAGTGATCGATTAAAGATCAAACATGATGATAGTTGTGAGGTAGAGAGAGTGAAAAACTGCAGAGGTGTACGAGCCAAGGAGAGCGTTGCGATAATCTAGCTATCTTTTATTTGGTTTATTCATTGCTGGAATAAGGGCTTACTTGGGTAATGCTAACAGGGATAAGCTATTTACATGAGTCGCAGGCTAGCGTTGCAGGAATACTTAATTTGCATGTAAATGTAAATGTAGTAGCTCCCACTCCACCCCTCCCTTCCAGAGTCGAGGTTGCCAGATCGGTTGACATGTAACTCCGTCAGAAACGAGCGAGGAGCGAGCGTTTTATCATAAATGAGTGGCTCTAAGACACACAATTCTGTTCTCTCAGTAAAGATCAAGATGTATAATCATTTATGGTAACATTAGCTGTTGACTAGGGATGGATATATCAGATGGAATAACTTTATGCATGATATTTGACGGAACTGTCCTTCATTTTTGCCTCCCCTTTTACAATGTTGTATAGCAGGGCTGCTAACTTCTGAGAAAACCTTAGAGCTGTAGTTTCAGACACGTGGCCCGCAGGCCGATATTTTGTGGCTCCCCACTTGATATCAAAGTTTAATGTAAGTGCGGCCCGCAGTGACGATGAGGAAGAGCGGCACAAGAGGGAGAGAAAAAAAGCTGCTGCTGATTCAAAACAGCAGTTACACACACACATACACACACACACACACACACACACACACACACACCTACAGTATATCAAAAAGTCTCAGCTGCTGTCAAGTTGCTATAGCAGCCTATATGTGATTCTGTTTTCGCTTAAACGTGCGTCCGTGCATCCTCAGCGGCTGCACTGGCCCGCCACACCCGTAGAGCTGCAGTCTCTCTACCCGCAGGTGCCAAGAAGAAAATATCAGTCAACACTCGCTGTAAGCAGGATATAACCGCAGGTCGCGGATAAGACTCTGTTGGACTGCTGTAATGTGACAAGACAGGAGCCAAGCGCAGGCTTTTAGCCAGCAGGGACGCCCGGTAGTGCTGGGCGGTATACCGGTTCATACCGAATACCGGTTTATATTTTCGTTATGATATGAATTTTTAATATACCACCATACCGGTGTATTTGATTACAACATTCTGAACGATGTGCCGAGCGACACTGTTTCAGACGGAGCCCTTTTCATTGTTGCGCATCTAAACACGCATGGTGAGACTGCGAGGTTTGAGGTTTAAAGCACTCTGGTGTTACGTGAAGATGGATATGATATACATGGAAAGTTCCGAAATCGAACTACTAGTAGAACATGCTGACACAGAAGAACTTGGAAAAACGCAGCCGCAGTGTGGCTGTGTGCTTTGCGAGTGAGCGCACTCTGCGTAGAAACGTTTCATTAATGTTTATATATTTGTTTCAAACACTGAATGAAGCCTGTTATATTTGGGACAAGAGTCAGGACCTTAAATCACTTGCACAACTCTTGATCAGCACTCAGCATGTGAGAGTCCACACACAGTCATGTGTAGGGCTGAACGATATATCGTTATCGTATCGATATCGAGATATGAACATTCAAGATATTAATATCGAAAAAGCGACGATATAAACAATATAGATTTTCCCCTGAAATTGTGTCCATATCGTTCAGCCCTAGTCATGTGTTGGGCCGTCGTTTCGTCACATACAGCACAATTTGATCTTAAGTGGTAATAATAATAATATAATGGCATAATAACTTAAGTTTCTCCCTTTGTTTTAGATTTAATGAAGTATCTTTTCACAAAGCAAATTATGAACAACCACAAATGTCATGAAATGCAATTTCATGTCATGCCTAAATTTACCATTTACTTAGTTTTACAGATCACAGTGGATCTACAAATGCACAAACATTTAGTCACATGTATCTGGAACGGAAAAATATAGTATTTCACATTATGATTAGATTCTACCCTGATGGAAAAATAGACCAGCATAATTTCCATGCTGGTCTTTGCTGGTTTCTCTTGCATGGTATTCATAATAAAAACATACATTTTAACGAATTCATCCTGCAGGCCGGATTTCACACTCTGGTGGGCCGGTTCTGGCTCCAATTAAATTAAACCAATTAAGAACCATGCAACCTATCAATAAAATTCTGCCTACTTTGCAAGCTTTCATCTGTGACTTATACAGTACATGTGTGTGGGTGTGCTTGTGTGTGTGTATAACTTATATATTCCTAAATATAACCTGGTTTTAAATATAATAATTTTGAGTTGCATGTTTTGATTCACTTGATAAAAAATCTTCATGTCCCGATATCATCACACTCACCTGATGCAGCCACTCCAGACATTTTGCACTAAGTACTTTTCTATTCACCTGGTTCACTCAGCTGCTCTGAATCACCAATCAAGCCAGTATAAAAACTCCTACTGTATCAGATTCTCTGCCAGTTCGTTCTTTGACAAACTTGTCACTGTTACAGACTGGTTTACTTTTGCCAGCTCATTCTGCTTCTGAATTAGCTGCTTCATCATCATCTTCTTTTGGCTTCTCCTTTTAACCGTACGGTCACCACAGTGGATCATCTTCCTCCTCCTTGCCCTACCTCAGTTTTCACTTGTTTCTAGTGATGGGCAGATGAAGCCCTGTGAAGCCTTGAACCTTTCTAGCCAACTGGTTCGAGAAAAGGTTCATTTTTTGAGGCTTCATGTGCACACAAACCCCCTGCTGGCCAAAGCCTTTATTGACATTTAAACTGTTTGTGAGGCCTCTTGGTGCATGGGTACAGAAGAGGATTAGGGCCATGGAGGAAAAAAATATTTGAGATCTGACTTTGAAATCAGAATTCTGAGAATAAAGTCAGATCTCGATTTTTTTTTTCCTCCGTGGCCCTAATCCTCTTCCTTACATGGGAATAATCACTGCCAACAGAAATAAAATAGATTTTGTGTGGTTCATTCATTCACTCATCTATTATGTTTTGATTAATATGTGGGTAATGCTAATAGTGGTGTATTAGTAACTACTAATAATAATTAATTATAATTAATAACAATAATACTTATTATTGCTTACTTTACCAGTATCATTAAGTCAATGATTAAATAAATCCAATAGGACATGAGATTACATTAAGTATTACAGTGTTTTCAAAGGATGGGACAGAGATGGGACATCAATTGCGCTTGTGACTTTATTTGTTGTTATTTAAAAACAACAAACGCTAAAAAAATAAGAATAAAAAATAAATTCAATAAAAATAAAAATAAAATACAAACTCAACAGTGGCGGAATTCTTTTTTTTAAGTATATTTTTTGGGCTTTTTATTGCCTTTGATCGAGTGTACAAGTAAAGAGACAGGGAAACGACGTGCAAGAAAGGGTTGCTCAATGCAGGACTCGGACCGGGGCCACCCGTAATCAGGATTGTCGCCCCAATAGGGGACGAAGCTCTACCAGGTGAGCTATACGCCGAATATACTATTTTGTTCTTGGAGACAACATCTCCAGCTTTTGAAAAAACTCTTTCGCATGGTACCGAGGAACCACCGAGGCTTCAAACGTCATCAGTGACGTCACTCGCCCTAAACAACACAAGTGTCGATACGCGCTCCACTAAAGACTTCCGGGATTTCTCGACACACGCTCCGAAGCATCGACACGGTACGACCCATCACTATTGTTTACCTTGAGAATTGCCTTAGCCCTCTTGGTTCCGCTCTTCTTATGGCACACTCTTAGAAATAAGGGTTCCAAAAGGGTCCTTCTACAAGGGCTGAGGTTCTACCCGGAACCATTTGCTTCTGAAAACCTCTTTCCCGAAGAAAGGGTTTTTCAAGGGTTCTTGGACATGTAGCACCTTTAGTCCTAGCTTGGAAAATTAATGGGTACTCACATCTCTCTTGGTTCGGTAGGAGTTGGGTAAGTGACTCAAGAAGAGGAATGGTTTGAACAGGTGATATTTTAATATCAATGAGAAACAAAATAAAAGAACATCCACAGCTGGGTTGTGCACTGTTACCCAAAATAAGGCGCAGAAATAACAAAAAATACAAAAAAAGAAGAAAAGAAGAGTCCTGGGACACAGCTCTTATGGGTCAGTTCAGGGGGATCCAGTGTGTGTGTGTTCTGTGTTTCAATGTCAATTGAGCCTCTTTGTTCTCAGTGTCTTTTTGTTACTACTACCCGGGTAGGTGAGGCGTGTGTGTTTGTGTGTGTGTATCTTATCTGCTCTCAGGGTGTGAGATTCAGATGTTCCAGAGTCGTCGAGGTACGTAAGTTCTGCAGCTGGCCACACTGCTTCTCCAACTCTCTCTCTCTCTTAGAATTGTTGGGCTGGTCTCACCATCTTAATTGTCTTTTTCTCTGTCTCTCGGACAGTAGTTCAGACTAGCAAAGGGAAAAAAACAACCTACACACAGAGTGCATAGTTGTAAGAAACTTAATCTGATCTCATCATTTTCTCAATTCAACCATGAAAAATATATCACCAAAAATCAAGGAAATACATTAAAACACAATAAATGAATTATGAATTAAAACAACTAGTTCTAACCATAAATGTAATCAATTTCTCGTGAATTATATCAAAAAAAGTATTTCTGTAGATAGTTTATGCATCTTTTTAACCTTGAGTTACAGTTTTTATGTACAAAAGTGCAATTTCTTAACTGAAAAATAACCCTGAAATATACTACACCTAAAATGGTGCTGTTACCATATGCAGTGGCTAGCAGGGATTAAAATTAACACCGTCCCGTCGTCCCGGGGACGTCATTAATTGTCATCGGGACGATCAATATTCTCTCTCGGGACGACCACGGGACGAAAGAGAATTTTGACTGACTACATTTTTCTGTTTAAGTTTTCAACACTTTCTGTGAACCAGAACGGGTTCGCGGTCAGTGAGAAATACTTATGTGAAAAGTTAAATGGCTGCGCGCTCATGTTTGTGTTGTTCAGTGAGACGCAGAAACTGCTGCTCTCTCACTGTGCGCCGCTGGAGCCGCATCGCCGCTTGAGCCGCTGTCTGCTTTGCGCGCCCGCACTGCATGTAAACATTTCATTAATGTTGACATGTTTGTTTCAATCACTTTTTATACACCACGGCTTTTTCTATACCGGGGAACAAAAGCGCATGCGCCCCCATGTAATCAGCGCAGCGCACGCATGTCCAGGTGCCAATTGAAACCCAAGTCACATTATCAAGTGCGTCATTATTACGGTTACATCGTTCTTGTCAATAAAGATGCTATATTTAGGGATACACCGATAATTCGGCGGTGGAAACAGAGCGAGTTCACTGTGGAACAACACCTGTTAAACGCTGGAAAGTCTCCAAACCAGTATACGCAGAGAGAGAGAGAGAGAGATCTGCGCTCTTGGTCATTAGTTCATTTACTTATTTTTGTGTAGGTAATATGTTGTGAAATATGTTTAAACTTAAATAAACTACATCTTTGAACTGGTCTGTTAAATTATTGTTACAGTTTTGTTTTTTTGTTTTTAACTGGTCTGTAATGTTTATTGTTTACAGTTCAGTTTCTTGTTTTTAACTGGTCTGTTAAGTTATTGTTTACAGTTTTGTTCCTTGTCTTTAGCTGGTCTGTTTAGTTATTGTTTATAGTTGTTGTCCTGTTTGTCTTGTTTGCCTAGATTTGTCTTATTTTTACCTGAACCTAATATGCACCTTATTTACATTCACTCTTATTTCTTTCTATGTACAGTTTTTATAACATTGTGTAATTGTTAATCTGTATACGGAGCTGCTGAAACCCTGTTCTCTCCCCACTGTGGGATAAATAAAGCTATCTTATCTTATCTACAAGTAGTTATCTCTGGTTGTATTAGTTTGTCCTGTTATTGACGTCATGCTGTCATCACCTGACAGTCTGGCTGATTGAAAGCCTCCAGATGCAGCGGATGCTGCGCACACTAGATGCGCGCGTCATTGATATCATGCGCATATGCAGATATTCGAATATTTGTGTTTTTTCAAAAGTCATTTTTGAGTAATTTTGACAGCCCTAAACAGCCTTATGCAAATCTCAATGCATGGCCCTTCTCATGACGACTACAACACACTAAATGCAGTCACTAAATGGTGGAGTAGTGGCATTAGGTCCGGTAGGCCACAGTTCTGTGACTGAGTGTGTTGGTTGTCATCTACAACACAACAAATCTAGTCTGGAAATAAATAAATAATTTATTATCAACATAATGTATTGTGTTTTTGTTATATCAGTAAGTAACAACTCAAAATGTAAAAAAAGATTTTCGGGACGATTCAGGACGATTCGGGACGGTTCAAATTGTTTTTCGGGACGTTTCCGGGACGGTGGTGAAAAAAGTTAGTTTTAATCCCTGGTGGCTAGTAACACAAGTAAGCAGTTTGAACTACATACAAAATAAATAACCTCATTAATAATAATAATAATAATTAATACATTAATAAAAAAATTATAATCTCATTGCAAAACCTCATGGAAGTTCGATTTAGCTTAGCAATTAGCATGACTAATCATAAACAATGGACTGAATAGCAATCGTAGCTAGCGGTTAGCATATCGCGGTTGCTAGTAGCATTAGCGTTTCAAGCTAGCGGCCTTTTTTTTTTTTTACAAACAATAAACTACGTTAGAAAATGCACAAAGGTAACAGAGAAGCATTGAAAGGCATCATATGGTTTATTCTAAGCAACTTAAACCAAGTTAATGGCACAATAAATGCATTTTCCCGTCTGAACGGCTACCGAACTGGAAGCTAACTGTGTGCTAACTCACCGGAGCCTTGTGCATTTTACTCTCACAAAGGGGTCTTTTCTCTCCTCGGTTCTCGGCTTATCGGGTTGAAGCTGGATTCGCCCGTGACTACCGGGTCTGCTTGCGGACGTCTCTGCCGTTATCCGCAGCTATCTGCTACTCTTTGCTTCGTGTCTGCTTAGCTTTTTTGCTACCGACTTGGTCTGGTGGTGTGTGCTCTGCTGCTGTTTGTCTCGTATCTTGAGAGAAGATGGCGTCTGCTCTCAGGTGCAGACTTCACGCGATACCTGATCTAGGTTCACGGAGAATACAAATACTAACAAGACACTGCCATCTACTGGGGGTTTACTAGAACTGTCTAAATGACAAATACATGGTTAGTAACCTGGTTTTCCATGCTGGTTAGAGAAACACTAATGGTTCCAGTAATAATTGTTTTGATCCAGAGAACCCTTCAAAACCTCTTTCCTGAATAAAGGGTTTTAAAGGGGTTCTTGGTGGAACCCTCCAAAAAGGATTCTCCTATCAGAACAAACCAAAGAACATTATATGGTTCTACTTAGCACTTTTAATTCTAAGAGTGCAGTGTTGCTGCCATCCTTCCTTTATTTTAAATGTATTTACATATACCAAAGGCCTCTGTTATACTGTGTGCTGCATCTGGGTGAAATGGCAATTAACTGTTATGTATAGAAAAAATGTTTTGTCACATATACTAAAATGTTTAGGAAAGCCATAACTGATGATTACTGGGCTACTAAACTTTTGATGTTTGCTGGATATTTGCTCTCCATTCATCCCCCATCGACTGTAGTGACTTTAACTTTTACAAGAGTCCCTCTCCATCCCATCATTATCTTTTTTGTTGATTATATCAAGATACTACAATTTCAGTAACCAATGTTGCAGTCTCTTTGAAAATAATTATTAATTTAATTGGGTAAAGACGGTGAAATAGAGAAGAAGTGAAGATCCAACTAGGAGGAAGTAATTGCAATATTTTTTAACAGATAGCTCTAAAGTATCTGAAATATTAAAGATAATCATGCAGAGACTATGTGATACCAGCTCACCACATCACAAAATGTACTCTAGGTTAAACTAGGTTACAATATATTATCACAAGAGGGCAGCATACTACTGGATATGTTGGACTCCCTCAGCTACTAAGCCAGGGGTGTCAAACTCAAATACAGAGTGGGCCAAAATTTACAACTGAACAAAGCCGCGGGCCAAGGTTGAACAAATTAACCTTTTAATCGGGACCCAAACAAGTTTTGCATTGAATATTGAACTAGCAAGGCTTATATAACTTTATAGTGACATGCAAAATCGAGTTTCAAATAATAATAATAATAATTAAAAAATATCAATGGCATATCAAATAAAATTTAAATAAAAATTGAATGCACCCTAAATACAGGATAAGCGGTAGATAATGGATGGATAAAAATTGAATGCCTCTTTTCTATTTGCAGCCTTCTGAGGTAAATATCAAAATAAACTTTTTCCACAGGCTAATAATAAATTTGAAAATAAAATGACAATAATGAATGAATCAAACATTCAACCCTTGAAGTAGCAAGAGAAAGTGCATGAATAAAACGTTCATTATTGCTCAGTTTGCTACACTGATTTGCTTTAACACTGAATATGGAACAAGCGACGCTTATATAACTTAATAGTGCAAAATCAACTTTCAAAAAACAAACGAAAAAACATCAATGGCATATTAAATAAAATTTAAATAAAAAATTGAATGCCTCTTTTCTATTTGCAGCCTTCTGAGGTAAATATCAACATCATGGTGCCGCTGTATAATACCGGCGGGCCAGCTCTAATGTTAATTTGATATTGCCTCAAGGGCCAAATGAAATTACACGGCGGGCCAAATTTGGCCCGCGGGCCAGAGTTTGACACCCATGTACTAAGCTTTCAGATGTTGAGTGCTTTAAAAAGGACATCACAGTTCATATTTGCTGCAGTTAAGTCATTTATTGATACGAAACAAGATACTCAAGATATTTGTGCAAGTTACAAATGCAATGTTCACTTAATTCAAATAGGTTGAAATGGGGGGGGGGAAATCATGAAAATGAAAAATTGCAATCCTAAACTTTAATTTAGCACACCCTTATCATAAAGCATTATATAAATAGATACCTATAATGATAAGATACATTTTAGTGATCAGGCATGACTAATACTGGAGAAAACCAAAGGTTTTACCTTTACTCTACATAAGTGACAGTCTTTCTTTCAGAAGACAATCTTATTCCACCAATAACATCTACACAAACAGAGGAAATAGTATTGTTTTAGGCAGGAAATGCTGAGATAAAGGTCTCAGACAGCAAAGACGGACTGAAAAACCAAGCGACCAGTGAGGATCCTATGCAACAGTTACAGCACACACACACACACACAGATGATGTGAGAAACAACGCTAGTATTGTGGGTTTCTGCCACTAGTGAAGTCTCTCACTTGGCTTTGGGAAGATAAGCCATGGTAACAGAGTTGGAATCTTGGCTCGACTCAAACAGCATGCCGAAGATGTGGGTGGGAGCCTCTGTGTTACTACTGTGTACTGTACAACTGTTCCTGCAAGGAAACAAAAACAGAACTTTACTCTAAAATAAAGATACCACGCCATTGATGGCTTTGAGCACAAAGGTTTAAGGGCTGAAATCAGTCCCATGACATTAAAAATGTCAATCACAGTGATGTGAGTGTGTGTGCAACATCACACCAGACAAGTAATTGTATTCCACTCATAATATATATGTAAAATCGTATTGGAGACGATTGATTTAAACAACAGAATTTGACCAGAAGATTACATAATTGATGTTTTCGCCCTCTAAATGTCTTTATAGTTTTTATTTAATTCAATGCCAGTGACTTTCCTGCACTCTCTCTGTCTTACACACACACGCACACACACACACACACACACACACACACACACACACACACACACACACACACACACACACACACACACACCGTGTGACGTGTAAGCTCCCTATCAGACTGCGACACAGCTTTTGGTTCTGCAGTCCTCTACTCTGTATACTGTCCCAAGGTGCACTGCTTCGCGCTTCCTCCTGCAGCCCTGCCTGCTCATCAATGAGCTGTAATCCTGTATTCATCTATCACTAATCATATTGCGAGAAGAGTAGGACGACCAGACCTTGTGTGCATCATCTTTCTCTGTATGTGTGTGTGTGCAGCTCTTGAGGGAGGAGGGAGGGGTTGTGTATCCTAGCACGGAGCCTTTTCCTCTTGTAGTAACCGACTGCCAGCCATTACTTCACTGCAGCAGCAGCAGCAGCAGCAGCAGCTTTCATTCTGTTGGTACTTAGTGAACCAGACACACTAACCTGTCTGTTCACTCCTCCCCTCTCTCCCTCTCTATCTCTCTCTGTCTCTCTCTCTCGCTGAGTGTGTCTGCATATTCAGCAAAGCTGAACCTCCTCTTTCCTCCTCATCACTCCTGCGGCATTGCTCTCTGCTTGAAGGGGAGACTGGCCCGCTCCTCAACCACTGATCCTGCATGACTGTCACAAAGGTAAGAAGGCTCCGCACGGGCAATAACTTTCACTTTTTTATATGTCTCAAGTGATTTGGGGTGAGGTTTGGGATGTGAAGGGTGTTTCAGTCATTATTCTCGTTACGGTGATTTGTTTGTAGAGGAGTGTGTGTGTGTGTGTGTGTGTGTGATCAAGGATGATGATGATGATGATGATGATGGTTCTGATCAAATCAAACAGATTGTATGGATGCATGGGTTCATCTGCAGTGTTTCACAGGCATTCTGGGTAACTTGTTTTATTTGTGTAGTGAAGCTATATCAACTTTATTTGAGTTCAGGCCTGATGTGTGAAGACTTTAAGAAATGGAAGTTTGCTCATGAATCCCTTTCAGTTACCACAGTGTATGTGCAGGATTGCTCATGGGAATTGTTGGATATTATGTTTGTCCAGTTTTTTTTTATCAATGTGTTTGAGTATTTTGGAAGTTGATAGGGTTTCCTTCTGTCATATTGTGTATTGTGGCTTCCCCTTGCTCTATGGTTGCAGGGATGAACTTAGGACCCACACTCTTAGAAATAAAAGTACTAAGTAGAACCATGTAAGGTTATTCAGCTTGTTATATTAGGAAAACCCTTTTTGGTTCCAAGGTTCTACATGGAACCCTTAGTGTTACCAAGAACCCTTTTAAAACCCTTTATTCGGGAAATGTTTTTTCAGAAGCAAATGGTTCCAGGTAGAATCTCAGCCCTTGTAGAAGAACCCTTTTGGAACCCTTATTTCTAAGAGTGCATTTCATCTATTTGTTGAAAGGAGAAACAATGATATTGCAATTGCTTCTCTACAAATAAACAAAACAGTTGGGGGGGGATTTGTCTATCTGTACGTAAGCAGTCACTGTGGATAAGCAGGGAGAAAGTGGAGGGTTGGAGTTGGAGCCACACAGTTTGTCAGTTAACCATTTTTGTAAAGCCAGGTCAGAGGTCACTTTTCCAATTGAGAGGTGCAAGTATACAGAAGCTGTCGCAAAAGCAAAAAAAAATGTTGAGCAGGCAGTAAGGAAAGGAGTGTGTGTGTGTGTGTGTGTGTGTGTGTGTGTGTGTGTGTGTGTGTGTGTGTGTGTGTGTGTGTGTGTGTGTGTGTGTGTGTGTGTGTGTGTGTGTGTGTGTGTGTGTGTGTGTGTTCTTGTACTTGCGGCATACTGAGGACCAGTGAGGGTTTTTAACCAACAAAGTGAGGTCATTGTTACGAAGTGAGGACATTTTGGCCGGTCCTCACTTTGTTTTCATTAAAATCACTTCCTTCGGTTATAAACATGCTAAACTCTGTTTTTAACAGAGCTCCTCAATTTGGTACAAAACCCGTTTTTCAGCCCTGGTGTTTCACACATTTTGCTCTGGGGCTCCACCTGCAGACATGTTATGGTACTGCACCCAGTAGTTCTTTATAGATGTCATTCATGAAGTAGATATTTGTAATTGTGTTAATTTATAAAGTGGTGTGTGTGTGTGTGTGTGTGTGTGTGTGTGTGTGTGTGTGTGTGTGTGTGTGTGTGTGTGTGTGTGTGTGTGTTTGTGTGTGTGTGTGTGTGTGTGTGTGCCAAGCTGTTCTTGAAGTCATCAAGAACAGCTTGATGACACCAAAGTCTGCATTGGTGGTTGCACTAACTTAAGGCTGCAGCAGCCTCTTGAATCCTCTTACTCAATTAACCGGCAGCGAGAGAGAGCGAGAGAGAGAGGAAATTAGCACACCTAGAGAATTAACCCAGCCAAAAATAGATGACCTTACAGACAAATAGATCCAGGACAATGAACCTATTTTCTCATCACACTGTAATAATGGACTCACTCCTGTACATTCCACACCAGTTCTAACTATATCTATATAGAAAAACCTGCACACAGATGGCTTCACTCAAAGTAGAGCGTTCTGCCTGTGAGACATTCAAGAGACATTGTGGAGAGTAGTGTGCAGCTGTGTAGGTGGATGTTATGAGAACAGACAGAGAAAAAAAGGTCAGGTGCTAGTGTGCTGGCAGAGAGCCAACACCTAAATCTGACTGGAGACAATGCCAACATTCACAAAACATTATTTTAACTTTTGTGACCTTGACTTTTTGTTGTTCTTTCTTTGCATTTTTTATTATTCCTACTGGCAATGGTGGAAATGATGTTAGAAAAAAGAGTGGCAGATGGCAGACAGAGGCCTGAGATATTTGCGAAAAAAAATAAATAAATCAATAGAAGTGTGAAAGCACTCTGAAAGATGGTGATGGTGTGAGGTAAGAGACGAGGGAGCACTGGCTCTGCCTGCCAACAGCAGAGAAGTCACCTTGGAAGGTACCGGACAAGAGCTTCTGTGCTGACAGAGCTGAACAGCTTTCCACGTCTCAGCACAAAGGCAATATTGAAAAGCGATGGTCCCTGCGATGCCTACTTTACACCACATCCTAAATATGTTTTGTCCGGCCCATCCTCTTAAAGCTGCAGTGCATTCATTTTGGTGATTTTATTTTTCTGCACATTTGGTCCTCGTGAACAAAAATGTTGCAACATTATTTGTAAACTGCAATACTATCAGACCTGACTGATGGAGTATTACAATAGCATGGACATTTGATTGTATATGAAAGTTTCACACTGCAGTTTTAACAATATACAATACAATTAGTCAGCACTCTCGCCTTTACAGCAAGAAGACCCAAGTTTGCAGCCCGGTTGGAACACGAGCCTTTCTGCATGGAGTTTTCGCTGTGTTTGCATGGATTTTATCCAGATTCTCCGGTTTCATCCCACAGTCCAAAAAACATGCAGATTTAGGAAATAAGGAAATTGGACACGCTAAATTGACCGTACACACTAAGAAATCAAAGTATGAGACTGTACCTTTTGCTGTCGCTCCAGTTGTACCCTATCAAGGTACAAGCACTGTACCTTTCCTGTGTACAGGTACATTTTTGTCACTGGAGGTGCGGAAATGTTTTTTTTTTTTTTTTTACAAATTTTAAAGGTACAGTGCTTGTACCCTGATAGGGTACAACTGGAGCGACAAAGCATTTGTACCTTTATAGGTTAATTCTACAGGTACTTTGATTTCTTAGTGTGTAGGCATCAGTGGATGGTTGTTTCTTTCTATGTGGCCCTGTGATGGACTGACGACCTGTCCAGGGTGTACCCTGCCTTTCGCCCTATGTCCACTGACATTGGCATCAGAATTTGTTTTGTTTGCACACACACACCAATAAGCGATAGTGAATTTGACCTCTGCATTAAACCCATCCTTTGTACACACCAGTAATGAACACAAACACTAACCAGGTGCAGGACCATTTGCCGGCATTGTCCTGGGATTTGAACTGGTGACCCTTCAGTTACAAACCCAAATGCCCTTCCACTTGTCCATGGACTGCCCATGGGTGAAATAAAAACTGTTTTAGCTAATAAAAAAAAGGATTTTTAGAAATCATGTGACATAAATGTCCCTCCAGCTTCTGCATTTCACTGCACTAGAAAAATAGTGGATACAGACGGACGAACTGGATGGCCTGAATTTCGACATTGGTTTTTGACGCTGGTGTCTTATTCTCCTATGCACCGGCTTCTTCTATTGTGGCACATGTGCAGAGCTCCAGGCTGGCTTGAGTCTGACTGACTGAAGCACTACATGCAGTAGTAGCTCCATTACCAATTTGCATTATTTAGCTGTTAGTCCAACTACAGTTTCAGCATGTTTGCATTTATTTTAAAAGTACAGTTTTAGTCTAAGACTAAAACACACATTCACTTTATGTAAATGTACTGACTAACAGCATCCTTCAACAACACAGGGGGCAACAACAGAGGCTGGCCTGAGCATTGATTGTTGCCCCGAGTTACCTTTTCAGTTGAAGCTTTCCTCTCAGTTCATAGGGCTCAAGGGAGAGACAGCATGGCCACAGCGGGTTTTTTTCTTTCACAGCGAGTGTGAAAGAAAATGACCTCCTCTGAAGGTCACCAGGCCCATCCCTCCTTCTGCCAAACAACCTCCAGCACAGAAGGACTGAAGATTGTTCCATATTCAAAGCAATTTCGGGCATTCAGCGAGCTATTCATAATGTTCCATAAAGCACAACAGCAAGTTTCTGGAATAGAAATGGCTGTTGAATACCTTGTCTTTTTGGAACGCTGTAATTTACATGGTGACCCCTTAAATGGTCCAGTTGTTTGTAGTTGGATACCATGGAAAGATCAGTGTGCCAGCGCTGAGAGGGGGTGGGCCCGACCTTTGGAGTATCCCCCTTTTTGTTCCTTCACACCAGCAGAAATGCTCCTCAGTGAACACTGAAGGGAGTCCATGCAGTGATAAATGTGGTCCCTGAGGACAGTCTCTCTCTCTCTCTCTCTCTCTCTCTCTCTCTCTCTCTCTCTCTCTCTCTCTCTCTCTTTGCTTGCCAAAGTTGTTAAAGACAGAAGCACCCAGATCAGAACCTTGCATGAGTCTTGCTCTATACCATCTAATAACCGCCCAGTAAAAGGATTACAAATAAGTCAATATCAATAAACATCCAGTTATAGAGTCTGTGTTCTGCTGCTGAGTGAAAGTTGAATGAAATCTGTTGTCGTTTTAAACGTATTCATGAGCAGAAAGCACCTGTTAAACAGCAGGGAATTGCAGAGAATCATTGCACACATATTGAAAGTAATTTTAGTCATTTTTCATGTGTGTGCAATGCATAAAAATGTCGGTATATAGTAAAACCTTACCATTGAAAGACACTAACACTTTAGATTAGGAAACACATTCACTAACATATAACATATATAAGTCGCATACTAGCCCTTTATTAGTAATCATTAGGCACGTATTAACACCTTATTCTACATAACCTCATTCTACCTCTATTATGACATGAATTAATATTTTTACTACATAAGGTGTTAATATGTGCTTCATATTTACTAATAAAGGGCTTGTATGCTACTTATATGCATGTTAGTAAGCACCTAGTTAATGGTGAATATGTGCTCCCTAATCTAAAGTGTTACCAAAGACACTTAGAGCGCTTTCACACCAATAGTTCGATTACTTTGGTCCGCACCAGTCAGAAAAATGTTACAATGTAGCAAACAGACGTGGGTACGGTTTGCTTTCACATATGCACATTTCTAAACGAACCAAAATAGACGACGAAGCACCGGAACCAGACTAACCTCCGATTTCCACCGGGCGCCTTCACCGCCGTGGAACGTAAGCGCCACGGTCACCGGAGCTGATCGCTGGCTTGCCGAATATGGCTGGATTGCAAAACAGCAGTGGGGATTGACGCTGGGCAGAGACGGCGCAAAAAACACGCCGCTGACATTCCTCGCCGCTGACGCGCCCCGTGGAAATTCGGGGTAATCCTGTATCTCATCTCATACAGATAATGCATTAAACTATAACGTTTCGTCCCATTTGGTTTGGTTGCTTTCACACCAGAGGAACTGTACCAAAGTAGGGCGGATAAAGCGATCCGAGACCACCCCTTCAGGCAGGTCTCGGACCGGTTGTTTCGGTGCGCACCAAAGTACCGAGATTACATTCACACCTACGCAAAGGAACCGTACCAAGGGACCAAACACGTTTGGTGCGCACACCTAATGCTGTAGGTGTGAAAGCACCCTTATATTGCAAAATACTGTATACTGTTATTGAATTATTGCCTTTGCCAAACCCTGGACAATCCATCATCTGTATATGGACAAACTTCACATTAAATTGTATCTTTGGCTACACTTTAGTTGTACTTTGGTTGAGGCTACATGTGTACCTGATGGAAGTGTTCAAAACAAAACAAAGTTTTCCCATTAAACAACTGTTGTACCCGTTTCATACTTGTGGATACCCAACTCGTTGCCCCTAAAGACCGGTCCAGATTTACTCCAACAAATGGCCAGATTCTTGAGCTCTAAAACCTCAGTCTTCACAAATGAGAAGCACATACTTTATATTTAACCGGCTGACGTGGGATCATTCAAAGTAACACTCCAGCTGTGCTAAGTGTGTTTGCAATTACACAGATGCAAACTCACTATAAGGACGCCCATTTTGTTCTGATGTTAGTCACACGTGTGGTTTGGGGAAAAAAAAAACATCTGTCAGCCATTTTCAGTGTGTTTATGGTATAGCTTCTGCTGTTAACTGTACAGCTGTTACAGCTGTTATAGCTTATAACCATTTCTAATGTGTTTCAAGATAGCAGAGCTTTGACATATCACAGAGTCAATGCCTATCCTTTTATTTTTTTTAATATGCTTTCACAGTAATAGTCATTTTATTTGTGTTATCGGTTCAGAAAATAAACCTTAAAATTGGAAGCCTTCTACATGTACACACACACCACGCCCACCATAAATCCTAATTGCGTCTGATTTAGAACGTGGCCATTGCTCAAGCTCAATGTTTATCTGCACGCTGTCACACACACACACAGCAAAACACAGACCGACACAAAGAGCTACTGTAAATCTCTAACCTAACAATTCAAAACCTGTTATTCTGATGGTGAGAAAAAGGGGCTGACAGCAGTTTAGGTGTGTGTGTGTGTGTGTGTGTGTGCAGGGGTGTGGAATGGGGTGGTTGGAAGGAAAAATGGATAATAGTTGTGAGAAAGCATTCACCACAGGAAGACATTCAGATCTCATGAGCTCATTGCCTGTCAGAAAGCTTCCTTACCATGATCACTATGTGTGTGTGTGAGAGAGAGAGGGAGAGATAACTTTTCAAATATGTGTGTAAAGAGCCTGAGATCTGTTTCCAAAAGACTTGGGGAAACTCTTCATTCCTTACGTCACTGAGAACACTTTGCCGCAATACATTTATTTGTGAGCACTTGCATCAAATAAATTCATTGTGAACTAACTGGAAATAAGAACACGAGAGAGTGACTTTTATCTGCATCCCTTTTCCCCACCAGCTGAGATAAGTTGCTGTGTGTGTGTGTGTGTGTGTGTGTTCAGGACATAGGATGAGCTTCCTGTTTTTGGGCCTGGGGATAGAGCAATATATGCAATAAATGCGCTGACACAGGATGCAGGTTATACGCTGGGAAAGTATGTTGTTCAACAATAGAGTGAGGGTATATGTTTAGATTATTATGTAATTCCAAAGAAGCTTTAGGATTTGAATCCAATACAAATTCAGCTGTCTTTGGACTCTGGTTTAGTCTGGATGGGTTTGCTGAAATGATTTGGTGAAAGTTACAGTTTGTCAATATGAAATCTTCTGTTTAGCTTGAGACAACTAGGTTTCCATGGTGTGTTTTTTTTACCCTTGGATGTCAGCTCTTCCTTTTACTGGAAAGCAGAATTTAATGATGGTGAAGCTGCAGCTTTTCTTTCGATGGAGCTGTTTCTATCCCTCTCTCTAAGGGTCAGTCCACACGGAAACAAGTCTAGGTGAATCTGCTTTTTTAATTGTTTCAGCGTTTTATCCACATTGAAATTCGATCACTCAAATGCTGTTTATCGAAAAAAATGTGTCCCAGAGTAGGACAATCTCAGAACACCCTCAGTCATAATGAGCATTTTACAATCCTGTAATATTGTAAGAGTTTGTCCACAACCTTGAAAGCCAAACTGTCACAGCAATTAGAGAAACTGGACGCAAAACAAATTTCAGACTTGTCTGACAATAAAGTATTATCTATCTATCTATCTATCTATCTATCTATCTATCTATCTATCTATCCATCTATCCATCTATCCATCTATCCATCTATCTATCCATCTATCTATCTATCTATCTATCTATCTATCTATCTATCTATCTATCTATCTATCTATCTATCTATCTATCTATCTATCTATCTTTCTATATATATATATGTATATATATATATATATGTATATATATATATATATATATATATATATATATATATATATATATATAGAAGGAAATGCAGAGTCCCTGAGACTTAATGGGACTCTACACTTTGTATTCTTCCACAACTGATGACAAAAGTAGCTGGGGTTGCCCAGATCGAATATATAGGTCCACCAAAGAGAAGCTTGGAGGAATTCCAAGCCATTTCCGTAGGTGTGTGTGTGTGTGTGATTTTCCTCTAGCTGCCCTCTACAGCAGTAGTGGGGAGGCCAACAAAGCCTCGGCAGAAGTCCAAACTCGTACAACCAAGTCTTAAATTTTCCAGAGCCTCAGGTTTGTTGATCCTCTTCAGTCAGTCTTCCCTCTGATTTACAGCATTGGTGGCATTTTGCTCTGTCTGTCAGTGATGCATCAAACCACTTACCTAAGCACTTGATTGGGTTGTCCTCTATGGATGGAATGACGTCACCATGAACTTGTGGACTTATTGGCTTCAAAGGACACCCTTGCCTGTGAAGCCACATTGCCCTGAGTACCCAGTGCCCACCTTGCTTGGATGTGTGTGACACAGTTGTTGTTGTTGTGATGTCATCCATGAACCCATGGAGTGCCAGTTGGATGATGCCTGACTCCAGCCTGGAGCCACGGGTTCTGCTGCTGAGATGAGAAGGTTTATACCTATTATGAGTTACATGGTGGAGATGGTACATCTTGTTGGAATCCCTTTGTGTAGATCCTTCTAGTCAGTTGTGAACTTACCTGATGTAATGTGAACATGTCTTGGCTGGCCTCCAGAATCTGGTATGTGGTCAAGTCCTTGTTGGATGAAGTTATGTGATACTGACCCATAGGCATTTGCAAGGTCTAACCAAGTGATTGTTAGTGAAATTTAATAATTCAATTGAGTAATGAAATGATTAAGTATACAGCGAAGTTTACAGTCCAGTAGCAGTCTGTTGTAATTGATATTCTTCTATTTAGTGGACAGTCATAGTTATCAGTATCACTACACTTACATGACTGCAGACTGTTGCATTGCCAGTCCACTGCAGTGACAGGCGCCATCTGCAATAGAAGCTGAGATAATATGTCATGGAATCTTCTTACATAGTTTCATCCCACATCACATTCCCAAGCATGGGGCTGACAATGATAGTGTTGTAGTCTGTATTTTCATTGCTTGTCAACTCTGCGTTTAGCCTCGGTTTAGATTTAACACTTAGTCCATTTTTAGACTTATATATGGCATATAAAAAATATATTGATGTGTAGAAATCTCACAACATATCAGACATGCTGATTATAGCTTTGTTTATCCTGAACGGCAGAGCCCCAAGTGCAGAATGGGAAAATAAATGTTGTGATAGTTTCTTATGTTACTGTTCTTTTATATCAGACCTGTTTGAGTTCTTATCGGCCTTATTTTTATTATTGTAAATTAATTAAACGAAATAGACACATACAGCACATTAGAATAGAATTATATTTAGATTATATTTGCAGCCTACTGTAGGTTGCCACTGAGAGAGACAGTGATCATAAGTGAGCAGTAAGTGAGATCAGGATCAGGGAAGATGATGCTACCACCCACTCCCTCTCTCTCTCTTTCACACACACACAGATATCCACATTAGAGTTCATCTGGGCCAAACTCAGCAGTGTATTCTGCCCATGGGCACTGATCACATGCAGTGTAAATATAGATTAATCTCTGTAGCACAAAAAGACTTCTATTTCTTTATCTCATTCCTCGCGTGTGTATATGTACAGTATGTGCATGTGCATGTGTGTGTGTTTCAGTTCATATCTTCTGTTCCTACTTCTTTATATTGGTATGATATTTTGTTTAATCTTCATGGTACAGCATCAATTAGAGTTATGTTATTATAAGGCACACAGTGAGGTAGACATGGTGGTCTGGTGTTACCTAAAGCCTCTTATAAAGGCTGTAGGTAAGTGTGAGAATTGTGCCTCAGAAACCCTGGTGTAAGGCTGGTTTGTGTTGAGTTGGCGCTCAGAGAACTCAGATGAGAAGAAGCAGGTGACAGTGCAGAAACTCAGTTTCAGCTGAGAGATGATGTAGTGTGCTCTTGAAGTGATTCTAAGTTGCTGATAGTCTTTTTGAGGGAATTGAACCTGAAACATAGTGTAAACAGAACAGTTCTGGGTTAGGGTTAGTGGTTAGGGTTAAAAGTCAAACATGATTATTATAATATTATTATTATTATATTAACCCTAACCCCTCTGAAAGCAGCAGCTTAGTTTTAGTGTAACATGTTCTCCCTCTGTTTAGAGCTATCAATATACTTTTTGTACTTGATAATCTTTTGTTTTACACATTGCAACTTTGTGGCCTTGCTGGCATAATTTAGTTGTGGAAGCAACTGTTCAATGACAAATACACATTTTCTTGAATCTTGAATATGTTGTCCACATGGTTTTGGTTAGAAAATATAAACACCATTGAACATTTCAGTTCAGTTCAGTTCAGTTAAGTTTATTTCGAACATGTGAATAATAACAACAACAAAGGAAGAAATGAAAAAAAAACAACAACAAAAAATAAATAAACATACAAAATAAAGCATCAAAATACATTTTAACATGTCCGAAAAGGAGTAGTAAGAAGAAGAACTTATAAAATACTAACCCTTCTCCATTTTCTAATTTTTATCACATATTATTTTTGCTATTGGATACTATTTTCTCTGGTTGCATAAGCACAACTATAGACATAAAGCCTTTTTCTGTTCATTTGATTTCATATGACACTGTAGTAATGTCATTATGCCATCTAGCCATCATGTGCCATTTAAACGTCAATAAAACAACTACAAAGAGATGGGGAAAGACCACAAAACTAGTAAAAAAAAAAAGACATTAAACAACCAAAAAAAGAAAAACAAGTAAATTACAAGATTAGGGGGAAAAAAGACAATGAATAGATTAAAACAGTACAAAATAAGTATTGCTTATTTTCCGTCTGATTCAGTTTTATTTTTCTTCAAAATAAAACAAATGACCACTGACAAGGTCTGCAGCCTCCGTTATTACTGTGCACACGAACCAGCACATCTCTAAACACACACTGAAGTTTATCATTTCCACAAAGGCATTTATTGAATCTTACTCTTCCATTAATGTCCATAGGTGTACATTAATAGGTGTCCGATCAGTTGACTCAAAATACCTATATGATTCATTACTGAATGAAAAAAAACAGTAGCAGACTAAACATGACTCTGGAAATTAGCGGGCCGTAGATGAATCCAATAATAAAAGTCCCTCAAGGAATAAGATCCTAAATAAAATATGAGTCTCAACTCAGAGAAGTGAAATGAGGTCTGCTTTTTACAGCTGCGCTTTAAACTAGGACACATAGGTCTGCTGTACTGGAGAGATCGAGTTAACAGGCTGGTGCGATCAGATCAATGCAACAGACTGGAAAGAGGTACATGAGTGACCATGTATGTGAGATCCTACATATGGACACAGGCTAACATGTCCAAGGGATTTATTGTATGCAAATTTTATCATGTGCCACTTTAACAATGTAAAAATTAAAGGAGGTACAAAAACGTATGGAACGTAGCATCATTACTTAGCGTTATTTTCTGTTGTTAGCTTCTCCTGTGAGTGACCTCATTGAATGGCTCCTCTGAAATAGGTCAAACTCACAGCACATTAACCTTCACCTACATATTGGAATACTGTTATTTCAAACGTCAATTTTATAAGCCCATTGTACTCATGTGCAGAGCCTGACATTAACAGAGTACATTTACTTGAGTAAATTTACCATCATAATAGTCGGCATCGCCCTGAACAAGGATCCCTTGAAAATATTTGCAAATCTCTTAAGGAACAATTTTAATGAATTTTTGAAATTCAGGAAATGATCCATTTGCCCTGATGGACTATGACAGTGAGCTGACTTTATTCAAAAAAAACAAAAAGTATCTCGGAATGACTTCAAATTTACCATCATAATAGTCGGCATCACCCTGAACAAGGATCCATTGAAAATATTTAATTTTAATGAACTTTTGAAATTCAGGAAATGATCCATTTGCTCACTTTGACAGTGAGCTGACTTTCTTCAAAAAACCATTAGGCACATTTGCGTTGTGCCTAATGTGGTTGCACAGTGTTTGTATTATGTTAGCCTTTACATTCCTTATCATGCATGACCATAACTGAAAAATATTCTTCAGCTCCCACTATAGGAATACATACTTCCTACAGGCACTGCACTAGTATACGTAAGCTGAGCATTTATTTTTATTTGTGTGTGTTTAACACAGTCAGGTTCAAATGTGGATGCAAAAAAATCCATTAAAACTCTAGCAGAGGTTTTTCAGAGCGTTGTCATTGTGCTATTGACTTGTGTACAGGTGAGACGTGTACACTTGTACTCTTGTTACTCAAGTACTTTTAAAAACAAGCATTCTTTTACTTAATAGACATCTGACTGTAGTACTTTTACTTGTATTTTTTGCAAGGGGTATCTGTACTTTTACTCAAGTAATAAAGCTGTGTATTCGGTCTGCCTCTGCTCATGTGTAAATGTATCCGTGTATGTTTGAACAGTGCATTTACCACCTCCACTTGGATGGACAGTATGATTAAAGTATATGATTAAAGACAGTGATGAGTGTCTTTGTGTCTTTCATTTCTGCTGAAGAATGAGCAGAAGAAAAAGCATCTGAGTCATCAAACCACAACTGACCTTGTCCAAATGATGAACTGATTATGAAGTGTTATCACACATCATGTGTTTGGTTTGTTATATTTTTTTCTAAAATGAACCTTTCTTTATATCCTGTAGTTTCTTTGCCTTCTGTGTGAATTACTTCAAAGTTACTATAAAGATTTTACAGAGGCCTTACCTTGCTGCTGTTTGGGATGCATGTTTGTTGGTTTGGGCTTCTGTACGGCAGATGTTTGGTTTGACTTGGCAGTAAAACACTAATAAAACATTTAAATGGGCTTTATTTAAATGATTTAAGTGTGCAGTCATGGGTGTGATTCATGCAGTAAACCAACCAGTCACACCAATAATGCTGGGAGATGTACTTAGTGGATTGCGATTATAATGGAGGACTTGGCAGAATGCTTCTGTGCACAGGGGAATTGTTTTAGGCTGTGAACATGATCGGTCATTTATCTTTTCTTTGTGTCTCTAAAAGACACAGAAAATCAACACACAGTTTCCCAAGATACAGTCCATACTGCGACTGCGTGTTTTCATCTGCAGTCACCTTAAAAATCTTAACAGATCTGAAATTAAATCTCACAGACTGATTAATCGTTCCACAGACTGATTAATCAATAATCTGATTCAAGTTCTCCTCCTTCTCCTGCTTGTGCCAAACAGCGTTCTCATTTTAAACCATGACCAGAGCTGATGGGATTTTGTGTTGTGTTGTTGTCTGCCCTGTTGTGTTGTGTTGTGTAGTACACATGTCCGCCCATGAATCAACTTTGCTTCTGTCAAAGATTATTCCCCTGAACACAATATCTATATCTCTATGTATTAGCTTTATTCAAGCAAATGCCCACAGTGTGAAAATAAAGTAAATTCAAGTCGTACTGGAAATTCACTATAGAAAAAAAGTCAATAATATTGTGCTGTAGTAAATTAAATCATTAAAAACATCAATATTAACCTTCTGACAGTTTTTGTTTGGCATAAGTGTGTGTTTAGCCCTTTTTGTTGGTTGCTACGGTGGTTAAGGGAGTAGGGAATATATTATATCTATAAGTGTCCTCACTAGGAATGCTGCACAAACCTGTGTGTTTGTGTGTGTACTTGTGAACCAAAAGAACAGGGGACTTCGGTGTTGTTACACACCCACATAGAGGGGACTCCACAGTGAACATGGGACATTTTTCAGGTCCCCTCTTTGTCATGCTTTGAATCAAGCTAAAACCATGTCTAAGATGCTCTGGTGAATTTTTTTTTTATATTAAGCAAAGTGGGGACTTGCAAGTGTTTGAGTGTTAAAGTCCATACTCAGCAGTGCCTCTGCTGGCTGGAGCAGGAATTTTAAAACCTCATTCACACAAATCCATCCATGCAGGTACAAATAAACGTCTTAATCACACCACGGTAGTGTTGTTTTTGGCAGCCTGTTTTAGTCTAGTTTTTGTGTCAAACTGTCATTTTTAGTTTTTATTGGTTTTAGTCACATTGATACTCTTTTTTTTTATCAAGTCAAGTTTTAGTCGACTAAAAGTGTGAGCATTTTAGTCAGAATAACCCATGACTATTTTTATCTAGCTTTAGTTGACAAAAACTGATGACATTTTAGTCTAGTGAGGGCCAATAAAAATTGTATTTTACTCTCTTTTTTAGTAATGTAATTCTATTTAACCCAATGAATATAGTACACTTACCTAGAATAGGTAAGTATACCTATGTGTGTGTGTGTGTGTGTTCTGCTCCTCCACTTTCTCTACTTGTCTCCTGAAACATTATCCTTTGATGACCTGCTCATATTTGCTTTCTTCCTGTTCTACTTCCTCACTCTCACTCTTTCACCTTGAGTCTCATCATTGTTTCTTCATCTCCCTTCATCTGTATTTGTCTTGTTGCTGCAAACCCCCCCCCTCTGTTGTTTGGGGCCCCTGCTCACATCATTATGCTCCAAAAAGCAAGTGGCAGACACTCCTGGGGGGAAAAACCAAAGTGAGCCCAGGAGTGGTTATTAATTAATAACTTTCCTTTAGATGTTTGAACCTAAATGGAAATGAAAAAAAAAGCCTCTCATTTATGTTTAAATGATATATTTTATGTGATAAATGTTGAAGGTGAAAAAACAAACTGGTATATTGAGCTAAATACTACAATACACACCCAGAGTAATTATATTATCAGAATGATAACACAAATGCACGGATTCCAGGACACCCACTCCTCCATGTCGTCCATATTGTGATTAATGCCCTTCAGCAGCATTTCTGTGTTTCCCACTCTTAAGTACTATGCTCTTTGCACCATTACCACTGCTTAATGGTTTTGGCTTAATGCCTATAGAGCTGCCACTATATGAGCTCCTGCATCTCCCACCATTATCACCGAGAAACATCCTGTCATCATGTACTGTACACCCACTCACCTCCTATGCAGCGTTATTTCACGGTGCTCGTCATAATGCTGTCCACTTTGTTCATGAGAAATAATAATTGAACAGGTGCATAGTCTGAATTAAGCTTGTTAACATGCTAACGTGAGCTTAAACCTGTGAATAAGAATGTCAGTATCTTTCAAAACAAATGAAAGTCATTCTTTCTTTTTAGAAATGTGGCACCAGTTCAGTCAATGATGATATATTTCACACAAATTTTTTTTAAAGAATACCGACCTCCTGGTCGAAGAAAATTCAGAAGTACAGAATAATGAAAAAAAAAAGTTTAAAATACAAATATCCCACTCCCACATGTCAAATTCAGGTCACCACAGTCAATAAGATACATTCCATGGGAACATTTGATGTATACCTTTATCTAAAAAAAAAAAAAAAATTACTCAGTGTGCGTGTTTCGATATCTCGATTGTTAGGTCACAGTTTGACAGAATCAAATTTAATTCTAAAGGTTTTAAATTCTAGAATATTACATCACAGTTCCACATTTTTGGTTATGTCCTTTAAGAAATTTAGAATTGCCTGTTACAGTTCTGCATTATTGGCAAATACAATTCCTGAATTATGTTGTGAATTTTGCTGTCAAATCTGTTAAAGTAGACTAGAATTGTTATTATATCAAAGCTCCACAAAGCCACGTTCCTTTCCTTGCAAGGATTATTTACTCTAAGGCTTAAGGTCAACGGAAAACTCCTTTCACAAATAACACTTGCATTAATTTATACTAACCCTAAACTAAATGAACCCAATACTGGCTCCTACAATAGGGTCAGAAATATGGAACATTTGTGAGGGCGCTCAATCTTCTGTCTCTGTGAGAGTTGGTGGGAGAATCAACTCACTGCAGTCAGGTGTGTGTGGCACTGACTGCCGTTGGGTGTGGGGAGTGTTCAAATACCCTGAGTCTCCAGTGCTCTGTGCTGACTCATCATTGTCTCACCTTCAGAGGCAGTGAGAGCTTCTCCCTGTGTCTGCTTAAGTTGTCGGTGTATCTATAAACACCAACTCAGAACTTTGTGTGTGTTTGATGTCACTTACCTGTTTCCCAGTGTATAACTTGTGCTTCTGAAGAGTTTGTTGTAATGTCAGCCTTTCAGGTTATCAAAGGTCTCCCGGGCAGACTTTACCTTTCACTTCGTGTTTTTTGGGTCTCCTGGACAATTCTGGTGTGGAGTCAGCTGCTTGGCAGCGGTGGTTTAGTTAATAATTTTAGTGCTTTATTTCATTAAAGGAGTCATATTATACCCTGTGCCTACAAGTTAACCTAGTTCCCTGGTGTCCTAATGAACATGTCTGTGACATGCTTTGGTCAAAATACCATAAGGATGAAGCACCACAGCAGTTCAATCACGCTGCCAAAACAGCCCTGTTCAGAACGCTCGCTTTTGAGTGCCTGTCTCTTTAAATGCAAATGAGACACAGGAAACTATGTCAGCGTTAAGCCCAATTTATACCCTTTACTGCGTAAAGTGCTCCATGTAGGTTACGCAGAGCCCTCTGCGTCGACGGAGATCGTGTCGAAGAGCCTCTGCGTCGTCTCCGACTGCACACAATATTTTTTTAATTGTCCGTCACTCCGTCAATGGACAACGGAGACGGCAAGAGCTGCGTTTGGTCCTCAGGACAGGCCGAGCTAACGCTACTCTGTGCCGACCACAGTGCACACCGAGTGTCCACAGAGGTGGAGCTGATCACCCCCGACAACGTCGCTGCCAAACTATAAATACGTCATATCTTAATACACAAACCACATGTTTAGACTCTAAATGGCTAATTTCTCGCCTCAAATTATCTTAAAACTGCGTTCCGGGACACAGAAAAGTGAGAAACGGCCACTGTTTCAATGTTTTTCCGCTGCAACAACAACAGTTTTTCTCTCTCGGACGCCATTGCTCACTGTAGCCAAAAGCACAACAACCTTGCGTAGCGACCCCTACTGATCGGGCGGGAAATTGCAGCGCGTATCCGTTATCACGACGGAGAAGTATGAAGGCTCGACGGGTCTCCGTGGTTACGCAGTCGGATAACGCATTACGCAGTCGGAGAAGTATAATATGGCCTTTGCTGAGGCTCTGGCAGCTAACAGCAGTTAGCATTTGGAAAAGCCATTATTTGCCGACTCTAGCTGACACATTGCCGTCATATATAAAAATGTATCCACTGGACAAGTGAATCCTCTGAGGCTGGAAGTTTGTGTAGAACTCTGTGCTGCACTGTGCAGCCAAGAATAGAACACTTGGAGCTCCAGGAGACAACAATTCCAACTCTGACATCAGATATGGTGCAGAGGTCAACAGTCAATAGCGGACCACAAAAACAGACTGAGTAATCTCTTTTCACTTTGCCTACTGATAGGGCCTCCAGAATCTCAAATATAAGTATAAAAAGATTAAAAAGTTGGTTTTGCATAATATAAGCCTGTAGGTTTTTTTCCCCCCCTTTCCAATCTCGCTATTGCAACGTTGGGGTTATCCCTCTGGAATATACTGTTATTACATAATGTATTATTATGTAATAACCTAGTATTGTAAATGTAATTTCCGTATACGTTTAGATTGTTACACCACAGGTCTGAAATGTTGGATCACATTGACATTGACCCACTTTGACAAATTGTTAGAAATTGTACAAATGTTGCATCACAGTTTTGGAACGTTGGGTCATGTTCAGTTAGTCTTCAAGAATGTGACATCACCGTTTTGTGTGTGTTAGGTTAGAAATCTTAAATGTAACATCGCAGTAACAGAGTCTTTCTATATAAGGATTAACTTCCACCAATAATGTTGACAGTTGGCTGTTAGCCATTAATGCAAATCCTTTAGAAAGTAGTTCCTCATGTGTCCCGTCTGACATGTCAAACTGACACACGCCAAGTCCCTCTCCACACTCAGAGAGCGCTTTTGCCAAAGGAGCCAATGGGATATTTCTGTTTTTTGTGATATTTGCTAGCAGAGACGGAAGTCATGATAAATGACTGAACAGTGTCACTGCCAAGTAAGGGGGGGAGAGAGAGAAAGAGCTTGACATTGTGGCCTGACAGGGCCTCACTGAGTCGTCATTGAATCCGGATGGATTTGTCTTTTGTATCTATTGAATGTAAGCTCAGATGGTTCTACTTCCTTATTTGGCAAATGCGCTAAGGAAATCATGATTGGAAAAAGTTAACCCATTGATATAATTTGATGTGGCTTGAATAGGCTTTTATTGTTCCGAACGACCGCGTGTGTGTGTGTTGCCACCGACTGTTTACAGTTTGAGACTGTGTGACTGTGGTTGAGCTGAATGAGTTCAGTCAAGTGATGTTGATATTGTGAAAAACTGGTCACTGTAAGTGGATTGTTTGTGCTTTTAGACATTTTGGTAACACTTGAGGTTAGGGAACATTCACAACTAGGTGCTTATATAAGTAGCATACTAGCCCTTTAATAGTAATCATTAAACATGTATTAACACCTTATTCTACATAACCTTATTCTAACTCTATTACGACATTAATTAAGAATTTTCCTTCATAAGGTGTTAATACGTGCTTAATATTTACTAATAAAGGGCTAGTATGCGACTTATGTTAGTAAGCACCTAGTTAATAGTGAATAAAAAATAAGAGAACACATATTATGTGTTCTCTAATCTAAAGTGTTACCGACATTTTATGTCTGCTTTTATACTTTGATGGTCCAAAACAGTTGCTGCTTTCTTAACACTTGAACATGGATTAAAAACTAGCGTGCACAACGTAGCAGCACCAGTGTCTTCAGGCAGTGTCTTTTAAAAACCCAACTCATTAACCCAGCTCTGCTGTCTCCAGTGTGCTGCCTTACAGTCATGAACCCTCCAGTAAATGTGTGCTGTACCGGTGCAATCAGACAACATATGGTCAGAGGAACCACACGCAAGACTGCTACACAAACACACACACACACATACAAGGTCTATAGGCCCAGGGCCAAGACTGTGAACAGACAGTGAAGCTGCAGGGTTCCACCAGTATTTCAAAAACACAGAGGAAAATCATCAGGGGAAGCAATTTTCACTGCAACACCTGCCTCAGTTATATTTACACAAAAGTGTTTCCTAACAGACACAAGGGTTTATATAAAGGCTCCAGTTTACAGTGAAATATTTAAATAT
This sequence comes from Microchirus variegatus, assembly GCF_963457635.1. Lineage (NCBI taxonomy): Eukaryota > Metazoa > Chordata > Actinopteri > Pleuronectiformes > Soleidae > Microchirus > Microchirus variegatus. The sequence goes on along the minus strand of NC_139815.1, from coordinate 11,338,442 downwards.
GCATTGGAAAAGTTGACACCTAAGCCTCAAAATGCGTGTCCGGATCTTATTTGAACCAAAATAGTGAATTGACATTTTAAAATGAAGAAAAGCAAAAAAGTTTTTATTGAGAAAAAACACTGTAGTTGTACACAAACACCAGATTTTGCATGCTTAATTTGAAATGTCCAAAAAACAGGCGTTTTTCCAACTCTATCCTCTCTAATGACAAAGATGCTGATTTGAAATTAACGTAATAACCACGTATTGGTTTTGATTTGCGACTTCTCGACTTTCAGAAACCGTTCCATTTTTTTCAGGTAGCACAAACTGCCGCAGAATTGCAGTAATGCAGAGTGCAAACTGCAATGCACTTGCTGTTGAAGGGTTAATACACAACAATAACCATAATACGGGTTTTAACAGCAATATATTCACAGACCAAGAGTTATTCAGAATTGAACAGGACATGAAATGCATTCAATTCACCATCTTTTCTTTCTTTTATTCAGCACATATTTACATGCAAACACAAGAGTGCAGGATAAGACTAAAAACTGTATGGAGATGAGATGTAAAACGATGGATGGGGTAGGAAAAAAAAAACGTCTGGTGGTGCAGGAAGAAGAAGGAGGCCCTCATCTTTTCAAACAAGTTCTGGGCGGGAAAGGAAGAAGGATGAATGGCAGTACTCATCTAACACATCTATGCATCTGATGGACTAGAAGAGACAGAAAGAGACAGAGGGCTGACTGAATGCCAGGATGGGAGAGAAGGGTGTATGAGCAGGATGGAGGAGGAGAAGGAGGAGGAGGGGGGGGGGTTCTATAGTCCTCCAGCTATCAGTACAAGTAGGAGGAGAAGAGGGAGTTTAAAGGGGAGGGAGAGCCTGAGACAGAAGGAGGTAGAGTGCACACATGCCCTCCCGCTTGGAGTAGAAGGGGAAGGAAGGAAGGATTAGAGGAGATCCTGGAGTCTTGTTCACAAGAAGACTGGAAAACTGTGACTGTGGTGTCACAGTAAGGGAGGACACTGGTAAGGTAAGAGGACAGATTGATGCGTACAGTAGTAGACATGACAGAGGGGGACATTTAAAGACATTTTAATTGGGAAAGTACGCAAAGTGAACAAGATCTCACAGTGTGAAACCCTGAAGGGAGGTGACGCACACATCTTGTGATCCGTGTTGGTAAATACGGTGTCATTTCAACTGTTAGTCTTTTGGATTGTGAGTGTGCGTGCGTGTGCGTGTGTGTGTGTGTGTGTGTGTGTGTGTGTGTGTGTGTGCTCAAACTGGTGAGACAAGACAGACGCAGTCAGACAGACATCCTCTCTGTCTCATATACGCCAGTGGGCAGTGAATGAGCATCCTTGTGAAGAGGGCTCAAATCAGCCGACTCCTCTTCACTCCCCATCTCCTCTGAGTGTCCCTCGGGCCGCTCTCTGCTGCTCTTCTGTTCTACATTAATTCTTTAACAAGCTGCCATTATGCTGCTCGTAGAGAGACACGGCTCCGAAAACAGCTGATCTGGATTTGAATGGAGCAGATCAGTTGTGATCTGCTCCATTCTGCATCCCCGTGATGCATCACTGGCCTTTTGGATATCAATATGTCAATTTTTTTAAACTTTACCCATCAGTTAGATATAGTACCTACTGAAGTGAACACTTGTGTTTTTCCAATTTGGTTTGAGAAGGAACGGGAATGGACAGACAAGGGCAGCAGCATCGTATGAGGAAGTTTGCATTAGCATGCGTACACCACTCTGACCAGACCACCCCTCCTTCTTATCTGAGAAACAATGCTCAATAGAGGTTTGTCTGATATCATCCAATGTTGCTGCCACTGATTTGCCTCTGAATCATGAAACCTTTCACCCCCGCTGCCATTATGCACGCGAACAGAACCGGTTTCAGGAAGTTTCTTAAAAAGAAAAAGAGTGAAAAATTCCCACAGCTTCTGTCCCTTTTGAGGGCAAAGATCATTTCACAACCACTTCCTGTGTCTGGAGTCAAAATCAATGCATTTCTCATGGTGATGGGGGTCCTGGTGTGGTGACGCACTGGCTGCCAAGCAGTAAAAGAGAATAATCATACTGGTGTCTTTGTCATGAAAATGTTTTATGGACGAAATTTATCACAAGCTCTGCTACATGAAAAATAGTGTCAAAACTGTTTTCACTCTCCCCATGTCTCACGCCGCTGACCAGTTTGGGCGACTTCACACAAAATGCATGTGTGACTGTTATCATGTTTGCACAGATGGGACAGCCCACCCTGCAACTGTGGGTTTGTAAATGGGAATGCAACATTAGACTTCACTGATTGATCATGTTCAGTGCTCATTCTGCTGTAACATAGCCATAATGTATAATATTGGGAGCACTTTCTTGATTCAGGAAAGTTAAATCCAGCTTTTTGTCAGTAAAAAAGTATTGGACAAGTTTTCAAGTTTTCAGTTTTTATCTCTGCTTTTCTGGCTTAGTGTACTGTATGTGGGACTTTCCTGTTATCCTCTTTCTTGTTTTCCTCTCAGATGTCATGGCGTCCGACCTACCGAAGCTCCAAGTTTCGAAATGTCTACGGAAAAGTAGCCAACCGGGAGCACTGCTTTGACGGCGTCCCCATCACCAAGAACGTCCACGACAACCACTTCTGTGCCGTCAACTCCAAGTTCCTCGCAGTCATTACAGAGAGCGCTGGAGGAGGCTCTTTTATCGTGATACCTGTGTCCCAGGTAACCTTTACATTCTTATCCTTTGGTTACAATCGCAGCATAGATTGTATATATATATATAAATGTGTACACTACCGTTCAAAAGTTTGGGGTCACTTAGAAATGTCCTTATTTTTTGAGGAAATGCACTTTTTTTCAATGAATATAACATTAAATGAATCAGAAATACATTCTATACATCAGGGGTCTCAAACTCAAATGACCTGGGGGCCGATGCGCATCTATTGTGGTCAAGAGGGGGCCGGCCTAGAGAACAAAAAGTGGGAAATAAAACAATTGTTCACAATATTGCACACCACCGTATACTTGATAATAATGTATAATTATTAGTATGTATTAATATCAAAAACAGACATTTATTTTAAATTACATAAATAATAGTGTGGACAACTGTAATTAAAGCCGCTGCGAGCAAATGTCTTATTATTTCTGTTATAAAAACATTGCTAGCAAACATATATTATATATATTCACATATATATTCTATTACCTCGCTGGAAGCTGAGCCTCAGCTACACACTGTGTTTAAAAGATGCTGAGGTCGTGGGCCATGTTTTCATTATAACATGATATAGAGGTGTATAGAGGCCCATTTCCAGTGTTCTAATGGTACATTGTGTTTGCTAATCGCGTTAGAAGGCTATTGGACGATTAGAAAACCCTTGTGCAATGATGTTAGCACAGCTGAAAACAGTTTTGCTGGTTCTTAGACGAAAGGGCAAAATCATTATTTGGAATAAATATCACTATTTCTAATCTTGTCAATGTCTTGACTATATTTTCTATTCGTTTTGCAGCTATTTTGATGAATAAAGGTATTAATGGAAAACACAAATAAATGGTATAGCTGACCCCAAACTTTAGAACGGTGTATGCTCTTACTGTATTTGGGTGTGGTACTTTTTCAACATACAATAAAGTTAACAATCATAGCTTGAGGGACTCATGGAGATTTAAAGACGTTACTATCACGTTATTTAAGGGTGTAGACTTGTTTTGTGGGTTTCAGCTATTTATCCGTACAATAAAATGTGAAGTTAAAGAGCTGTTTCCACAGAAATGAACCACGGACATTACCTGTGAGCACAAACTACCAGTCTTAAAAGTGCTGTGTTGCCAGTGGGAGCTCGGTAATAGTGGTAAAATCCACAAATGCATGGATAATAACTCACCCTCACACTCAGATACTCATTTTTAATAATTCACTGGCATAGGAGTTGAGATTTTATTTTTTGAAGATAATTATCCAAATAGTATTTTTTATCCATCTAGGTGTGACAGAAAGTCTAAATGAACAATAATGCAGTACAAATATGAGTTATTTTGTGCTTTGCAGGTCACTCCACTTTGCACACAGTGGAGTTTTAGCTCTGAGCGACCATTAAGTGTTTTTGCTTCTTAACAGAGCCTGTGCCAAGGTGCTTGAAAAGCTCTTGGCTGCAGAGCAGAATCCAGCGAGGCAGAGACGTTTTCACTTAGCTGAGCAGATCCGCTATCTGAGGCAGGGACAGCTCAGCTATATTTCACTCTACAACTGTCTCTGTCTGCCTGTCTGTCTCTGTGTGTCCTTTTACTTATAGCTCCGTGAGAAGCTTTCACAGGGCTATTTGAGGGGTAGATTTGGGTTTATATGATGTTAAGTTTATGACAGTGGTTCCCAAATACGGCAGGGCTCCAGTTTATCAGATAGAATGAAAAAGTGCTGATTTCTCCTTTGCAGCAGGGTGTTTTTATGACTTAATCTCATGGAAATGTTAAATTAAATCATTTTAACAAGGCTGCTTTTCCAGTTTTTACATATTTTGATAAGGTAATATCTACTGTGCAAACATAATGCGCTCATAATTCATGAACTGAAACTAAGGTCATAATGTCATTGATTTCCTGCAAATCAAGGTAAATTGCACTTAAGCATTTCCAAGGGTTTCCGCTGAACTGAACACTTATCACATTTAGCTGCAGCACAGATGCTGGCTGCTGCTTCAAATATTATCAAGCATTGTATTAAACTGTTAAAATAAGGACAAACAGTAACATAATGTATTTTTAAGTAAGCATATTTGAGGCTCCAAATCTTGCATTATTTATTCATATAAAAGAGGCGATACATTCTCTTATCTGTTAACTGCAAGCACACAGAAAATGGTGGCATACATTTAGCATAGTTTGTTAAGTGTGTACAAATGCACATTCTATTCTATTACATGCAAAATATGTGATAATCAGGTCACAGCTGTAGAATTAAAGCTCCAGTGTGGAATCTTTACTGCCCCTCTGAGGAATTCTGGCGAATTACAAAACTCTTACTTTTTAAAAACTACTCTCGCTTTATAAGAATAATGTATGATATGTCATTCTGATTCCATGCAAGTTGAGAGTCATGTAAGCACGTTAGTCGACTAAAATCGAGCTAGTCTTAATCGGACTAACATACTTGCATAATGCGATTCATAGTCCGATTACTCATGCATGTATACGATTAATCAGACTGGAGTCGGACTTGGCGTTCTCTAAATGCACCAAAATTTCCTCCCTGGTGTTTGACCCAGAAGTAGAAAAAGCCATCTTTCATTGGACAAAATGGCAACCAAAAGAGCCATGCTTGATCTAATTTGTATCATGATTAGCATGTGCTGCGGGTACGAAAACATACAGAACCATGGCACGTTCCATTTTGTTGCTCGCTGTTCAATACGCACTAGCTTAAGAGCTGTCTTAGTCAGACTACAGCCTTAGCTCGATTAAACTGTGCATGTAAACGAGTCACACGGCTGTGATTACATAAAATAGCTGAATTAAAAATCGAATGTTTAATATCGTTACTCATGTCACTATTTTGAAGATATAATTTACAAAATAAAAATTAATATATTACAAAGCGCCTCCTGTCAATGTAGTGGGAAAAGCTAAGTAATAGTAGACAAGCATAGTAGACAGCAAAGGGAGACAGACACATGGTTCGTCCCAGACAGGGTCAGTGGTGAGTGGAAGAACCCCACTGACACCAGCTGGCACACAGTCCTGCCCAGACAATGACACATGAGGACACAAACACTTTCTTCCTCACCACACACTGAATCACTGAGTCAAAAATGGCAAACGGCAGCTACTGCTGTACTGCACACTGAGGCATATCAGTCAGTTTGCTCATCGTAATTGAGTAGAACAATAACAACACTGATCGTTTCTTTTGAAATCATCTCGAAATCATCTCGAATGCATAAATGAAGCAACGACTAAAATTATACATTTTGGCAAAATGGAAAAACATCATTTGAAGACATAAAGCTTTATCTAATCATGTTCATCCCAGATGAAATGCTTAGACAGCACACACACACACACACACACACACACACTTGCGTACTCATCAAATTATGTTAACAGATGCTTCCGTACCCGTGAATGAGCTGAGAGTTTATTATTTGCGTAACACACAAAGATCATGTTGTTTAAAAGGTCACTTACTTTACTAAATGTTCTCCAGTATTGCCAATTTCACCTTTAATTTCCCTTTCAAACAATATACCAATATATCCAGCTATTTTTGTGATCATAATTGAACATCTATAGGTTTTTAAACTGTTATTATTGATATTTTTCTAATCATTTCGTTTCCCAAACTACACACTAACACCAAAGCAAACACTTGCAGCCTTATTAGTCCTCAGTTGTTTCTTGCTTTAAATTGATCTACAACATATTTGCCTGGTTTTCTTACCAGTAGCCTAATGTAAGACATATGATACAGGGTATATACAGTATAACATTATTTCCCAAACAAGGATATACTTTGCTGCAGTATGACGTTGGACTCTGTAAACAAGGTCTCACTGTACCCATGATCCTGTGACAGAGCCCAAACCACCTGACTGTCCTAACTCTGCAGGCAGAGCACACGAGCAGCATCAACAACATTCATTACGTGAGATAAACCAAAGCATTAAAATATCCCATTTATTTAATTACACTGTACGTGATCCAGCATGTGCAATGGCCCGTCATGGGGAAGAGATCACATTTAATATTCTGCTCCAAATCTGCAACTGGCTAATCAGATTAGTTCCTTCCGTCCTTCCTTTTCCGATGATGTAATTCAAGTATTATCTTCATTTCGGGCCACAGGAGGCATTTTATAGTTTCCATACACAAATCTTCTACATGTCTGTGGTTGTGATATAACGTTGTGCTGTCCCATGTTAGTAAGCACATTATTGAGTGTGGTGGTAGCTTATCAGTGCGTCTGTGCGTCACCAGTGGGGCTCTTCAATGAACTGCGGAAGCACAATCAGGCCTAATGTTGATCTGAGTACATTACCAATGTATCTGTCAGTTGACAGTCACATTTGCAGTCTTAATGATTTTATCTGAGGCTGCAGTGAATCGTCACAGAAATGTGAAATTCAAGCAGCAAAAAAAATGTTTCAATCCCAAACCCCACGGTTCCCAACACACTTCATATTTGTAGGTTATTTATATTATATACTAAATGAGGAGTACATCAATCCAACAAGGTTATTACTGTTTTCAGACTATGTTCAAACCTCTAGTCATAATCCTAATCCACTCAGTCCTAAAATTTTAATCCATAACGTGTTTATATATGAGCAGTGTTTAATTCTTGCATGATTGCTGTGAGAACCTTTCATGGTACAAAGTCACACGGATGATTATGAGGGGCCGTGTAGGCCATAATTCCTTTTGTACCTCTCACATACACAATTTTACCTCTCACATTACATTTTTTTTTTACCTCTCACATTACATTTTTTACACATTACATGTGAGAGGTAAAATTGTGAATGTGTGAGGCAAAATTGTGTATGTGCAAAGTAAAAGAGAGTATCTGATAGGTAAACAAAAATTGTATGTGAGAGGTAAAATTGTGTATGTGAGAGGTAAAATTGTGTATGTGAGAGGTAAAAAGGGAATTATGGCCTACACGGCCCCTCATAATTAATCACCCTGCTGCTTTTTGTTAATGATAAAGTCATGTAATGTGTCTGAGTTTGCTCTGTCTATGAACAACAGCAGACCTACAGTATATTTATCCTGCCACTATATAACAAAACATGTTAATTTCAGTGGTAGAAGTGATAGAAGGCTGTTTTAATTCATACAAAGTCTTTACTGGAAACAGCCAAAAATTCATTATTCAAAGGAGAGTTAAAAGGCTTGATGATACTGTAGATCTGAGGTCAATGTTCAGGGTTCAGTGAGGACAGCGCATGTAAACACTGTGGCATTACTGCATTCTCTTAAACGAATCTCTGAGGACATTCAAAAATAAAGAGGTCAGTGGATTGAAATCATCAAATATTAATGGCATGAGGAGAGGTTGTAAAAAGGTACAAGATGTGTGTTGTCTGTCGTTATGAGCCAGTGCCCCTCTGTGGACTCTGTGGGTTATTGCAATAACAACAAAGTGCTTCAGAAAATCCCTTTACAATAACCGGGTCATTTTTTTACTTCTGCTCTGGATATTTTATTTTAGTTTTTGTTGATGTTCACATCAACATGAACCAAGAATGGTTTTGTGTTTCCCATCAGTCATTATCTGAATAATATAATGGTATTTTAGATTAGGGGAACACATATTCACCATTAACTAGGTGCAAATATGAGTCACATACTAGCTCTTTATTAGTCATCATTAAGCACATATTAACTCCTTATTCTACATAACCGTATTCTACCTCTATTACGACATGAATTAAGAGTTTTCCTACATAAGATGTTATTACGTGCTTGATATTTACTATTAAAGGAATAGTATGCTACTTATATGCATGCTAGTAAACACCTAGTTAATGGTGAATATGTTCATCTAAAGTGTTACCCATATAATGTATAAACTTTATGATCTATATGGGCAACGCACAACATTTTAATGTCAACATTGTGGCACACAGAACAGTATGCAGGTCACGTCAAACAGCTTGTCTCATCCAATATGCACAAATGGAACGACACAACGTTTCATCTATATTTTAACATCAACAAAGACAACGTTAGACTTCCTGCAAAAGCCAGAGAACTTAGAGAACTTGTGGGGAGAATGTGCAAACCCCTCACAGAGATGTTCCACTTCAATCCTAGAACCTTCTTTCTGTGAGGAAACAGAGCAAACCACTGCTCCACCATGCCGCCCAAAAATAATTATTGAACTTCTGAATTATGATTAAATGTCCTGTTTTTTGGGAATCATTTCAAGATTTTCACTTCATGAAGTGGGGGGAATGTCAGGTGCAAGATAAAGTGACGTGTACACTTATCTGTGACAGGAACTGAATGATAAAACGCCATATTATCCCATATGTGTCCCACGTCTTTTAAGAAATTTAAATATTTCTGACCCAATCAGGAGTGAATGCATTTTAATTGTGTTTAATTCGAAGAAGCTTTGTGTTGTATTCTTTTTTTTATATACAAAAATGTGAATGTAATTTTGTCAAAGCAATGAAAAGTGCTCCACAGCTAAATGAATGTTGTGCTTCTGCCGCTCTGTTTCAGTCTGGCCGTCTGGATTCTCACTGCCCAAAAGTGTGTGGCCACCAAGGCAATGTACTGGACATCAAGTGGAATCCTTTCTTTGAAAACATTATCGCATCCTGCTCTGAGGACTCGTCGGCAAGTGACCCACGTTCTCTCTATTTATTTATTTTTTGGTATCATAGGATTCCTGGTTCAGTCTCCAGATCAGTCTGAGCATGTCAGTGACCTTAAGCAAGAAACTGAATGTACAACGTGTGCGAATAGTACTTTGAGTTCATCGTGGACAGAGAGTCACTGATTCACAGAGAGTTTGTGTCGGACACAGCGTTGCGATTACACTTTGTTTGGCAAACTGCTCCTGTCGATGTTGTTTTGGGTCAGTGGCCTGAAAATGGCAAATGACAGATGTAAAATGCATTTGAGCGAGACATGAATCAGCTGAACAGTTTAGTAACAGATTATATAAAAGGAGACATTAGTCACAAAATCAAATCTCAATCAGTATCGGTCTTAATCTCACATGTTTCATGACCAAAGCTTAGACCCATGTGGGCTTCTTTTTTTTCTTTCATTACATGCACCTGTCACATTACATTAGTGAGCAAAGTAAAGTACTTTCACTTGTTGGAGAATAATCTCCTCTGGTCACAGAGCCTCTAGTCATAGCTGTAATCCACTATAATCCTAATATACGGGGCTTCAGTGATAGCATGTGGAATATTATATTATTATATTATGTTTGATCAGAGGCAGCTGCAACATAGTGACAGACTTTTGCAGTTAATAAATTAATAGTAATAATAATAATAAATAAATTAAATTTACTGTACGTAAGTGCTTTTAAATTAAAATTGTTTGTTTTTGTAGCCTTAGAAAGAGCCTATTGTGTCTAGTGTTTACATTTTGCCTTGTGAAGTACACTCTTAGAAATTAAAGTGCTAAGTAGAACCATAATAAGGTTCTTCGGCTTGTCCTCATAGGAGAACCCTTTTTGGCTCCAGGTAGAACATTATTTTTTATAAAGGTTCTACCTGGATCCTTTTTGGAAGGTTCCACCAAGAACCCTTTCAAACCCCTTTATTCAGGAAAGGGGTTTTGAAGGGTTCTCTGGATCAAAATGGTTCTTACTGGAACCATTAATGTTCCAGTAAGAACCCTTGAACACTTGAAAAACAGGAAACTACCCACTATCATGTACACTCTTAGAAATAAAAGTGCTAAGTAGAATCATATAAGGTTCTTCAGCTTGTCCTCATAGGAGAACCCTTTTTGGCTCCAGGTGGAACCTGTTTATAAAGGTTCCACCAGGAACCCTTTTAAAGCCTTTATTCAGGAAACAGGTTTTAAAGGGTTCTCTGGATCAAAATGGTTCTTACTGGAACCATTAGTGTTCCAGTAAGAAGCCTTGAAAACCCCTTTCTTTGGGAAAGGGGTTTTCAGAAGCAAATGGTTCCAGGTAGAACCTCAGCCCTTGGAGAAGGACCCTTTTGGAACCCTTATTTCTAACAGTGTAGAAGCTGACTACACACACATAGGTCTTCGGATAGGCCGGACAAGGAGTTGCCTCCATTATTTCTTTGCCCTTAAGGAGACTTGAAAGAGGCCAGAGTGCCAATGGGTGGGTCACTATTCCACCAAACAGCAGCAGCATCCCTCTTCCTCTTTGCCACGTTTATGTCTGTTTAATACACCGCGTCAGAGCACTCTGTTATCCCATTTGTCAACGTCCGGGAGCACATTGTAGGAAATGTCAGACTAGGCAGGAAAACAGAAATTGACCAGGAAACATTTCTAACATGCTAGAATTCTCATTGGGATGTCATGGAGATGCCAAAACCTCTGTTAGTGTTCAGTTGTGTTACACTACAGGACATTCAGGTAGTCTGATCTAGACATAGGTCACATCATCAGATGTTACTCATTGGACTGATGACCTCTGTTAATGTGCTTTGTGTACAAGCTTCATGATGATGGATGCCCTGAGTATTCATTTGCATTTGGTGCATGTCTGTGTACGTGTCAGGTGCGAGTATGGGAAATCCCAGAGGGAGGTCTGAGGCGAAACATGACGGAGGCTGTGCTGGAGCTGTACGGTCACAGCAGGCGGGTGGGTCTGATCGAGTGGCATCCAACCAGCAGTGGCATCCTCTTCAGTGCTGGCTATGACTATAAGGTACCACATCAATCGATCATTTTATTCATTTAGCTCATTCAATGTGCTTCGGGGACACAATGTCTACCTTCATTCACGACCTCACAGCATCATCCCACCAATGACTCAAGCACCACATACCGTACTAACTCCCATCAACACAATAACTTCCTTCAGATCCTGATCTGGAACCTGGAGATCGGAGAGCCGGTGAAAATGATCGACTGTCACACTGACGTCATCCTCAGTATGTCCTTCAACACAGACGGCGGCCTGCTGGCCACCAGCTGCAAAGACAAGAAGCTGCGAGTCATTGAGCCACGCTCTGGGCGAGTCCTTCAGGTGAGAGAGAGCGGAGTGATGCTTAGATTATATAATATAATACTATCTACGAGAGTGTGGCCAATGCTATTTTCGGTTGCCATACTCTATCTATTATTCGCTGCTTATCCTCTTCGCTGCTTATTAAGGGTTACAGGGGAACTGGAGCCAATCCCAGCTGACTCTGGGCAAATGGCATGGTTAAACCTGTCCATCACAGGGCAGAGAAACAAAAAGACACTCACACTCATGTTCACACCTAACAATTAATCTGCATGTCTTTGAATAAAATAGAATATCTTTACTGTCATTGTAACATCCAGTCATCTTCTACTGCTTTATCAGAATCAGAATCAGAATCAGAATCAGAATCAGAATACTTTATTAATCCCCGGGGGGGAATTTTGTTTTTGTTCCAGATGCTCTGTGCAAAGTAAGAAGAAATACAGCATGAGGAAACAAGAGCCAGATATACAGATAAATAAAATAAAATAAAATAAAATAAAATAACACAGTGAAATAGACAATAAGCTAAATGAAATAAAATAAACAATACAATAAAATAAACAATAAAAATAAAAATAAAATACAATAATAAGTAGACAATCTGGAAATATATGCAATATACAGTGAATCTAAGTATAAACAAATGAAAGAAGTTAGATGAGAAAGAATCTATCCTCCACATGCTATGTCAGCTGGTGCCAATTCCAGTTGACATGGGGCGAAAGGCGGAGTACACCCTGGACAGATCGCCAGTCCATCACAGAGCCAATTTACAGAGCCAAACAACTGTTCACTCTCACACTCACACTTACAGTCAAATTAGAGTGTCCAATTTACCCTAATCCTAATGTTTTGGGACTGTGAGAGGAACCGGAGAAAACCCTCATTGTAATATGTACAACAAAATTGAGTACATTCCTTATTAGTGGACAAGATCGAAGGTAGTAAAAATATATTGCTCTATATAAAAATAGACTCTCAATGAAAAAGGTGGAAATAAAACACAAAGGAGAGACATCGTTGGACTGTGGTTTTAGTTAACGATGGCTGTCACACTGTCCTGACTTCAGTGAACTACCAGAGCCACTGTTTGTGACATCACAAACATCAGTGCTTTTTCTGCTAAAACATATCAAAATGGCTGCTATGCAGAATAGCACATGATGTTTATGTTAAATGCTGTCTTAGACTGAAACGGTCTCTTTGTTTTCTGATCCACCAGCAAGCCAGCTTTAAGAACCACCGTGTGAACCGCGTCGTGTTCCTGGGCAACATGAAGCGGCTGCTCACCACTGGAGTTTCTCGCTGGAACACCCGGCAGATAGCTCTGTGGGATCAGGTCAGACAAGACAACACCTCCATTATATTATGGCTCATGCTTATAATACCAGAGTGGGCACAGCAAGTGTGTGTCTGTGTGCGTGAGTGTTTGTGTGTGTGTACTTCACTGTGTGGTGTCTCCTCACTCTCACAGGAGGATCTGTCCATGCCAATAGCGGAGGAGGATATTGACGGACTCTCAGGACTGTTGTTTCCCTTCTATGACGCTGACACACATATGTTGTACCTGGCAGGCAAGGTCAGAACCATATCCTACTGTCACACAACATGGATTTTGTATTACTACTACTATATATATATATATATAACCCTAACCCCAAGGGCAGGGTCAAGTAATCAGGGCACAGGAAATCAATTATCTGAAAAGAGAAAATATGAATCCCAAAATAAAACAGGAAACAGGAAACTACCCACTATCATGTACACTCTTAGAAATAAAAGTGTTAAGTAGAACCATATAAGGTTCTACGGCTTGTCCTCATAGGAGAACCCTTTTTGGCTCCAGGTAGAACATTTTTATAAAGGTTCCACCTGGAACCCTTTTGGAGGGTACCACCAAGAACCCTTTTAAAACCCTTTATTCAGGAAAGGGGTTTTCAGAAGCAAATGGTTCCAGGTAGAACCTCAGCCCTTGTAGAAGGACCCTTTTGGAACCCTTATTTCTAAGAGTGTAGGAGGCAGGGTTTATTATCTTTACTGCAGCCAGCCACCGGGGGCAATCCCGATGTTCTGGCTTTAATTAAAGGGAGGTGTCATATTTTTCATGATATACAGTATGTCTGTATAAATATCACAAGAAGCAACAGTTCAAACAGCTGGGTTAGGGTTAGGGTTTACCCAAACTGAAGACACGAGAAACACCTTCCATGAGTTCCATCTTTCATTCTGTTGCCTTTGCAGGGGGACGGCAACATCCGTTACTTTGAGATCACCACAGAGAAGCCGTACATCGAATACCTTATGGAGTTCCGATCCCCGGCCCCACAGAAAGGACTCGGTAAGTCATTTTGTTGATCAGCAATATAAAAAGTCACCTCCCGAGAGCAGACAGTGTCACTGCATGCTGTAACGTTGTTCTTGTTTTGGCAGGTGTGATGCCAAAGCATGGGCTGGATGTAGGCGCCTGCGAGGTGTATCGCTTCTACAAGCTCGTCACTCTGAGGGGCTTGATTGAGCCCATTTCAATGATCGTGCCAAGAAGGGTGAGTAGATATGAAGTAATAGTTTGTAAAGTTGATATTTTAGTCACCAAATGGTTCAGCTCCTCAGGTTCTAGTTGTTACTCCAGGTAAAATGAGCAGCGGGTAAAAGTGCCTTTATTTAATGTGGTCCTTCTTTCCTTTTTGTTTTCCCAAGCCTGTGAGTAATATGGATGTGTCTATGTGTGTGTATGAAGGTGTAAGGGTGTAAGGGTATCACTGTGTTTAGTGATTAGTGTTTTGGTTGCTTACAAAAGGCAAATGCATCCGATTCATCTGCGGATGAACACTTTCAAAACATAACATTTCATGGTTTGAGGGTGAGACCATGCAACAAATCTTATGGAGCATTTCCCCCATTCCCCCTGTGATAAAACAAGCTTTCATGTGGTGTGTTTCCTGGTTTACAGTCAGACACATACCAGGAGGACATCTACCCCATGACAGCAGGAACAGAACCTGCGCTGTCCGCCAGCGAATGGCTGAGTGGCATTGATAGAGGTAGGAAACACATGCACATTGGAATGTACCATTTGGTGGTTGTATTAATTAATTAATTCATTTTATTCTTAACAGAATCATCTTTAGTCAAATATAAACATGTTGTGCTTCAATTCATTTAGACAGGATAGATGTTTGAACACAAACTTGCAGTAAAACATGGTAACTCAGTGGGGTTTTCATATTTTCCCAATAGACCCCGTCTTGATGTCCCTGAAAGAAGGTTACCAGCGGCCGAACCAGTTAGTGTTCAAGGCCCCAGTAAAGGAAAAGAAGAGTGTTGTAGTGAACGGGATTGACCTGCTGCAGAATGTACCACCCAGGACGGAGAACGAGGTAAAAAACTAACTAAACTAATTAGAAAATTATTTTTAGTTCTTAAGGAGGACAGATACTGTACCATTTAACCATGAACATGTTAAATGTCCTCATGTTGGCTGATCAATCATAGTTTTACTACAGGGGGTCCTACACTCTTAGAAATAAGGGTTCCAAAAGGGTTCTTCTACAAGGGCTGAGGTTCTACATGGAACCATTTGGTTCTGAAAAACCCTTTGCTGAAGAAAGGGTTTTTCAAGGGTTCTTGGTAACACTAATGGTTCCAGTAAGAATCATTTTGATCCAGAGAACCATTTAAAACCCCTTTCCGGAATAAAGGGTTTTAAAAGGGTTCTTGGTGGAACCCTCCAAAAGGGTTCCAGGTGGAACCAAAAAGGGTTCTGTGAGGACAAGCTGAAGAACCTTATATGGTTCTACTAGCACTTTTATTTCTAAGAGTGTAGTTATGATTCATCGACGATACTAAATTGAATATCTTGCCAACAAACTGTTCAAAATCCAGATGCCAGTCAGTGGGGTGTAGTCTTGTGGCATCAGAACACTTTTGGCTTTATCTCTTGTTTTCATGCATGCTTTTGTGAACATTTTCTTCATGCAATGTTCTCCTCTTCCTATTTACAAAGCTGCTGCGGATGTTCTTCCGGCAGCAGGAGGAGCTCCGGCGGCTGAAGGAAGAGCTCAGCACCAAGGACGTGCGAATACGTCAACTGGAGCTGGAGCTCAACAACCTGAAGAACGTTAGCCCCAACAACGTCTGACCTCTTTCCTTCCTGGACTGGCAATACTGCTTCCTTTGCCCCCCCAAAATCTGACCTCCAAACAATCTCCTGAGCCTTCCCACTCTGCTTTTTTTTTTTTTTAACTTCATTTATGCTGCCTTGCACACAATAATGTGATCGCTGTTTGGTCATCTGGTGCAATGATTAGATAATAATAACGTGATACACATGATAAAAAAAAGTATAGGTTATTGAGGCAAGGCAGCAATCACGGTTTGACACCTTAACACGAAATTTAAAAAATCTGTACTTTTGAGCTAACATAGCCTCAAGTGTTATGATCAATTATAGCATATTGTTGCCCGGACTAGACTCAGCACTGGCTCCTAATGGTTCTCTTCCCCAAGGCCTTAGACTCTGCTGCAGACGCCGTTTGCAGAAAGCTGCAACATCATCGTGGAACAACTGACGTGACATCACACACATCTGCACACAGCGGACGAGAAGAGCATTTTGACACACACACACACACACACAAATCATGTTTTCCACAGAGCTGCTGATTTCATTTCTTCTCTCGTTACTTACAAACGTTGTACATTTACTTCACATCTCTGACACAATGCCGTCTTTTCCACGGAGTACATACAGTGTTTTTATTCTTTATTTAAATAAACGTCAAGGCAGCTGGGGGAGACATGGATCCAGGCTGTCATTGGTTGGTTTTAGGGCTAATTCTGAGGGCCCTGATGTATATTTGTTTCTATTTATTTGTCACATTTTACTTTTCTACGCGGTAACATTTGCTAATCCCGTTGTTTTTATACGATGTTGCTGTGAAAGTAATGATCGTGGCCGCTTGATAGGCTTTGCTGAATGTTTGTGGTGAAGGGCTGGTGCTCGCAAGGGTTGTGTGAAACTGTACCTTGAATGATCGTTTGTGAGACTGGACATGAGGTATGGACAATATAGACTTAACTAACCTGTTATTTTAACCATCCTTTTTACATTTAATCTTAGTAGACTTCATTATTATTCCTGATACATGTTAGATGTGTAACTTAAAACTGTTGCTTTACCATCGTTTCATATTGTTTAAGGAAGTGGGAGCAGTAATTGCATTTGATTGGTTCTATTATGACAGCCATGTTGTTTGTGCTGATTTTAACTAAGAAAATGGCATTGTACATGAATGGTAAATGAATAAAGAGGTTAAAATGAAAGTGGAATGATGGTAAAAAAAAAAAAAAAGACTGTATAAGGTTCTTCGGCTTGCCTTCATAGGAGAACCCTTTTTGACTCCAGGTAGAACCTTTTTATAAAGGTTCCACCAAGAACTCTTTTAAAACCCATTTATTCAGGAAAGGGGTTTTAAAGGGTTCTCTGGATCAAAATGGTTCTTACTGGAACCATTAGTGTTACCAAGAACCCTTAAAAAACCCTTTCCTCTGGAAAAGGGTTTTTCAGAAGCAAATGGTTCCAGGTAGAATCTCAGCCCTTATAGAAGAACCCTTTTGGAACCCTTATTTCTAAGAGTGTAGACTGATGAGATGCAGTGGAAGCCAGATGAAGTCGCAGATGATGTTTTTTTTTGCTGCCACGGTCTTTTCATGTTGTTTCACTAAAAAAAAAATCAACCATCTCTGAATACAAAGAAACTTGTCTTTTGTTCACGAAAACCCAACATTGATCATCCTTTGCATCATGTGCTACAAAGCTGGAAATTCACTGTCTAAGTTAATCCTGGGTTTTCAATGTCTGAGGCTGAGTGTGTTCACGTGAAAAAGGTGAAAAAATGTCAGAAACATCAATAAAGTTCATAAAGTGGGGAAAAACAAATGTTGATGCCTGCCATTAATGTCAGCTGGGGCTCAGGTATACTGCAGGATAAATCTTTTGCTATTTTTTGTCTGATGATGCAAACAAAGATTAATCTATGATAAAAGATTTATTTTAAAGTTGATATCAGACTGCCATTAGTGCCAAAGCAGAAAGAAGCAGTCAAATTAAATTAAATGTTCTTTTCAAATCATGAAATATATTGAAGAGTGTGTGAGTCATTTTTTCACAAGCTTTAGTTTTTATTTCTCCACATGTAGCTCTATAATAGTTGTGAATGTATGAGTAATTCCTTGTTAGATCATCTGTTTTAAAAAATGTTGATTTTCATCATTTGTTACTTTGCTGTAACGTTTTCTTTTGGATTCTGAATTTCAAGTGATCTCATTGTTCAAGTTGTTTTAAAGGTCCCATATTGTTGATAAAAAGTTGATTTACATGCTAAATCAACTTTTGAATCATTTAAATCCTTATATTTGGGACTCTGGAGGTCCTATCAGTCGGCAAGGTGTGAAAAAAGATGACTCACTCATGTTTTTGTGGTCCTCCTCAGTCTAAGTACAGGAGATAAAACACGTTATGTTGACTTCCGCACTCACTGGGACGTCACAATTCGCTAAATTCCTGGAATTGTTGTCGCGCAGAGCTCCGCTTTGCCGGTAAAAACCCACAAGAGTGCTGGCGAGGGCAACGTTATGCAAAAACTGGTAGTCAGCGAAAAGTTATATTCTTGGCTCCACAGTGCAGCACAGAGTTCTACACAAACTTCCAGCCTCAGAGGATTTATCTGTCCAGTGGATACATGTTATATATGATGGCAATGTGCCTGTTAGAGCCTGAAAATGATCACTTTTCCAAAGGCTAACTGCTGTTAGCTCCCAGTAGCCTCTGTGGTTGATGTAATTTCCTGTCCCTTAAGTTTTGTTTTACATTTTTTAAGGTGGACCTAAAGAGATACTCCTAAACAGAGCGTTGTGAACAGGGCTGTTTTGGCAGAGTGATTGAACTGCTGTGGTGCTTCATCCTTATGGTATTTTGACCAAAGCATGTCAGACATGTTCATTAGGACACCAGGGAACTAGGTAAACTTTGAGAAATATGGTATAATATGACCCCTTTAAGTGAACCCACTTCAGAAGACAGAAAAACAGCCTTTAACCCTGTAGTTGCCTTGGTAACGGCCACTTTTTTTTCCCCAAGTGGAGAAAACCAATTAAAACTGACCCGAATGACTTTAACAATGGGTAACATACTCAACTCTGTTGTTAAACAAGGACCATAAACTTCAAAATATAAATATAAAAGGGATTTATTGAAGTGAATGAGAGGGGGACATAACTTGGGGTCATGACAGTGGAATTAACATAGTGAAAGAAAGAAAGAAAAAAATCACTGAGGTAGGCCAATTTGGCCATTGTATACTGGTGAAAACAAAGTCCCAATATCTGACTGTTTTCCAGAGTTTACACTTTAAAACAATACATTTTTTTTTTCAATTCACACTGCAGCTGTAACCTCCATTTACGTATCAAGTTTTTCTCTACACTACCACCACAAATCCAAACATTGCCACCTGCGTGTCACAGAAAATAACGTGGAGAAAGTAACGATGAGCGCGCGATGCCGAAAATTTTTCATGGAAGGAGAATGCGTACAAAGTTTTTTGTCAAATTCAAGAAATTTCCCACTGCTATTAGTTGTTTTTTTTTAAAAGATAAAACAGCATACATATCTAATATCTTATTACAATTTGTGATTTCACCTCATGTGTCTGTTCAATGTCTGCCATCATCAAAGAGAATACAAAAAAATAGATTTGGTCATTATTTACAAGAACACGTAATTTCCGAACTATCAAAGCTGAGGGTTTAAGGAGGAGGAGCAGCTTTGACAAGGGCAGACATTTTTTTTTATTATTATTATAATAATAATATTATGATATTTAAAAATATGCCCTGTGAGGTTTACACATGTGCATGTTCAGACTGAAGTTTCACACCAGGACAGAGAGTATTGGCGTACTGGTGACACTACAAACACATAACTTACATTTAAAAAATAATAATAATAATAATAATGATAATAATAATAAGTTGAAGATGAGGAAAAGGACAATCGTACATGAAATCCAGTAGTTGACTTTAAAATGTATTAGACATGCACTCTTTTTTTTGTCGTTTTAGCTTTTCTTTTAAAGGCGGGGAAATCTTAAAATACACAATAAGTCGTCCGAACAGTGAGAAAACGGAAACATATCTTAATAAAAAGGTTCGTCTTTGCTCTTATTGGAGATTACAAAACTCCGCGTCGACAGAGCAGTCAGAAGTGGACAGCGAGACTGACCGCGGGAGCAAAAGGTACATTAACTTAAACATATTTCTACTGACGGCCCCGTCTACCTGACTGGCCAATAACAAGAAAACCACTCCTACTGCAATATTCAACTGGGGGGGGGGGGGGGGGCAGAGGGTTTCGGGAGAGTTTGTCGGGGAGTGACTTGGATACAAGTTTAAAACAGTTCGAAAACGTGGCTCCGGGGAGACTTTCAATCGTCTTCATCCTCCTCCCCTTCTTCATCCAGGTCTCGTTTTCTTTTCTGACCTCGTTCTTCTTCTAGAAAACCAAGAGTCGTAGTTAAAGATCAAATCCAGGATCATGTGCCACACAACTGAGCGCTGGTGGTGACAGCTTCTATAGTTTTGCTATATAATGACGACATTTTGCTGATAGTATTTATAGCCGTTAAGACAGGACTATAGAGCAATATGTTATTGCTGCTTTCACTAAAATAATAATACACACACAGAGCAATGCATTCATGCATTATTAAATGTATTTTTCTTAATCTCCTATTTTAAAAGTGTCCGGTCATACACTACGGTTCAAAAGTTTGGGGTCATCTATACAATTTTTGTCGTTTTCCATTAAATGTCACACTTGTATTCATCAAAAGAGTTGCAAAATGAATAGAAAATATAGTCAAGACATTGAATATATCAGAAATAATGATTTTTATTCTAAATAATAATATTTGCTTTCGTCTCAGAACCAGCAAAACTGTTTTCAGCTGTGCTAACATCATTGCACAAGGGTTTTCTAATCATCAATAGCCTTCTTACGCGATTAGCAAACACAATGTACCACACTGGTAATGGGCCTCTATACACCTATGTACATATTCCATTGAAAACAAGATGTTTGCAGCTAGAATAGTCGTTACCACATCAACAATGTATAGAGTGTATTTCTGATTCATTTAATGTTATATTCATTGAAAAAAATAGTTTTTCCTTCAAAAATAAGGACATTTCGAAGTGACCACAAACTTTTTAAAGGTAGTGTAGACAAGTCCAAATTATAACTGATGCACTGGTAATGAGTGAATGTTAAAGCACACCATTTAAAAACTGTGAACTCTCACTCACCCTCCTCATCGTCGTCGTCAACGTCTTTGTCATTCACGTCTTCTTCCTCTTCCTCCTTTAGAAAACAAAGGTTATTATTGACCAAATTGGATTTGTAATTTTTCATTATTCAGAATAACAATAAAAAAAACATCCCAGTTATTCTCATCCCACCTCTCCACTGAGGTCATCCTCTTCCTCTTCTTCGTTCTCCTCTTCATCCTCCTCTCCCTCCTCCTCCTCCTCCTCGTCTCCTGGCGCTGTTTCTTCGTCATACTCCTCCTCGTCTACATCTGGGTCAAATTGTTTGATGGTAAAATTATCAACCCGATCTACCGATATCAGAATGAACCGTAACTTAGGGCCAATTCCAATTCCTATCATAACCCTCAAGCTCAACCCTTAATCTTAACTGTCCCTCAAAACCAAGTGTTGAGGGTTATTTTGTCACTTTGAAATGGGACACCCCTTAAATGCAGATACGTCTTCAGACTGTAGGGGGCAGAATAACGCGAAAGCTGCGTCCAGTCTGTCAACTCCAAAAAAGAAGAAGAAGAACACATTTACGTCACGATTATTTATTACGATCCATTTGTCAGTCAAGTTATTAGGTTGTCAGTTAGTTATAAGATGATACTCATACAAATACCACAACCACAGACATATTCAGCTGACAGTTACCACACACCACGGCTTATTGAAAAGTAAACGATCGCAAATGATCGCTTGTCCACACCGGCCGGCTATTGACAAAAGATCGTAAAATAAAAATAAATGTTACGCAACAATGACGTCAATAATCCATAATATGGGCCTTAACTAAGATAATACAATGGTTTTCATCATTTTTATATTTCTATTAACAAAGAAAATACTTAATTTGTATCGCACTCGCTTCGCTGCTTTCGACGCCATCTTTCTTATGTGAAAACACGCAATGCATTTTGGGTAGCCCTTGCTCCCAAGGGTGGTCTCGGAAAATCTCAATATTGAGGGCGATACAGCCCTTAAACTCGCCCCTCAACTTAATTTTTCTGAGAATCGGGACAGCACTTGCACCAGAGGGAGCGCGCATTTTTGAGATTGAGGATTAAGCAAGGAATTGGAATTCACCCTTTATCACTAGAATCCCACTCACCATCTTCGTCCTCCTCGTCCTCGTCCAATCCCACTGGGTAAAACTCCAAGTCGGAGTCGGGCGCCTCTTTGTCGTCTTTGTCGTACCCGTCCAGGTACGTGAGCTGGGGTAGCAGCTTGAAGACGTTGTCTCTGTATTCGTTCAGGTTCGTCACCTCACAGTTAAACAGATCGAGGCTTTTCAGAGTCCCCAGTTCTTTCTGTCGTAGGAACCATCAAAGTTCAGTCAACAATGAAGACCTGCTGGTGCTGCGTCTCGTTTCATGACTGTATTATTACTCACCAATGGTTCTATTGTGCTGAGGTCTTTAATCTTGTTGCCACTGAGGTTGAGATGTGTGAGGTTGGGACACTTTACTGCCAGAAATTCCAACCCCCCTGAGATCCTGTTGTCGCTGAGTTCAAGCTGTCAATCAATGGAACAATGAAAATATGTGCGCTTCTAAAGTTATACACTTGTTTTACTAAGAAGAAGAACAAAAAAACCCTCACCTTTTTGAGTTTGTTTAGCTTTGGCAAGTGGGCGACCGTCATCAAACCAACATTGATTGTGCTTAGAAATTCCAGCCCTTCAAATTCATCCGTCAGACCCTCGATCTTGCCTTCGTTTGAGCGACAGTTGTCGAGGGTTAGTTCTTTGACCTGTGGAGCAAACAAAAACACCTCAATTTTGACTCACTCACTGATGAAAAGTCCAAATATGAAAAGGCTTTGGGGAAGCATGGCGAAGAGGCGGAATTATTAGGTTTTTGTGGTGATTAAATTTTTTAAAATGAAATGAATAAAATCCTTTGATTGATTTTTTTATATAAGTATATGCAATTTCCTGTATCGTCCGCACAAATGTGGCAAGACTTTCACAATCACGTGAGACCTGTGGCCAAGTCTCACGTGATTGTGAAAGTCTTGCCACATTTGTGCGGACGATATCATTTAAACATAATCAACATTGCATGATTCATTCAATTGCATGATTCATAATTCAATAATATGTTTGTTTAGGTTTAAATTGTATGTGTCCTAAGCCACGGCTTAGGGCCCCTTGACTACTAGAGGGCCCCCAAGAGCAATTACCTTAAGGAGGAATATAGAGTAACATAAAAAATTAAAGTTTGGATTGCTGTAGTTTATTTAGAATTTTTCTCCCCATTTTTACCAAAGCTTTTTCACAGTTTTACATAGTTGTCAGATGTGATTATTTAACTTTATATTTCATTTATAAACCATTTTTATTACCTTGTTCAGGGTGCCTCTGTTGATTTACGTTATTATTTAAGTATTTGTTTATTTTATTTAATGCTGTGTTTTTTACATATGAAGTCAAATCATATTGTCAGATTGTGCACATTTTTAGATTTTCAGACCTTAATATCTTAATATTTTATTTTTAAACCGTTTGGTTTGATGTATTGATTCTCTGTGTCGCCAGTAGGGGGAGTTGCTGATTTTGCCAAATATTAATTGAAAGATTTTTCTGTAAATTTGCAAATCTGGTGTCTGCTTCCATGCATTACTCACTGTGTATTACAATCTAACTACAACAAAAAGTTCTCACATTTAGTTTTACGAGTGTATTTGTATTTGTGACAGAGTAGAATAAGTAGAATACCTTTAGTATAGTGTGTGAATGATCAATAATCATTATTATTGGCAGTAAGAGAGGGCCCCCAAATCAAATTTTGCCTAGGGCCCCATGGAGGCTTGGGCCGGCCCTGACTGTGTTCATCTTCTGTGAGAAGAAGAACAGAATTAGCAATAGAGTCCCCAACTGTTGAGGGTATTTTACTGTTTTTAAACTGTATGTAATGTTTGTTTTGTGTCTAGTTTGCTAGTATTATTCACTTTTATATATTACATCTGGGTTAGGGTTAGCCTTACCCTAACCCTAGGTGCCATATTTAAGAATGTGGTCAAAAACGGTTACTACATTCAAATTCAAAATACCGAGGTCTTTTAAGTTTCGCTTTCTGACGTAACTGGCAACCCGTGGTTGCTTGGCAGCTGAGACTCTACTGACTGCAATGATTGGTAGACGGCGGTAGGTGGCACCACATGCCAAAACATGAATTCAAATTAACATGATTTGTAGTCTGCAAAAAAGAATTTTTAATGCAAATATTTTGTCTGTACTGTTGTTGTTGGTGAGTTCAGTTTGTTATATGAACATTATTCCTGAGTCTCTGTGACATATTAGGAGGATTTTATGGCCAGTTGCTTTAGATTTATTACATAATGCACCTTTAAATATATATATTAAATCAACATGATGAATATTTGAGATGTTTATTTGCTTCTGCTGTTAATGCTACATTACTTCTTAAGCACCTCAGAAAGCCACATAATGCCGTTATCTGATTGGATAGTTCACCGTTGGCTTGACTATGACTCAGCCAATCAGCGCTCAGGAGCAGGACGACAAAAAAAATGAAAAAACTGTACATCACTAATCTGTATGCTCACACACTAAAGAATCGCGATGTCTCCGAGTGTCCTCACGTTACGTAAATAATGCATTTAACTACTTTTCCCAGTGGAAACAGAGGCGATGCAGCAGCGGACCGTGGTTTGTTTTGACTAGATAATGAGTTAATGTGTAATAAGAGACAGAGATACACATTAGTCATAACAAGTGGGAACCACACACACACACACACACACACACACACAGACCTACGAATCCTGCACAGGGTCACTTGTGAGTAGGAGGGGCAGCTAAAAGACGTTTAGATCGCTGCCAGGCAAACGTTTTCACTGCTGCTTTGTGTTAAACAGTTGCGTCTTTGGATTCGATGGCGCACGTAAGCTCGTGTTAATGAGCAGGTATGAGGAGGAGGGAGAAGGGGGAGGCTCGTGTCGAATAAACGGGGAAATGAACCGGTGCGTTTGACTTAGCCTTTGTTTCTCGGTAAGATGGCGGCGTGTCCTAGTTCTGTAAAACTGGAGCAACAAAACGCGGCTCCTCGGTGTCTTCTCGTCGGATCGTAATCTCGTTAATGTCGGAGAGTCCTGCGGTGCGGTGCGGGAAGGACGCGGGCGTGTTTCGGCGACTCGTGTGTCCGTGTATGTCGTAACAGATCCCCCGGTTACCAGGCTGCTGACTGTCCGCGCTAACGCCACAGTCCCTGCCCGCCTGCGCGCTCCGTGGCTCCGGCTGCGGACTCTCTCCGGCTGCAGTCGCTTCCCTTATAACCGACCTGAGCTGAACCGTGCGAGCAGCTCCGGGTCCAAGATATCGCCGCGAGGCTACGAATGACGGAAGGCTGTGATCTTTACGCATCACTGATAATTCCGTGACTTTGAAATATCCCTGCATCCTTAACGCGCCAAGTGCGCGCAGAAGGCGCACCGACACAACCGAGGAGACCGGAGGAGAAAACACAGTCAAAGGGGGGGTCAAACGGATCAAAAGTTACAAAATATACGGCTCCTTTCTCACGCCGCTTGCCTTGTTTACACCGCCGCTGCGCGCTGCCGTGGTGCATCCACGCACCGCTTCAACTGAAGCACCAGCTCCACGGAGCCGCACAAAAGTTCAAGCTGCGCTCCCCCGCAGCACCCGGACAACCACAAACGCCGCATATACCGCACAGCTCCAACGTGAGCTCATCTCGTCTCCATCACCCTTTAACTTGTACACTAAAAAAAAACTTTGGATCCCCCCCCCCCCCCCACACACACACACACACACACACACACACAACCGAGGCATCACACCAAAGAGTCTCCATTAGCAGAGTGGGGAAACGTTACCAGCGAGATGTGAGGCCCACTTACGTCTGACGGAGTGCGGTTCCGCAACTCCAGGTGAATTCTTTTCTTCATGTCCATCCTGGTTCCGCGCGCGCCCCCGAAGCGATTCACACTTTTAATAATTACCGCAAATGCAACTCGCAGCTCCACAGCAAGCTGCTGTTGTTCATTCAAACTTGATCCGCTCGGTGGGCGGGAGCCGAGCTCGGGATTGTCGTCACCGCTGACCAATCACAGCGCTCGAGGGAAGAGGCAGCGGATTTACAGAAGCGCGGGCCAATGGAGCCGCCCCTGTGAAACTGGGTGGGGTTTTGTTGATGAAGTTTGGTTGTTTTGTTAAGTTAAGTTTAGACAGATGATGTTTTATGGACTCACACAGCACTCTGCAATGGTTTCAACTGACTCAGTGCCACAAGAAGAGGATGCCACATGTTTGCCTGTGTGTTGTCTTGTTGTCCTGCGTAACATTCCTTAACGTTTGCTTTATTACTAAGACATGCATCACATAAGACATAATAAAGTGAAAACAAAAACAGTGAATGCGAAGTCTGAACTGAACTAGATCCTGTTGGAGATAACGATCATAGATGATGAATAATTTCAAATCAAAATTAAAAACATTGCCCAGGGATTTACATATTTTCTGTTTGATGTGATATTTACCCACTGATAATATGAATTACATGTATCATTGTATACAACAACAAAACAGCCAATAATTACATCACACATGGGACACTAACAGAGGGGAAATGAACATAAATAGTGAGGGGGGAAAGCAATAAAGAGATACCACTCAGGGAATAATAATATGAGATTTTAGTGGTACAAGACATACAGGAAGCAAGATGAACACAAAATGTAATAACAATATTTGTAATAATGGTAACACTTTAGATTAGGGAACAAATATTCACTAACATTCATGAGTAGCATACCAGCCCTTTATTACTAATCATTAAGCACATATTAACACCTTATTCTACATAACCTTATTCTACCTCTATTACGACATGAAGATTTTTCCTTCATAAGGTGAAAAATGCAAAAGAAAAAAAAAGATTTCTTTGCATTATATTTTTTTTTAATTAGACCCTACAGTATTTTAGATAGAGGCCTCAACCAAACGGTTGAGACGTCTGTTTTTGCATAATTCATAAAGTACAACATTCAGAACAAGTGACATTAATTCAGTGTTTGTGAGTTCAGCTTGATGCATTTTTCAATGAGATATAGTGTGGTCGACCAAATGGTTGAGTAGTACCTTAAAGGGTTAATGTGCTTAATATTTACTAATAAAGGGTTAGTATATGCATCTAAGCACCTAGTTAGTGGTGAATATGAATTCCCTAATCTTAAGTGTTACCGTAATAATAATAGAATAAAGAGTCTATTCACAAAATTAATGCAATTATGAAAAAATATATATCTTTCTGAGTTTCCATTTAGGGGTTGCCACAGCAGATTATCCGCCTCCATCTTGTCCCCTCCCCTTGTGTCTTCTTCTGTTACACCAACTGTCGTCATGTCCTCCTTCACAACATCCGTGATCCTCTGTGGTCTTCCTCTTTGCCTTCTCTTTCTACAATAAAAATAAAGTGTGTGTGTGTGTTTAGAATGTTTCCAGTACACAATACAGGAAGTGTTGTCTGACTTTTTCAGTCGTCTCTCGCATTTCCAAAACCAAGTCTACGCTGCACACACTGGTGTGTTCTTTTAACAAAGAACATTCAAAAAAAGGTGTAATATACTTCAATGGTTGCCACAGTGGTTACACGGTTGGTGTAGTGCAAGGCTATTCAACTTAAGGCCCGGGGGCCAGATCAGGCCCTTCAAGCAATTTGGACCGACCCGCGGCCCATTAACCCATAAATAATGAATGTATTATTAAAAAGCCAATAAAACCATAGCTTTGCCTATTTCTGGCATTTTGTGACACTTCGCAACACTTTGTGACACCAGGCGTCCCTTTTTGGCAAATACTAGTACAGCTGTAATTGTAGGCAGCCTATGTATGTACCAGAATATTTTGCACTATGAGCCAACTGTAGCAGTTGTACCTTAATATTATTGGTACTGTTACTTATATTTCTGCAAAAATAGCCTATTATGGCTATTGCACCTTAATGTTGTTTATATTGTTACCTCTAATTTTGTAAGAGCCAATTGTGACTGTTATACCCAAAGGTTGGTGGTACTGTAACTGTAACCTTTTTGCACTCTACGCAAATTGTATTGTACCTGAATGTTGGTGGTTGTGCTACTTACCTTTTTAGCACAAAACTAGCAGCCATTTCAATAAATAAGTGCTAAATAATTGAAAACATTTTGCATCTATTTGTATCCGTTTACTATGCAACACAAAATAGTAGTACAGGGGTTGACCGGCCCACCAGCCTTCCGAAAAGCTGGCCCTCCGGAAATTTTAGTTGAATAGCCCTGGTGCAGTGGTTAGCGCACTTGCTTTTGCAGCAAGAAGACCCAGGTTTTGAGCCCGTTGGAAAAAGGGCCTTTCTGCATGGAGTTTGCATGTTCTCCCTGTGCGTGCACGGTTTTTCATCCACAGTCCCAAAATATGCAAAATGGCGATTAGGTAAATGAGACACTCTAAATTGAAAGTAGGTGAAAGAGTGAATGGTTCTTTATCTCGATATGTGGCCCTGTGATGGACTGACCAACTGTCTCCCCAGGTCAGCTGAGATTGGCACAGCAACCCCCCCCGCGACCCTCCTGTGGAGGATAAAATAGATGGATGGATGGGTTGCCATGGTGACTCTCATACAGATCAAAGCAAGTTAAGGGGCGACGTCTGTCTCCATTCAAATAAGAAAACATCAGAGCCAGCATTAAAGCTGTAGTGCGTAACTTCTGGTGAATTTTTTAATGTTATTATTCTGCTACTGTGTGGTCTTTGTGAACACTAACGCTGTAACATTAGCTGTATGTTGTGTCCTTCATCAAAACAGGCCCTGTCTGCAATACTATTACCTCCTTTACACTAAAATGTGTTTTCTGTGATCAGATAGCTCCGGTGTACGCATGCAGATCTGATCGCTATCACGATCGCAGTTGTCCTCCCCTTCTGTTTGCTGCCATATCAACAACAACATTAGTCGTACAAACACTATTGTATGGACTCCTCTGTGCTCTTTGAAGCAGGGGAAGAAGCCGTCAGTGACAAGCGGAAAAACCTGACAAAAGCAGACGAGAATGTGCAGTTCTGTCGCTAAAGCTGTGGTCGGGGCCACCGACATATTTCCGCTCATGTAGTTGTTGTGGGTGGAGCGGAGCGGATTTTCAATGTGGTCACAATGTGTCTCTGACCACATTGTGTTTCGCAGATCGGATAACAATCCGTCTTTTGGTGTATTTACACCTGTACTTACAAGTGGTCAAGCGACTGCAATCCGATCACAGGAAACACCTTTTAAAGCGGATCTAGAGTGGTCCTGTTGCACATAATGAGTTATGGAGGTCTACTTACATACATTAACTTGTTTTTATGGTCAAACACCTCCTAGTTGCTGTAAACGAGCCGATAGAAATCCTCTTTTCTGACGGTGTTCCTGAGTGGCGAGATTTCAGACCGAACTCTCACTCCCAGAAGACAGAGGCTTGTGATTGGCCAATACTATTCAGCACATCCGCTCTAAGAAGCACAGCTCCCCCCTGTGGAACGGTGGATGCACTGCTCCTCATTATCAAAACATTGATTTAACAATGTTTAAAAATAGCTTCTTCACGACTCCCCGCCACAGTCCCTTTTATGACTTTGACCCGGAGTCGGACCCAGAGTCAGAAGACACTGTCGCTCGTGAAACACCTCCACAACGGACGTTATTCTTCTTCTGCGGTTCAATGTACGCAACCGGATGTACCCGGACTAGTGCCCCGGAGCAGGACGATCTGCTGCTCCGGAGAACCAGGGGTTTACTTAACCGGACCAGGTTTTTTCAGAGATCTCGCTGAGCCCGAGTTTACAAGAACCCCGGATTTCCACTGGACGCGTTACAGCTGCGGAACGTCAGCGGCGCGGTTCTGCTTTGTCCTCTGCCCAGCGTCAATCCCCACCAGCGGTATTCACGGAAGATCGCGCGATAATCTTGAACAGACGCAAGTTCGCGAGATCCCCCGATAGACTGTGTGTATAAAGGAAACAACAACAACACAGCTTCTTTTCATTCTCCGACGTGGAAGAACTGTTGATCTGGTGTCATCAATGATTTTATGTTTCTCCACTTTCTCCACAACAATCAGTCTCTCGTCGTACATTATGACTCTCCGAGACGCTCTGATTAATTGACTGTTGACCTGGTAGCACCGGTCACGGCGTAATGTTGATGTGAAGTTGTGACAGGCTATATGACCTGCGTATTGTGTTTTATTTTGAAAGGGGGGCGGAAATGTTTTACTTCTGTGTCGCTTTTCCTGTCTGACGTAAATGTGCTCTTCTTCTTCCTCTTTTTTGGAGTTGACAGACTGGACGCAGCTTTCGCGTTATTCTGCCCCCCACAGTCTGAAGACATATCTGCATTTAAGGGGTGTCCCATTTCTAAGTGACAAAATAACACTCAACACTTGGTTTTGAGGGCCAGTTAAGATTAAGGGTTGATCTTGAGGGTTAAGGTTGAGAGTTGAGATAGGAATTGGAATTGGCCCAAAATCTCATTGAAAAATGCATCAAGCTGAACTCACTAACACTAAGTGAATGTGACTTGTTCTGAATGTTGTACTTTATGAATTATGCAAACCAGGTTTATTATGAACATACATCTCAACCGTTTGGTAGAGGCCTGTATCTAAAATACTGTAGGGTCTAATTAAAAAATATATAATGCAAAGAAATCATTTTTCTTTTGCATTTTTCTTGGTAACATAGGGTTCATTTCCTCTTGGCAACATTGGGTTTCATCCACAAGGGGGAAGCAAAGCCACTGTTGACACTGACTGCAGGGGTCAGAGGTGTGTGTAAAATTGCATTTTTACTAGATACATGAAAACATAAATAAAGGTTGATGGGTAGGGAGTCTAACGGCTTTGTAGCCACAGTTCTCTTGGTGTGAACAGTAGTGTGTCTGATGTGGGTGTTGAGTAATGTGAGGAGAAGATAATGAATGTAGCTCACTGGAATATTATGTCTGCTAAATACAAAACACATGGCAGTATAGGACTTATCATGAGGCAGCACTGTCTGTCTCTGCGTCACAGTCTCACTGCTTCTCTCTGAATAATGTGCACGTTCATGATAAGACGACATGTCTAACTGTCACTAACCAGCACCGCACTAACAACTTTCATTTCATCAACCTGTGGATGATTTTGTTGTTTGGGTTAAAAGAGTGTAATACCTCTCATTTGCCAGAATCTTAGTTGACTCAAAAAGCTTGCTTAATCAATCAACACCTCCACGACCAAAGGATTATACAATTATACGTTAATACTTTCACTTGAGAGGCTTTAACCAGAAAATACACTGGCTATCATTTAATGCTTGGCTGAAATAATTGCTGTTATCATGTTTCTGATTAATTAGTACTGAGTACTAAGTACTATTAGTAATAAGTACAGTATAGTGCATGTTAATAAAAAAAAAAGAGCCCATGAATAATAAAAATAATAATAATAATAATAATAAGGAAAATCTACCCAAGACTGATTGAGATCGAATTTTTGAATCCATTTTGAAAATATTTTATAAACCTCACAGAATCAATGACACAAAATGAACAGTTAACCCTTAGATATGTGCCGCAGGTGCACCCATGGTAAATTTGGAATAATACACAACTCCTTATATGAACATCTTATATATATATATGTATATATATACATATATATATATATACATATATATATATATATATATATATATATATATATATATATATATATATATATATATATATATATATACACACACATATATATATATATAAAAGCCTGGATATGTGATTGCAAAGAGTAATTTTTTCCAAGTGAATGCTTCTGTACTTATGCACCTCAGAAAGCTACGTAACAAACATTTAAACCACAGGAAACTAAACAATGTCATTATCTCTGACTCAGCCAATCAGCGCTCAGGACCATGACTACGTAAACACCGGAAGAGGGGCAGCTAAAAGACGTTTAGATCGCTGCCAGGCGAACGTTTCATTGCTGCTTGTGTTGAACAGTTGCGTCTTTGGATCCGATGGCGCACGTTAAATCGTTTGTCCGAGGCTCGTGTCGAATAAACGGGGAAATGAATCGCAGTGTTTGTCTTTTGTTTTTCGGTAAGATGGCGGCGTGTCCTAGTTCTGTAAAACTGGAGCAACAACGCGGCTCCTCGATTTCTTCTCGTTGAGTTGAATCTCATTAATGTCGGAGACAACAGTGCAGAGTCCTGCTGCGCGAACACACAGCGGTGCGGAAGGACGCGGCCGTGTTTCAGCAACTCGTGTCGGCCGTGTTGTCGTAACAGAGCCCCGGTTACCAGGCTGCTGACTGTCCGCTCTAACGCCGCAGTCCCTGCCCGCCTGCGCGCTCTGTGGCTCCGGCTGCTGACTCTCAGCTGCAGTCGCTTCCTTATCAGAGGCGATTCCAGAGTCTGTAGGGGACTGCAAAAATTCCCAGGGGGCCCTTCCAACCAGTGTTCATCACCATTATGTTATAAATAATCAGAGGTGGAAAAAAGTACTAACATTTTGTACTCAAGTAAAAGTACCAATACTTTGATGAAATATTACTCAAGTAGAAGTAAAAGTAGTCATCTGAAAATGTACACAAGAAGAAGTAAAAAGTAGTTCATTTGAAATGTACTTTAAGTAAACACAGGATATTATAATGTCACTTTTGGCACGCCCGCTATGTTCATGCGCCAGTGCTGGTGCTAATCACATCATCATTCGTCTGGTTCTGGTGTATATTTTCCCCCTGTAGGTCTTGATTGTGCTGAATTTTTCATTTTTACTCAGTAACGGATAGGATTCATGAAGTAATTAAGTACAATACAAAATCCTGATTTTAAATTGTACTTAAAAATACACAAAAAAAAGTATTCAATACAGTAACTCGAGTAAATGTATTTCGTTACTTTCCACCTCTGTAAATAATCTGACACCAATGAAAAATGTATGAGTTCAATTTTGTTTTCGAAATGAATGAAATAACATGGAAAAACCTTGTAATTAAAAAGTATGTGAAACTATAAATGTAAAGAATAATAAAATACTGTAAATAGCTTTTTAAAAATAAACTTAGTTAAAAAATACAATATACAATATAACTATATAGAACAATAAAATACTGTAAATAACTGAAAAAAAACATATAAACTGAGTAAAAAAAGATATGCATTACACTGTAAATAATCCTCTTCATTTACCAACTTGCAGAACGATAACTTCACACAGGTTAACGTGAGGTGGGGCCCCTTTAGGGAGGTTTCCTACTGAGATGTCATTGCAAATCGCCCATTGTTTTTTAAGGGGGACGGGGAGGCGGCTGGTCACTGCACATTTCATTAAAAACAGCCCTCAGGCTCCAAGTGTCGGGGGCCCCCTATCAGCTCGGGGCCCCAAGCAGTTGCCTGACTTGCCTGTTCACAAGCTGTGCCTCTGTCTGTCGCATGTGCGTTGTATGTTCCCACACGTTTGTTCCTGCTCATGCATTGCATTTATGTTCTCGTGCATCCTTTTGTTGGCAACAAAACTCTTAGACTCGTGCATTTGGGTCCAGGTCCCAAGGATACAAAATTGGCATGTAGAGGAAACATTTCTGCAGATTTGGCATATTTAATAAGAATAAGAGTTTGATTATAGTTTGAGAGAAAGTCTGTTATGAGTTAATGAAATACAAAATACGTCATAGTATAATGATCATAGAAATATGAACTGTGCTGCTGAGGTGTGATCGGTGCAGTTAAGCGTAGTGTGGCGCTTGGTACGAGCCGAGTAATATTATCAAAACAACCCCATATAACCAAGAAAATATAACGTTTTAAGATCAAGTGTGTAGAAACTATGACCTTGCCTCAGTACGAAAGAGAAAGTAAAAAAAGATGAGCAAAAAACGAACTGTCCTTGTGTGCGCGGCGAGCACGAAAACCATGCACGACGAAAAACGCCTGATAAAAAGACGGCCCACTATCTATTATCCAATGAAAGGACTAAAGGCGGGACATGAAAGTTTTTTTTAAAGGAAAAGAACAGCCAGTTAGATACGATTAAAGGGGACATATAATACAAAATCAACTTTTCAATCATTTTAATACTTATATTTGGGACTCTAGAGGCCCTATGAGTAGGCGTGGAAAAAAGATGACTCATCTTTTTGTGGTCCACCTTCCTGGAATTGTTGAGTTTCCTGTGTCTCATTTGCATATAAAGAGACAGGCACTCAAAACCGAGGGTTCTGAATCAGCAGGGTGATTGAACTGCTGTGGTGCTTCATCCTTAAGGTATTTAAGGCCTGACTGAGGGGGCAGAAGGTGAGGTGTGTGTAGAAGCAGCCCATGCGGCAATATATGTCTGTCAAATTTCTCCCAATATCCCTTGCATTTCTCATCCAAACACTGCCAAAGTCAACACACAAACTGCACAAACCGGTAGACGTCAACTACCAAATGTTGAAAGCAGTGATCTTTAATCATGGCTTTAATTTCCTCTCTCCAGGACTGGGTTTCATCCACAAGGGGGCAGCAAAGCCACTGTTGACTGCAGGGGTCAGAGGAGTGTGTAAAGTAAACTTGCATTCTTACTCTACACATGAAAACATAAATAAAGGTTGATGGGTAGGGTTGTGGAGTAATGTGAGGAGAAGATAATGAATGTAGCTCACTGGAATATTATGTCTGCTAAATACAAAACACATGGCGGTATAGGACTTATCATGAGGCAGCACTGTCTGTCTCTGCGTCACAGTCTCACTGCTTCTCTCTGAATAATGTGCACGTTCATGATAAGACGACATGTCTAACTGTCAATAACCAGCACCGCACTAACAACTTTCATTTTCATCAACCTGTGGAGGATTTCGTTGTCTGGGTTAATAGAGTGTGATACAATACCCCTCATTTGCCAGAATTTTAGTTGACTCAAAAAGCTTGCTTAAAGGGCGGTTTCACCTCATTTTTCCCACTTGGTGAAATGAAGAATACACTTTGAAAATATTTTATAAACCTCACAGAATCAAGCTGAAAGTGTAAAGCACATTTCAAATCCATTGTCGTGGTGTATTGTTACGGCAATGTGTTCATAAGTAATATTGCAAACCAAAAAAATCCTCCTAATATGTCACAGAGACTCAGGAATAATGTTCATATAACAAACTGAACTCACCAACAACAACAGTACAGACAAAATATTTGCATTAAAAAAATATTTTGGAGACTGCAAATCGTGTTTATGTTTTGAAGTCTTGTTTTGGCATGTGGCGCCACCTACCGCCGTGTACCAGTCATTGCAGTCAGTAGAGTCTCAGCTGCCGAGCAACCACGGGTTGCCAGTTACGTTAGAAAACGAAAACCTAAAAGACTTATATATCTATAAGTATTTTGAACTTGAATGTAGTAACCGTTTTTGGCCACATTCTTACATATGGCACCTTTAAAGTCAAGGTATGAGGTATTATATTTCTCACTTACGATGCTGTACAAGTGTGTTTTTTACATAAATAAATGACACAATAACCTGTCAGTATAGTGTAAACCAAGTAATAGTGATACTTTAATACATTCTCCAGGCTCTGTTTACAGCCACACAACTACATTATGTCCTGTCACGATATGCTGTGACCAATCACAGGGAGTTTTATAAAGAGAGCAGGCATTCCTATTGGTTGTTCCACTCCACCTCCTCTGCATACATGTGTTTTTCCTCTGGTGGATGCACTCACATAAACTTCTTGAGCTGCAAAAAAAAGTGAATCAGATGTGGATAAGTTGCCTGGTCATAGGTCTGTCCATGCTCATAAGAGGACCTCAGGATTTCAAATTTTGAAATTGGCAAATGTAAGCATATGAGAAATAGATAATACGATGTGTATGTGCAGGTGTAATGTACCACAAGAGGGCGATATTTGTCAACCAGAGATGATATTGACAGTCTGCGTTGAGAGTTTACAAGAAATGAAGAAGGTTATATAAAGTTATACTGTATGTTTAATGTGGTGGTCCTTGAAATAAAAGCTTCTCTTAAATATATATTGTTATCCCTGATTTACAAAGAAAAAAAAATACACTCGTGTTGATTAGTTTCATGTCACAAATGTGACATTAATTTGCTCCATGCAGCTGGTATTGTAGCTCTCACGCTCCTGCAGAATGTGCATTAAATCTTGTTTCATAGTGTCACTTAGTTGTCGGTTGTGAACAACTCGTCTTCCACCAGCACAGCTGTCAAAATTCAGTGGAAAACCTGAACACG
Source organism: Microchirus variegatus (assembly GCF_963457635.1). NCBI lineage: Eukaryota > Metazoa > Chordata > Actinopteri > Pleuronectiformes > Soleidae > Microchirus > Microchirus variegatus. Next base: position 11,302,120 of record NC_139815.1, on the reverse strand, counting down.
CTTGATTAGAGTGAATCATTTCCTCTTTCTTAACGATGTGACACTTCTCTCGGAATGGCACGATTTTTGAGATGCAGCTTTCAAAGCAGGTTTGTTTATCTAATGGGTAAAGTCAAGAAAGCAGCTGTAGCCTCAAGGCGTCATTTCACAGACTTCACTGAGTGGAAAATTCACTGCATCGGGGCATAGAAAGTGGAAAAATAATAAAAGCAAAATTATAAGTGTGCCTGTTTATAATAAAAGATAATGATTAAGATGATTATTTTCCACAGCAATGTTATAAGAGATCTGTTTGTCTTCCCACTTCAAATGCTCTGAGCATTAATGTTTCAGATGTTATAGCATTGTAAGCTTTTGGTTGCTTTTGCTTTTACAATTGATCACCAGCTTGCTGATTGTTCATTAGCCTAAAAGTCAAAAGATTGATCATTTCATTTTTAGTTATAACATAAATGCCAAAACAGCCCTGTTCAGAACGCTCAGATTTGAGTGTCTGTCTCTTTAAATGCAAATGAGACACAGGAAACTACGTCAGCGTCACTGAAGCTCCTGCAGCTAACAGCAGTTAGAATTTGGAAAAGCCATCATTCTCCGTCTCGAGCCGGCACATTGCCGCCATTTATAAAATGTATCCACTGGACATGTGAATCCTCTGAGGCTGGAAGTTTGTGTAGAACTCTGTGCTGCACTGTGCAGACAAGAATAGAACACTTTGCGAACTTCTGCTCTTCCGGATGCTATTGCCCTCGCCTGCACTCTCACATTTTTTTTTAGGGACAAAGCGGAGCTCCGCAAGACAACAATTCCAGGAATTACTCATTATGATGTAGCAATGAGTGCAGAAGTCAACATTGCATGTTTTATCTCCTGTACTTAGACTGAGGAGGACCACAAAAACTTGAGTGAGTCATCTTTTTCCACACTGCCGACTGATAGGACCTCCAGAGTCCCAAATCAGACTTCCCTTTTTTTAAATTTATAACTAAACTTCCTGCTGAGGCTAATTTTGGTGGATTACGCAAAGCATTAACCACCTCTACTATAGTCTAGATTAGTTAGATTGAATGTGCTAACAAAAACACTCCCCACTGTGAGATACTAAAAAGCTATCTTATCTTTTGTTTAACATGTAGCCAATTTAAGGCCACATGGTTGGTGTAGTGGTTAGCATTCTTGCCTTTGCAGCAAGAAGACCCCAAGGGCCTTTCTGCATTTTTTTGTTTGCACCGTGTGTTTTCTCCAGTTTCCTCCCACAGTCCATGCAGCATGCATAATTGGGATAAGGTAAAATCACTCTAAATTGACAGTAGTGTGAGAGTAAATTGGTTGTTTGTCTCTATGTGTGGCTCTGTGATGGACTAGCGAACTGTCCAGGGTGTACCCCGCCTAGCGCCCTATGTCAGCTGAGATTGCCACAGCACCCCGCGATAAAGCGGTAGAAAAAATGGATGGATGTAGCTCATTTCAAAGGACAATCTCGATTTGAAACAAGTCTAACAACTGCATTTGAGTATGATCTAGATGAACAACTACTGCATCTAAATACAGTGAAACCTGTCTGTTTAATAAAGTGGTCAGTGCATAATTGCCACAGTGGTAAAGTGGTGCAGCAACACCCGAACCTTACCTCCCTGAACTGAATAAAGAGGATCTATTTGCATGAATTTCATCTTGAATGTCAGTTATTTATAAGTGAATCAGTAATATAATAGCGCTAAACTTGTGTCAATCACAATAAATCCCTCTTCATTTACAGACTGACACATGCAGACATGATGAATGATTGCCTTTACAAAGCACAAGAACAAGTGTCAGCTTGACGCTGATTACGTTTGTTTATAATGAGTTGTACTCGCACAGTGATTTACACCTCTATCACTTCAAACACCCTAAAGCGTCATTACAACGGATGGGAACATCAGTGTCTCTGTAACTGAGATGTCACCCCTTGGTGTGTGTGTGCTGCCTTTTTTGAATTTATTTATATAGTTTTTTTGTGACCAAAAGACACCATATTTTGGGAGAAAGAGAGTGGTGAGAGCAAGAAAACCGACAGGTTGCATCTGTTGTCCATCACCCCATAGCCACGCCCCAAAGTATAGCCTGCTTGTTAAAGGAGACATATTATACCCTATTTCTACAAGTTAACCTCGTTCCCTGGTGTTCTTGTGAACATGTCAGTGACATGTGACATAGCAGCTCAAACACCCTGCCAAAACAGCCCTGTTCAGAACGGTCGGTTTTGAGTGCCTGTCTCTTTAAATGCAAATGAGACACAGGACACTACGTCAGCATCACTGAGGCTCCGGCAGTTAGCATTTGGAAAAGCCATCATTTGCCGACTCAAGCCAGCACATTGCCGCCATGTATAAAATGTAAATTCTCTGAGGCTGGAAGTTTGTGTAGAACTCTGTGCTGCACTGTGCAGCCAAGAATAGAACACTTTGCAGACTTCCGGAGCTCCACGAGACAACAATTCCAGGAATTTGCACAATGTGACGTCACAATGAGTGCGGAAGTGTGTTTTATCTCCTGTACTTAGACTGAGGCGGATCACAAAAACATAAGTGAGTCATCTTTTTTCACACTTTGCCGACTCATAGGACCTCCAGAGTCCAAAATATAAGTATTAAAATGTTTAAAAAGTTGATTTTGCATAATATGTCCCCTTCTATCAATTTCACTGAAAAAGGGTTTATAAATTTCCAGTGAATGCAGCATCAGTGCGATGCTCTGCCTCTCTGAGCACGCCAATAATAAAGATAAAGAAATAAAGAAATAATTGCATTTTATTCAAAAGGGTTCAAATGTTCTCAAAACTAAACAAAAACAGAAACTCAAAAGTCCAGCTATTGCTATGATGATGTCAGGGATGCGATGAAGAGACTGACTTTATAGGGAAGGCAGGTTTTCTGGAGCTTGGGGGCCGTAGCCAGCTGCCTTTAATTCCATAATTGTACCATGACGAAACCTGAAAAACATCCAGAGATCAGTAAAGCACCACACACAGGACCAGGGGTGAATGGATGAAGGAATGACCTGATTGTACACTGGGCAGGATAAAGCAAGGCAACCTCTAGTTATCATCTGTTGACCTGGATAATCTGGATCAAGTGTGCGAGCAGTTCCATCTGTGTTTGCTGAGGTGTCTGAAGTAATCTTCAGCGGAGTGTGATAACCACCAGTGAACCAGTGTTCTCAGTGGTGTTAGTCCACACTCTCCTTCTCCAGGTGAGTTAGTTCCTTTTTGAGAGCCAGGATTATGTTCATGTCGCTCTGTTATTCTGGTTGTGGAGGCTGCAGAGTTGTGGAGTGAACATGTGCTACCTTTAAAGCTGCAGTGCATAACCTTTAGTGAATTTCTTCAAAGGAGACACATTATGCAAAATCAACTTTTTAATCATTTTAATACTTATATTTGGGACTCTGGAGACCCTATCAGTAGGCAAAGTGTGAAAAAATATGACTCAGTCATGTTTTTGTGGTCCTCCTCAGTCTAAGTACAGGACATAAAACGCGCAATGTTGACTTCTGCATTCATTGTGACGTCACAATGAGACATTCCTGGAATTGTTGTCTTGCGGAGCTCCGCTTTGTCCCTAAAAAACACGAGAGTGCAGGCGAGGGCAATGGTATCCGGAAGAACGGAAGTCCATGAAGTGTTCTATTCTTGGCTGCACAGTGCAGCACAGAGTTCTACACAAACTTCCAGCCTCAGAGTATTTACGTATCCAGTGGATACATTCAATATATGACGTTAGTGTGTCGGCTAGAGTCGGCAAATGATCGCCTTTCCACGTCGTTTCCTGTGTCCATTTGCATTTAAAGAGACAGGCACACAAAACGGAGCATTCTGAACAGGGCTGTTTTGGCAGAGTGATTGAACTGCTGTGGTGCTTCATCCTTAAGGTATTTTGACCAAAGCATGTCACAGACATGTTCATTAGGACACCAGGGAACTAGGTTAACTTGTAGAAATAGGGTACAAGATGTCTACTTTAAACGTTCTTCTTCTGCCTCTTTTGGTCCAAAATAATGTAATATTATTTGTATGCTGCATCCTTTGTCTGAAAACAGGCTCTGTCAAGCAATATTATCAGACCTGACTGAGGGAGTATTTATGTGTCCACCTGCAGCACAAGGGCAGTACACCTTTCTCCTGTCAAACTGCTAAATATCCAGGTTTTTATACGACTTACTTCTGACTCTAACAGACGTTTGTATGTGTTTAAAAGTTCTGCATTACACGTTTAAACCGATGAAGAATATTTCAGGACCTACCTTGCAATGAGAGCTGGAGCAAAAGTGAGCACTCAAGACCGACAGCGTCAGTGCACATTTATTATTTATGCTAATTGATTCTGGCAGTTTGGAGATAGTACCTTGTAATGCAACACCCATCCAGGACAGGAAGACGATAAACACACACTAATCTCCCCCAGCTTGCATCCTAAACACGCCACTTCCTGCACACGTGATTCTTCCTCTTGCATCCAGCTGGAAGTGGGGAAAACTGTCACTTTTCATTTCTACTCTGACACTTTTTTCGGACACGTTTGACACTGACATCGGGTTAAAAATGAAATGAACGCTTGTTTAGTCTTCCACACATATTCATCTGTAATATGTGTAACAGATTAAAAACATATATGCCACACACAAAATTCAATTAAATGCAGATTGTTCTCTGAGAAGCCTCGCGTGTTTAGTTCTGAGATGTTAAAATGAAGAGTCCACATTTTCCCTTCAACAACATCCTTTTGTTTAATCGCATGCTGAGAAGCTGACAAGAGGACTGATGCGATACGCGCACGGGGCTGAAGAATAACGAGATAAGAAAGAAGGTCAAATGCATCTTAAATGGCAGCGCACTCAGAATGGTGCTACATACAAT